>NW_021636543.1:0-351597 GCF_004799145.2 Neltuma alba | reverse complement strand
GGAAACTTGAGGACATAATCTTTCTCTCCCACAATCAGCAGTGCTGGACTCGTTACTTTAGGATCAGTTATGCCACAATCCACTGTGAGGCTCCTGCACGATCGATCATAAAGCAATGGGGCGCAGCAATTTAGATCATTCGAGCAACAGAGGCCCCTGTCTGTTTATAAGGGACGCTAACTAATGAGAATGTAATCAGTAATTACCTGTAAGGAACCTGCAAAGCAAATCTGAAACCAGATTTTTCATAAAGTGAGGCATAAGTTGCAAGTCTTCCTCTGAGAACCAAGGGGGTAAGGGAGTCGAAGGGTCGAACAAGTCCATGATTTCCTGATTATTAGCGGCTATTGGGATGTCGCTTTTAGAGAAGAGTGTGTAGATGTTTCGTATGATGGACTTGACATCAAAGCGGCCAAAGTCTGCTTCTGCCCTCCCAGGCTCCTGAATTCAGTAAACAAGTTGCTTTCAATCCAGGGAGGAAACTGAATATGATAATGATAGCCAAAGAACGAATTTGTACCTGCCACCTAGTGATATAGAAGCCATTAGGGAGAAGGTGGTTCTGGACAGCAGAAGGACCTGGAAGCATGAAAGGGACGCCTAAAGTTACGACACCAATCACTTTTTCTGGGTGCACAACACCTACAAGGTATGCTGGGATAGCTCCGAAGTCCTTGCCCACCAGGAAAGCCTGGTACAAACAAATGAATTTAGCCGTTGGGGATGGAATTTCTGTTGGGTGTTTGGCCTTGGAAAATATCAGTTATATGAAATCCAAAGAGAGAAGCAGTTTTGAGTATCAGCTGGAGCTTAATAAGATCTCAGACTGCTTACCTTGGTGATGGCCAAGGAATCCAGAAGGCCAGCGACTTCATCAACAAGGTCATACAAGGTTGCTTTTTCTGGCTCAGCCGGATGGTCGGAAAGTCCATAGCCTCTAAAGTCAAAGGCAATCGCTCGATAGCCAGCGTTGGCTACAGCAATCATCTGGTGCCGCCATGTATACCATATCTCCGGGAATCCATGCAAGAATACCACTGCCTTGGGACCTGTACCGATAAAGATGATCCATAAACCAAAGTGGGAAGAAACGAATCAACAATATTGTTAGTGTAGTGTAAACCAGCAATAGCCTCATAGTTTTTGAGGGATCTGACCACTTCCAATCTCAGCCACGTGCAGCTTCAGTCCCTTCACTTCAACATGACTGTGCTTGATATTTTCCATCGCAGATAATGAGTGAGAGGTGGTGCAGAGTTTGAGATTGAAAGGAAATGGTGGGAGCAGAGGTATCTGAAATCTGTCAAGCCCGTGAGATCTCTTTGTCGAGTTTGGTAGTTTTATAACAACTCAGTCACCAATTTATTGGTCAATAGCAGTGTAAGCACATAGGAAGACTAATGTCTTTTTCTATGCCTTATCCATAAAATAGTAATTGTATGACAATTCAGCCAATTGATGGTATTAAAAAATAGATGAGCATGAAATGGTGCACTATTATGTTAAATTAAATATTAAGCATTTGATTGATGACTGATGTTTAAAGAATCATGTCTTCCTAAGGAAGCCTCGTGACTTCCTCAACGCACGCGATTCACCGGCAGCAGCATCTACCGATATTTTTAATTTCACCTTCGCGTCTGGTAATTCTATTATCCCTTCGGCAACATCGAACGAATCATCATGGCTCACTTGTATTTTCCATCAAACACATGAAAATTATACCCAGTGAGTTACAAAAGAGAGACGCCCAGATAAATGTCATTTCACACACACACACACAGATCAAATGGCCGATGAGATTGAGCAAATATCAATTATCATAAAAAAAAGAAAAAAAAACAAAATGGAAAAATAATCCTAATTACTCCTCTGGTCCTAAATATAAAACTCTTGTACATAGTATAAGGGTCTTATATTTAGGACCGGAAGAGCATTTTGCCCTTAATATATACAGGTCCTTCAATAACTTTGAGATTATTCTTCAATAATTTTGAGATTATTCAACGCTTCCAAATGCAGTCAGCTTAGTAAAACACGAGAAAGCTCACAACTTGCTAGCACATCTGATCGTCAACTATGCCTCTTCGCTTTCTGTAGATGATTATATTGCAATAATCGCAATCTATGAAAAAGTCCTAAACAGAAGCGAACAAAACTGTGATCTTGGTTTTGTGTGCCGCATCAAAATGTGCAATTTTTGATTCGGTGAAGGGTTTGACGGAAGCTTGATGGAAATAAATAGAAGCCACTGAGAAGGAATTACAAAAGAAAGCCCTGATAATTGTTCACTTTAACGTTGATTAATCAATAGGGATAGAGGAGCCCATTTTCAATTATATATACTCTTATGTCACTAAAGACACGAATTCACAATGCAGATTCGAGATTTCTATCGAACCCCTCAGAGGCATGCATTAATTAAAGGTTAAAGAATATAAATAATTGCACCAGGGAAAAGTACACAAAAAGAATACAATTTGTAGTGATCATGCTTCCTTTGGCCTATCATTCTGCGGTCGCCATGTCCGCAAAGTTTTGCCCTGAATTGATCATACCTATGCTGGGACATAACCAGCATTCATATTCTTTCTCCAATGGCAGATTCGTATGAGTTGGAAATGGAGATCAATCAATTTGGACCGTTGAATTGGTTTTATTCTGCACCAGTTGTTCTACATCTCCAAGCTCCATTTCCCTTCCTTGGATGGTCGCCTGTTCATTCTGGAACAGAAGTTCTATCTGCTCCAATGACTTCCCTTTGGTTTCAGGAACTAGCGAGTAAACAAGACGACGGCAAGGGAAGAAATAGCAGCAAACAGAAAGAATGTTCCGGCAACTGTAATTGCCCGTGAAACAGACAAGAAAGACATGGCCACGAGGCCACTACACACACGATTCCCCACGGCCCCAACTGCTGAAGCTTGGGCTCTCACTCTCAAAGGAAAGATTTCAGACGTCAAAACCCAACACACAGGGCCTAGTCCAACCGAGAAGAAAGCCACATTGGCACAAACAAACAGAATTGCCAAGCAATTGCCAATGATCCTTGTCCAAACAAAGCAAGAGTAATTCCTATCATCAACAGACTCAACGTCATCCCTATTGTGCTTACGTAGAGCAAGGCTTCCTACCTAATTTGTCTATGAGAATTATGGCTATCACTATAAAAGCAGTCTTTGTTATTCCTACGTCCTACGGCAACAGTTGCAGCGAGAAGCTTGGAATTATCCTCAATCCCAGCTGCTTTAAAAATTTCAGGGCTATAGTATACAGTTGCATCTATTCCTGAGATCTGCTGGAAACATTGAATCCCAATCCAGTAATGAGCATCCTCCGTAGTGCAGGGGAAGGAAAAAGTAGTTCCCGCCACACGGGTTGCTTACTAGAATTGGCCAATCCAGCAGCTTGTTGTATTTCTGCAAGCCTTTCCTCTACTTCTTGATCATTATCATTGGTTTTTGACAGCACTGATCTTGCTTCTTCAACTCGTTTCCGCATTACCAGCCACCTTGGTGACTCGGGTATAATGAAAAGTGCAAAGCCAATGAAAACTGAGGTAGAACTCCCACAGCAAGCATGATCCTCCAATTGATATGTGGTGAAAGGCCGGAAAATGCATAATTTGAGACATAACCAAGCAAGATCCCAAGATTTATGAAAATCTCTGGGAAGGTAGTGAGAGAACCTCTAGTATGTTTTGGTGATATCTCAGCGATGTATATGGGGCGATCATAACTCCAAATCCTATTCCAACTCCTGCTAAGAGTCTTCCAATCATTAGTACTGCAAATGAAGGAGCTAGAGTCATTATGAGTGCGCCTGTTTGAAATATAATTGGCAGCTAAGCCCATTGTCCATTTTCTTCCAATAGCATCTGATGTTCTTCCACCACCTAGACTACCGAGTAGAGAGACTATACTCAGAATACCAACAAGAAATTCTTCCTTTACCTCTGATATCTTCAGATCTTCTTTGATGAATATAACAGCTCCACTCATGACACCCCCATCTGCAAATTGACAACATAAACCATGTCAGCTTCCCTCTCTTCAATCCAAATCAGCAACAAAGCTAGACCTCAAAATGACTACTTAACAAATCTTGAAATTCTGTACTTGAACAGGGAAAACTCACTAGTCTTCTGAACCCAACTTTGCACTCTCATGGTTATTGGGAAATCGAAATACGTAGGGAAATCAATAATCTCTCAGCTATAACGAGAAGCTTTAAATTTTTTAAGAACAAGTGAGTTCAAATGGTAATGAATAGTATAGAGAAAAAATGATGGTAAATAATTGTTTGAAGAAATTCATTAAAAAGGTTGACACGACCATGTTGAATGATAACATCAACGGGAAGATGAAGATGATTGCTACAAAGAATAGGCAGAAAGCACACATTTTGGAGAAAGCAAACAAAGAGAAGAGGGAATGCATGTGGCATACCATAGCCAAGAAGGACATTGTTGAGAGAAGCAAAGACGGCACAGGCAAGAACATATTTCCTGGTACTTTTGCTCCTATGCTCTTGGTGGTATTGGTCCAGGCCATCGTGGTAATCCTCGGTATGGTCAGAGCCCATTCTCCTGTACTTGTTCTTCGCACCCAGGGGATTCCAGACAACCCCAGTTCCCCATTCCCATGTTCTTGAAATCCCATCTCAGGCTCAGCGAGTTCTGAATTGCTCTGCTTGTTTTCCGATGACGGAGGAGGAGCAGTTGAGACTTGAGATTGAGGTTTTAATTTTGACTCCTACGACATGTCTGAGACTGGCAAACCATGAATTGGGTTTTAGATCTGAAGCCAGAAGAAGAGGACCCCGGAATACAAGCGCAGGACTCGGAAGTCAGAGCTTGGAAAAATAAAACCCCGGTGCAAATTGCATTATTGTATGTGGAATGGGACTATAGGACACATCACAAAGGATTGACTGACTCTCCCGCCTTATCAAAGCTCATTCCACGGATGACCCAAAAAAAGGGCTCATTCCATGGGGCAGCTGCAGTAGGTAGTGACCTTGCCTCTTTAAAATATCCGCCCTCTTGTTTTATTCTACGTATTTATCTCAAATAACAAGATTCAATGACCTTCACGACAAAGAAAGGCATCATCCTTGTCGAGATTCTCAATTTAATTCATCGGTTAGCAAATATTTTTTCTTTTTAAAAAGCATAATTTTATTACTTTCTGGTTTTCTCGATGCTGTGCGCCAGGCGGGTAAATGACAATCGACCTTTTGACCGCATGGGTTGTGTTCAGGTTTGTTTTGTTAAATAGTTCAATTCCTCTTAAATCATAATGCAGCGTTGGGGGGGGGGGGGGGGAACAGAGAGAAAGAGATGAAAATTTAGTAAAAGAAGCATTTTTCATTTCTTCATTAAATGGGGAGTGGCTATATGGTATATACAGGCATGCAAGATCCAGGAGGGGACGCGCACAAACCTGAGCAGTGGAATCTTTATCTTTTGCCCTTTCTTTTCGGCTGTTCTTCACGTTTGCCAACCACGCATCCAACACCGACGATTTTTTTTGTCGTTTAGCCATTTAGCCGTGTTGCCACTCTCTCTAACCTTATTACAATCTATTGACCAAAAAAAAAAAATTACCACAAGCTCCCCATTCTTTTTTTTTCCTCTCCCCTCCAACGCATACGTATTAAGTTAATCATGGTGTCATTTATAAGCACGCAATAAGATTCCCTCGAATTTATAATATGAATTGTTTACACACTCATTTAATTAAATAAAAGTGAGTGTTGTATCTTGCATATGTCATTTGGTTTATGTTAAAAGACAAAGAAGCGGGCGTAATGGTAGCTTTAGGTTGGGGATGGTAACCGGCAAGCAGTATAGATGACGTTTGTGCTGTTGTGTGGTTGGGAGCTGACCATTGCAGCTGACTCGCGTCACGAATAGGGAAAAACTGAGAACCATACTTGGGCTGGGCCTGAGTGAAAATGTGGGGATTACATTGTAGATGGGCCTAGGCCCAAATCGTTGTGGGACGAGAAGAGGTGAGAGATTGACGAGGTTATGGTGCGCTTGAATTGCCAGCTCCCCCCGGCAACTGCAATTCAGGATTCTTTAACTATTCTCATTCATGTGATTATCACTTTTAAGATCAATTGCTCCTACCTCTTTACCTTTAAGCATTCAACTCCTACCCAATTTCTTTTTTGCCTTGTCTCTTCTCATTACACTCACCTAATTCGTATCAAACTTATATATATTCATATATATATATAGATATATATATATATATATTCCGTCCTTTTTCTGACCTCTCATTTCTTCCACTTCATATTGATTCAAATCATGACATAACCAGAGGTCATTCATTTAAGAGAGAAAATCTTAAACTAGTTTGAATTTCTTAATACAAGTGAGACATCACTTTCTTGAGGACAAGTAAAGAAAGGCAGCTCGAAGATTGAGAGGAAAAAAAAAAGAACAAAAGAATTTCACATACATCCTACTCATTAATGCTCAGCAGAATAATAATACATAGGGCATGAATTAAATTTGTTATGCTTCTATTATATTGTAAATGACGCAGTTGAAGTTCTAGGTTTCAAAATGGATCCATGCATTGATTGAAATAATTCCAGCTCATGATATTGATTTGGATGAAGTGATTGGAGGGAGAACAGAAGCATGACGAATATTTTATTCTTCCAATTCTCATTGTAAATCCTACTTCTCAAATAAAAATAAATTACATATCCACCACCCCCTTCCTTTTATTTATTTATTTATTTCTTCTATTGGGACGAAATTCAATTAAGAAATTTGAGGCCATAATTCTGAGAAGTAATGTATATTTGGCCAAAAAAGAAGGAACTAGAAAACTTTAATCAAACAACTGCTCAGAATTCATCTACTGCAAAAACAAAGAGTTGAGAAGTCACATTGTCGACTTCGTCTGAAGTCATTGTTAAACGGCAAAACCATACCAAATCCTCGTACGAAGAAGAACAGAAACGTCGGATTTGGTCGGATGAGTATCCAATTTAACATTTGATTTTCACTTGCAACGTTGTCCTTCAGTGACCCCCCAAAAAAAAAAAAGTACATGGCAGCCGAACCTTGGCATAAAATATTAGGCTTGGTTGAATCGAAGAAACAAACATGAGATGCAAAACTAAGCCGAAAACGGCTACGTCACCGAAGTCCTTAGATATTTTTGGATCCATAATTATGACCTTCATTACGGTTTAAGTTTAATTAATCACATGATTATGAATCAACATCGTTATCGTGCCGTCGCGACTAAGAAATGTTGATGATGATCTCATGGGCCGGTGAATGGGCCCACCTCCATTCATCACACCTTCAAATTTTTAATTATTATTTCCCAAATAATTAATGCGTAAAGTCTGCTTATTAATTTTGTCCTTATCTGTAACTCGGCCTCCTTTCTCTCGCGGGGTCGACAATTCCTGTACACCAGATTTGGTGGGATTCTTCGCTCTTGTAATTACCGAGTTTGGTTATTATTACCACAGTGCTTCAGCGTTAAAACTGTTCCTGCTTGACTCTTTAGCGGTCAATCACGTTGCATCAATTAAAAATCGTGGATTTAGTGGCTTTGAAAAAACATATGTATATATTTTTAGTTTCCTCTCAATTTTAGTCAACAATAATGTTTGTTAAAAATTAATGCTCCAAAGCTGTCTATCTTTAAAGAAATATAAGTTGGAAGATTGTTTTTATTTTAAATTATATAATTATTAAACAAAATGGTCTAAATTATATAAAAAAATTTTAATTAAATCTGGACCATTTATTTGAATAGCCTAAATTAAGATGGGGCCGTAGTGATCGCTCCCGCCTTATAGCGCAACACATGGGTACAAATGCATATCCAACATTTCAACTCATTACATTTTGTGCTCAGGCTGAGGTCGCAAAAAAACAAAAGGTAATTAAGACTTACGCCAAAACTTGTCTGTGGTAAAATCTTTGGAGAATTGCTAATTTCTTTATCATTTTCCAAGGCATGGTGGATACGTCAACTAAGCGGGTCAATTATTCAACTGATAAAATATTTTGTAATTAATATCAATATTAATTATCGTACAGTATGCAATTTTTATGACCCTGCCCGGGGAATAAGTCAATAAGTCATAAACATTATGTTAACACGGTTCTGGATTTTGTTTCGGGAAGATATATAAATAAAAGATAATATTTACATCAAGTTTTTTATATTTATTATGTCAAGTTTTCTAATTATACATAATCAGGTGTTGTGTTTTTTAATATTAGCGTTTAATAACATTTAATTATAAATTCACACGAAATAAAAAAATGAACATATAACTATGTATGATTAGAAAATTTGATATAACTGATATAAAAAAACTTGAACTAAATTTTTTCGTCAATCAAAACTTCTCAAGAGAGTATTTCCTCTCATTGCGGAATTTCTCATTAATTACCATCCCCGTAACTTGTGGAGAACGCATTCAAAATTGAAATTTCTCAAGTGTGTTGTTTACAAAGCGGGTCAATTATTCAACTAATAAAATATTTTGTAATCAATATCAATATTGATTGTCGTACAGTATAAAATTTTTATGACTGTACCGTGGGGATAATTCAAAAGCATGATATGTTAACACAGTTCGGGATTTTGTTCGGGAAAGCTATATAGATAAAAGACAATACTTACATTAAATTTTTATATTTATTATGTCAAATTTTACAATGACATATAATTATATGTCATATTTTTAAAGTATTAATATTTAATAGTACTTAATTACAAATTCACAGGAAATAAAATAAAGGACATATAGTCATGTATTATGAGAGAACTTAACATAATCAATATAAGAAGAAACTTGACCAATTTTTTTTTTTATAAATAAAAACTTCTCAAGGGGGTATTTCCTCTCATTGCGGAATGTCTTATTAATTACCATCCTCGTGACTTTTGGAGAATGCATTCAAAACAGAAATTTCTCAAGTCTGTTGTCTACAAAGTTATTGTATTTTTTCAAGAAATAAAATTACCTTTTGAATTAATCGAACATAACTAAGTTATTGAGAGAAGACATTATTATTACTCTTCCGATTCTTAATATAAGACCTAATTATTCAGTTGATTTTAGTCTTAAATATAAGACCTATTTCTCATATTTATCGATTTTTTTCAAATTATCCCTATGGATACTCGTTCAACTATTATTAAGTAGAATAGGGAGAGGGGATATTAACGAAGATGATTATGATGTTTTAAAAAAAACATGACATATTTTTTATAATTAACTGACTTATTTAACTTTTTTAATCTAATCAAATTAATTAAATATGTTTTATATTAAGGACCAAAGGAGTATTATTGTCTTCCGGCTGTACACTTTAGTGCTATAAAACGAAACACTAAACAGGTGCTTGGACAAAGAAATTCCGTGTATTGTAAATGAATTTTCGTTTCAATAAACAAGAATTATATATAATTTTTCATAAACTTGTGTTCTTTCTTCTTCTTTTTTTTTTAAATCTTGCCTCTGGCATTCCAGCGCGGTTTATTCCTAGCTATTTGAAGAAAGATTATCACGATTATTATGATTCTAACGCTGTTGAAATACAGATTAGAAATCCTTGCACAAATTCATTTATTTGTTTTTGTTGGTTCTCTCTGTTCTGTGATACTCATTTGCCCCCCTGAACTGACTTTTTCGGGGATACCTTTAGATCCAACATTCGAAGACGATAGGCTTCCACGTGTCATGCGAGTCGGGGGAATAACAAGGACAGTCAAACACTTAACCTCCAATGAACTCACAAGTGCTTGGTATTACTCCCTCCGTTCCTTATTATAAGAGACACTTGATGCTTATGCCATGTTCCTATATATAAGAGACACTTACAAGTTGTCTCTACTTTTTTGTGTTGATTTACTATTTTACCCATATTTATTATCTCCAACTCACACTCTCTCTCCCTCCTACTTCTCTTTCTTTTAATAATTTAATTGTTCTCTCTCCTTATTAATGAGGACATTTTTGGAAAAAAAATTATACTTTTTATACATTAATTGTTCTTAACTAACTTTAACTATTTTTTTGATCAACGTACTTCGGTTATTTGTCTCTTATAATAAGGAACGGAGGGAGTACTATATTATAACAAGTCCTGATACATAGGTGTCATCAGAGAAGGACAAACTAAAATAAAGAACCATTAAAAAAAAAACCTACCAAATTATGAAGTTATTAATAATACTAATATACACCCATCCTTGGAGCTGAAAAACTAAGCTCATCACGGATGTACCACAAGGGAAGGAAATCATAAACCCTCTCCTTCTGCCCTGGTCGTGCTCTACCGCACATTCACTGCATCAAATGCATTCAATTAAGGTTTATAAAGAGACTACGAGGAAAATGAACTACTCAGAAACATGCTCGTGGTTTCTGGGATCAGAGGCCCACGGAGTATGAGCCAGCGATGCTGCTGCCAGTGGAAGCTCATGGATAACATGAACCCTGATCACAGCACAAGTCCAGAAATGAAGTTGAAGGAGATATTCAGTGCTCTGGGATTCACAGGTTGTGTGGTTTAAATATTCACAACCAGTAGGAATCCCAAGGAGAAACCTATGCAGAAAGAATTTAGTAGGGAAAATGAAGGGTGAGAGCACTGACTTGTCAAAAATAAAATTTTTTAGGGTGGAAGTTTCAATCTTGACCTTTCCAGAAGAAGGGTTTCACGGGACAAGAGGAGGAAGTGGAAGAATCTGATGGTCCTGTAATATCTTCTTGCTGCATGTGAGTATCTGCATTATTAGATTCTTGGTGATTGGGATTGAAAAAGGCAAGTTGCGACTGAAATGTGTCCAAATCATCCCACACAGGGCTACCGGGACCCCAACCCGCTGGAATTGCATTGAACCAAGCCGCCATTTCTCCCCAGACCAGTTCTTGCGACGCCGAAGTTCCCTCCCCTGTTCCAGCATTAGACGCAGCCTGTACTTCGTCGCTCATTGTAGCTTCACTTGACCCTATTCCAGAATCATTGTCGGTGCTCTCTTCCGGTGGCGGTCGCGAAGGCTTCTCCTCTGCAATCGGAGCTTCCGCAGTAAAACCTTCTGGAGCAGAGTTAGTTTGCTTCGACGTTGAACCTTGTTGACGAGTGGAGGGAGAAGAAGCAGATGAATCTGGGACTGTTGAGGATGGCTTGTCCTTATTGAGGAAAAGCTCGGGGAAATTGAGCCTAGCATTCTCTCCTCTCAACTTAAAGGCCTCGCGATCATAAGCCAAGGCGGCATCTTCAGCTGTGTCGAATGTTCCCAGCCAGAGGCGAGTCCTGTTGCGAGGAAGACGAATCTCAGCGACCCATTTTCCCCAATGACGTTGCCTCACCCCTCTGTAGAGCTTAGTAGTATTTATAGGCTGAGGAGGGGGCCTGTACAATGGCCTTCCGTCCGGCCCTACGCTGTTCATCATCATCATCATCATCCTCCCTCTTGGACTCAGATTCAACGGGTCTCTGCAATACTGAAGATGTTGCTGCTGTTGCTGATGATGATGTTGCTGGTGTGCGACTCCAGAGTCTTGGCCTAAGAACTGTGGGTACCCCATGTTTGGCTGTTGAGACCCAAAAGAAATCATCTGCTGCTGATTTTGCGTCCCGAGAAACTGTGGGCGAAACGCAGGCAAATTGGGAGAGCCAAATTGTTGATAGGGAAATTGCAGAGGCTGTTGAGAACCATCGAAGGCAAAAGGGAAGACGATTCTCGAAGACGAAGGAGGATGTGGTAGAATGGGAACGGAGGATTGATTTTGGTTTGAGTTTTCACGTTGGGGGCTTCGGCTTTTCTTCAGAGGCCTGTTCGACACGGAAGCATCCTCAAAAACTGGCTTCCATTGCCGCCTCTCACCGCTCAAGTCTACATCTTTACCCCTGCCAATCTCCCAATCTCGGCTTTCTCCACCACCCACGGTGGATTTGCCACTGTTACTCGCCGTGGCCATCCAGACACAATGATAGATTTCCGCTCGCTCTCTCGAGCTCAAAAGCAGAGCCTTTGAGTTTTATGCGCAATCAAGAAATGAGACGGGACGTCGTACAAACGCCTTAAAGAAGAAAGATTCGAATAAAGAAGAACAAAATCACAAAAGGGAATAACCCAGATTCAAGATATGGTCAAAGATTTAAAAACCAAAGTGATAATCCGATCAAATCAAAAACAGAATCGGATACCATCGACCCATCTCAAATCTATGGCAAACAGAGGACGGAAAAACCAAAGGAGAGAGCGAGCGGGAAACAGAGCGAGCGCAGAGGAAGTTGGAGGAGAGATATGAAGTAAACGTGGAGGCCAAAGCAGGGGAGATTCGGAGGACTGAGGCAGATCAGATTGTGTTGTGGTGAGAGAGGGAAGGAGGAGGGAAGGGGGGAGGAGAGGAATTTATATGAGAGGAGAACGAGGAAGGGGTTTAAATCAAACTTTTTGGAATAAAAGAGAGTATGTAGAAGCGTCGTTGCTGGTTGGCTGCAAGGGGACCCACACGGTTGGGCCTTTGATTGAGCTCTAATTTCTGTGAGCTCACCCACCCCAACTCCATGCCGCCGTCTCCCACCTGGAGAGAGCCAGAGATATTTGCAGGGAAGAGCTTTACAAATGGAGGAAAAGTAGAGGGCGAGGCAACGTGAGGTCGGGAACGCCACAGTGGCAAAACTGTTTGTGGTGGTGTCCGTACCATGGTGTGGCGAACAGGGATTCGTGATTTTATCTGCTCCAGATATTTTTTTCTCACTTCTCTGCCTGCCCCCAGCCTACCCTGTCCCTGTGTACCTGTGTATTTTTCCTTAAATTAGGTCCTAGGTTCCGTTTTCATTAAACCACTCTACTGTGCGCCCGCCCAGCATTATGAGCGCATTTATTAATGCGTGTTTGACGTTTTCGGAAGAATACGGACACAATAATCTTCACATATTCGCGTGGTATGAAAAAACCTCTATTCCACGGTTTTCTGAATCACTTGACACAAATTAAAAATAACAGTTACAATGAAGTAAACTTGCCAAATTTCTCAACAATTTCAATTAGCTAGTTTCAAAAATTAACATCAATTCCTCTCTCCACATCTCCCCAATATTTAGATCAATCCGATGAGAAAAACAGTAAATGAATTATCCGTAAGTATCATAAATATAAATGAATAGTGCCTCAGATAACATGGAAAAAGCCTGTATAAATAAGAACCATGAAAATCTCCAGGAAACGCCACTGTGATAAGGATAAGAGAGAGCATTTCACGGAAACTACCAAGTAAAATTTACAGGCTAGCTAGGATAACAGAGACATTAATTTTCTGCTTAAATTTTATTTACCAAGTCATTGACCATCACGGACGACGTGGATATATATATGTCGAAGAAAATTGACCCTGGGAAATAAATTTATTAAAGAGGGCAGAGAGTTTAATTAATCAGAGGCGTGAAGCTGAATGCCACCATCGTGTAGCCTCGTAGAGTCGATTTCATCAAAGAGAAATGTTGCTCATAGTACTGTGGAGGATGGATGGTGTTGATTAAACTGATGATATGG
The DNA here is from genome assembly GCF_004799145.2 of Neltuma alba. Classification (NCBI taxonomy): domain Eukaryota; kingdom Viridiplantae; phylum Streptophyta; class Magnoliopsida; order Fabales; family Fabaceae; genus Neltuma; species Neltuma alba. The sequence continues at coordinate 338,032 of NW_021636543.1, read as the reverse complement.
CTTTTTGCAGAGAGTGAAGGAGGGGGGAAACAAACACCATCCTAATCCTATATATGTTGGGGTTGCCTGTCTGCCTGTGCGTCTTTAAGGGTCTCGAATGATCGATCTTAAAAGAAAGGAAAAGCAGGGGGGCAGGCAAGACATAGCAGAACAAAGCTCCAAAAAACTTGGGTCGGGAGCACAACTTTTGATTAGGTCGGGAGCATGCATGTTTGATTCATAACACTCTCAATTATGGATCCCTCGTGCCGCCCCTGTTTCCTAACCACATCCACATCTCTCCAATCCTAAACCTTCATTTGATCTTCTCTGCTACCTGCTTGCTACGCTAACCTCACGACCTGCCCTCCTTCATCTCCCCAAACACTCCATTTTTACTGTAGGGCCGGTTAGTGCCGTGATGATAATTCAGAGCCCCATGCAACCACGTACAATTTGAGGTCACAAATGCATCCCTTTAATTTAACAGCTCACAGCCTCATCTGCAAGATCTCCCTGATTGTATACACAGGGAGGCTAAAATTAATAATATTCTTTCTCAGCGGAAACAAGGTCTGGCTGTAATGTTGGAATGGAAGGGAGCTTCATCCTAGTACGTGCTAATTGGTACTCCGACTCCGAGGCTAGTTGCCAAGAATAAGAAATGCTATATCCCTTTTCTCACGCCCCCCTCCCTATGTTAACATGTAATGACGAGTTATAGTGTTAGTAATGATAACAGGCCCCATATTACTGCTTATTACGTTCTTTTCTTAACATGTTAATTATAATGGTTATCCATATTTTCAACTGATGGCAAGGGAAATAAATTATTATAATTGTGTTTATCATTTAATAATTACCGACTCCATTCATAATATATGCAGACTTTTTATTTTGTTTACAAACAATTGTTGCTTTTAAAAAAAAAATCAATGGCTCGCACAGGTTTTGCCGCATCATATCTTATTTATCCATTCAACTGTTATCTTTGTCTTCTTTTATAACATTTAACGTAATTAATTTAAAAAATGAATGCATATTAACTTAAATTAACAAAGGTATATAGAAATAAAATGGTGAAAGTAGAGGGGAGGTCATGGTTACTCCTCGTTTCGGCCATTATGAAGTTTTTCATGCATGTTAATCATACGTACAGAGCTCAAAGTTGAATCCTCTCCAAAGCTGTCATCTGCAATTTTTGATTTTTTAAAAAAGTTTTTTTTTTCTGGGTCTCGGGTTAAGCAAAATTGGCACAAAGATCATAAATTAAAGGTAGACAGTTTTTTGGGTGGTGAACAAAAACTGAAAGCCTAAAAGGGAGTGATGATAATGTGCATATTAAATTAAAATTTCAAGATGATGTTAAAAAAAAAAAGAAGAATTAGATCTGGGGGGCCATAGTTAAGGGGATAGGAATGAATTTGATGATAAAAAATAGAGGGTCGATATGATGAGAAGGAGTAAATTAAAAGAGAATAAGAATGGGAGGTAAAGGTGGAGAGGAAGGGATTAGAGGGGGTGGCGTGTAAGGAAGAGGGAGGGGAGGGATTTGTGAGGGAGAAGGGAGCCACGTAGCGAAAGGAGAGGGTGACTTTCGGTGAGAGGGGGGGCTCAGAGGTGAGCAAAGGGGGAATGTGTATCCGAGGGATATCAGATATGCGCCTTTGTCGTTATAAAGTCAACACCATACCGGTGTCTGGTCGGTGTTCTTTCGTCACGTGTCGGCGGTCCACCTCCCCCGCCCCCCATCATTTTGTCCTTCTTCCCCCTCTCCTATTCTCTCTCTTTCTTTTTTTCCTTTCAAATTCTTTTAATTCAATTGTGAATTGAACCCCGCTTCATATAATACTTCTTTATATTCATATATATATATATATATCTTTGATCTTAATTATAAGATTTTATTTGTACTAAATCTTATAATTATAACATGAGGTAGTATATTACTAGTATTATTATTTATTATTATTTGTTCCCATCCTACGCCGTGGCCTCTGCCCTTGCTCAATTTCGTCCACTCAAAAAATATCACACGCCCCCTTGATTTGATATTCTTCTCTCGCATGCTTCACCAACATCAACCTTCTCCCTCATTCTGTCTCTCCCATCACGTCCCCCCACATTTTTTTCCCCTCTTTTCCTTCTTTTTTTCCCCCAAAGCATAAGATTGAAATAACCACCATCTGTAATTATTTTCTTCATTAATATGTTTTTCTTACAGTTTTCACTTTGCTTTTATTTGGCATTACTAGCTTGTTTTAGGCTGAAAAATAGTAAATAAAGGTATGACTATTATGTTTATAAATATTAATTAAAAGTGGAAAAAATCATAAATATGCATTTTTTACAATGTACTCGCAGTTTTTTGTTTATTAAATTTGTGCATTTTCTATTGATTAAATATACATATATTTATTATGTAATATGAGTAATAAATACTACTTTAAGATTATCTCGTTTACGATAAATATAATGACATCTTTTTGGGCTGTAGGCGTGAAATATTTAAGCCATTCTGCGATCTTAAAATAAAGGAACCTATTTTCACACAAGCGAGGGGGGAAAAAAGAATAAAGCAACCTATGTTTTTTCCCAAAAAAGAAATATATGACGTGGAGTATTGGATTAGCTTGCACGTGTCAGAATTGACAAAATAAGAGGGGTGATTTACCTGATCAGATTTAATATGCAGGATGGTTCCGTCTTTTTGTGGGGGTCAAAATATCCGCTGCCCCTCGATCATTCTCTCTCAAAATATCTGCGCATATAATATTAATATGTAGCCGCTTCACAGGCTGTGGTGGTGTCCCAACTCCCCATCTGAATAAAATATTAGTATATATGATAAGGTTTTAAATGCCGAGACACCCACGACACACTAACAAATCACGTTTATGAAATCCCTATTTCTTTTGCATTCAATTATGCTAATTGAAAAAGTATAAAATCACGTTCGAAAAGGAATTTTATTTTCCCCCATGCTTTTCCGTGACCGCCTCCAGGGCTGCCCTTGCACCACAAGTTCATTACACAAATCAAATTTTTGAGACAGAGTGGATGAATTATATATATATATATATATATAAATTCATTGAAATGAATACGCCAAAATTATAGATATATAGATATAGAGAGAGAGAGAGAGAGTTGGAGGGGGAAGACGCCAGGAAGAAGGAATTTAGGATGAGAAGAAGGACTGAAGGAGGAGGAACGGAGATTCTGTTAAAAGAAGCATGGTTGAGTAGCAACGATCGGTGAAAAGATTCAAAGTGGGCAATAACAAAGCTTTCCTTTGAAGTGGGACGACTCCTTCATTGGACGCGTGGCCGCCGTTCGCTGTATCCTTTGACTATATGCGGCCATGATAATGGGAGACCCATTATACCTTATATAGATATACACAGTACACTCTCCACCATTCAACTCCTGCCAGACAAATCGGGGGGTCTCTTTCATCCCACAAATGCTACTTCTCTAGCCATTCACCACTCACAATTACTTCTACCAACTCAACTCATGCACCAGCATGTCAGGTCAATCCATTAACTCCATTCTCTCTTTTTGACATTTCCTCTCACAGTTTCACACTCCATCACTAAAACGTGCATATCCACCTCTCTTACTTCTTAAAAAGAAAAGAAAACATCTGTCTCAAACTATATTTTATATTAATTAAGGACTGGAAGCAGTATATTAATATATCTTTTTTTTTTCCCTGTGAAATGATTCCCAGCAGTTGCTGAAAATTATGATGGCTCCTGTACAGAAGGCGCGCCCGGATAAGAGGGAATATGCAACACTTGAAATGGAAATTTCCTTAATTAATTAAAGAAAAGGAAATTTCCTCGAGGCTTAAACAGGGGAAGAGTGGACTTTGATTCATGGTGGAGGTAGATTCCTACTAGTTACGTTTCTATATGTTTTGATGAGCAAAGTTATTGGGTGTCATAGTGGGCATAGCGTACGAGAATATATAGAGAGGCCAGGTCAGGTCAACTCCTTTATGGAAGCCAAGTGCCCACAACATGGCGCCCCATATCAAACATATTCAATATATAGAAAAAGTTTCCGTGTGTGAATAGTCATGTTTACTTTAGTTCATTTTATTAAAATAAGTGATCAAAGTACAGTCTTTACATTAGTTAATCCCTATATCGTCAATTCATTCTCATCATATTTAATATTATCCATCCATTTGATCACATTTCGGCGTCTTTCTTCCTGATCTTTTATGTGGCAGATTTACTTTAATTACTAGTGATTTATAAAAAATTGAGTGGTTGGTACACGCAAATTATTATTATTATTATTATTTTCATCTGAGGAAAGTGACCGTTATCTTGGAGCTCTCCATTCTTTGCCGCAACCCTACAAGCATAGAAAGATGATCACTGTCTGTCCAATACAGCACGGGCACGTGTTCGTGCGTTTTGAAGTGGTTGTACACTGAACCAACTTCCTTAATTAGCTTCATCAGGGGCTTCATAATAGTGGAGGAATCAAGGGATTGGCTGAGAATTGGGCACATCAAGGTGTTAGTTGGCCATTGGCACAAACATAAGTATCCTCGAAGCACAAGTGTTCAGAATGGTAAAAGGTTTGGAATAATGTCTGCCTGAGGTTCACTCTCCTTTGCTCGATATATTTGAATTTACAAACACATTATGGTAATAATCATTGTTGGCCCATCTATAATGCTAATTCCAATGTCAAAGCATTTCTCTTCTCAAGGTATTTGCATTGATTGATTAGACACTAATCTCTTAAGGTGGTCCACCTTCTTAACAAGGATATGATCAGTGAGTGGGTGAACTATAATATATCTTGATGACTCCTATTATAAGAATGACTTTGGTTTCTGCTTTGGGTTTAGTATTTAAAAATGGAAGATGGTTGGTGCAACTGGTCCCATGTTGCCTTGATTATAATGAAATTATTCACATTCATTACTCAAGATATGATATTATATTACTCATACTTGCTGATCAAGTATTAGCTGGACATCATTTAATTTCTTAGGCTATAGGCATATATGGAAGTGTTTGAATATGTCTTGTTTTGTTCCCCCATTTGATTTTGACTTCTTTTTCCTCAATGATGGGGAATACTTGCATTCCATTCTTGCATTATATTATATTATGGATTTAGACAGCACATAATTTCTTCCTTTTTTTAATTAATGTTTGATCCTATCCAAACAAAACGAGCTAGGAACAATGTCTACTCACATCAAGAACATGGTGATCAAGAATAATCCTGTGGCCTATGACAAATTCTTAGACTTTCATTTTTATTTTCTATTATTGGGAGTTGAAACTTGTGTTTTAATTTACCAGCAGCCATATTAACGCTGTTTGCTGCTGATTCTGCTGTTCACTTTCAGAAAAACAATGTTATTCCTTCTGTAGTTGTAATGAATATTGCTTCATTTGCTCCTTGTTTCAGGCTTCTAGTCTTCTACATTAATTATCCTATATTATCATAAGCTTACATTTTCAGGACAAGAAATTAGAAGCGTTTCTTAATGAGAAGAAACAGATATTTCTTTCACTATGACCTTGTTTTATACTTTAGCAAAACTCAATCCACGTGAAACACAATTTACAGGGCAGATAAGTCCTGCATTGAAACTTTTCTTTTACTTCACTCAAATTCATGTACTACTTTAAAATATCAATCTTGAGTTTCCAGTATCCATTCTCATTCGAATTTCTCAAGCAGCTCAGTAATCAGAAGAGAAGCGAGATATAGGTGTTATCTTCCCATATTGCTGCTGGAAATAATAGTCATTACAATCATCTGGCGATGAATATCAAAGAATCTGGAAGAAAAAAGTTATCCATAGATAGCCTCAAAGAAAGATACTTACATGAGTAACAAAAGAATTTGAATGACAAATTCAGTATACCCCCAGCACTACGTCACTAGAAGGTTGGCTACAGAAATTTTTTTTGTCCAGACGTTCTCTCTTGAGAGCAGAGAACTTGGCGGCTAAATCGTCATAGTCAGGCAACTTGGGATGAACATGCTTGGGATGAGGAGGACATGCATATGTCCTTAACATCTTATCTTTGCAGTTTTTGACAACCTCAGATGAAACTAACCTGCCCATGTGCTCAGAGGCCTCTGCCTTTGTTTTGTTTTCCTCTTCATTGTTGCAATCTGGGTAGGTGAATGCATTATACACGGCCACACCTCTGTCACTTCTATCTAATCCCTGAGGCTCGTATGCATTTTCATTCCAATGGAAACATTCGCTAAGCGAAACTTGTTGAGTATTTTCAATCATAACGGCTCTCTTTGAAAAAAGCCCCGACCCCGAACCCAAATCACCATCATAAGCACAAAAGTAACAAGGATGATCCAAACTGCAGCCACTCATTTTAGGAATGAAAGATGGTCTTCTCTTTGTTTTTTCCGAGGAGCTGTGTTGCTTCAATCTCTTTGAATCGTAACTCGATTGTGGAATACCTTCGAGTAAAAGCTTCTGGTGTTTTCTTCTGGAATGCGCAGCACGCTTGTGGTCAGCAGAGGGACTTCTGTTGGGCTTATGATAATATAACATGCATCCAATATCGATTATGCCTTGGTTTTCAAGTGAAACTGATCTCCTTGTTCTTTTCTGAGGTTCCCTCTTAACTTCACTGTTATCTTCGTTTCCTTTCACCTGAACAAAGCAGTTACGGTACTTTGAAAATATTAAACGAGATAGGTTATTATTACTTGCTGATATATCACAATGAACGTGGTACAATAGAATTACCCGTCCTTTTTGCCAGTCAGGGTAATACTCAATAGCTAAAAGCTTTGGTTGGAGGCAGTAGTCCCTAGATATTTCATCCACCATTCTGTACTTGAAATCATCGGACACAGACTTCACTGAGAGGTTTTCTTTCAACTGTCAAATTTGAAACTTGATTAACATAAACGCACATTTGCTGGAAGAGGGATGACATCAAAGTTGGGAGTTGTTTTAGTACTATACGAAACCTGATGGTTTACTAGGTTTCCAGGAAACAGTTCAACAGCAGCCGTTGCAAATTTCTCGCCATAACGCTGTCCAAAGAGCTTCCTGATGACAGAGAGTTCGGGAACATCCCCACATCTTGCCGAGGCAAATATAACACTAGACACTGCTTCGTTAATGTCATTTGGAATGTCCCTAATATTGGAAACTGCAAACATTATATCAATGTCTTTCATAGAGAGGCAGGGTAGCTGGAAAATGCTAGGGATTCACGCATACTTGTGCCTCCTGATATAGGAGAGTTGAGTAAGAATAAATTCGCAAAAGTAATCCAACAATTCATATGCAGCGGCTAAGCTTTCATATTGAATGACCTGTTCAACCTGAAAGTTTGAGAGTAGTTATTTATGAAGTTTAAGGCCGCAAAATGAGATGCTCAATGCAATCGATGTTTAATATTGGTATAATATAGCAACCCGGAAAACATCAATGATAAGTCACTAAATATCTTTTGATAGATCGTATCTTGATATTACAGTATGCATAGTTTTGGACTTCAAGGATTCAGGGCATACATGGTTGCCAGCATTACGTTGGCGGCCATTCTTAATGAGCTCTGCCACGTCTTGGCGTATCAGCCTCGCTGTCACAAGCCTCCTGTTCTTCAGCAGCTTGAGGCGGCACCGAGCTTTTTTGATCAGCTTCTTACTACAATTTAATGAAGTGAAACGGGAAAAAAAGGGAAGGATATGAAATTACGATTAGCAGTAGAGAAGGAAAGCACATGATTGCATCTGTCATGGAAATAAATATGAAGTTTTGAACTGAAACTAGTGGCTACAAACTAAAACTAGTTACCATTTGGAAGCTTTTGACCACCCAAACAGGAAGTCAAACATGTCTATATTAGGATCGCGGTTCCTGGTTTCATAAAGCAAAAACAAGCGTTCGAGTTGAGGCAGAGGCGGGTGTTGCAGAAAAAGAAATGGAAGAGTAAGGAGAACAACCATGAGAAATGGCGTCCCGTATCGTGGAAATGGCATTGAGAGTGGGAGTGAACGAAGGCTACATCTCCTTGAAAAACTGCTCCACTACACTGGATTTTAGGAAAATTTAGAAGATGCGTGCGTTTTTTAATTCCAAAATACGGAACAATTTAAGTAAACTTTCATTAAGCTACTCGACCGATCGAATATATTTGATTTAATTTAATCTTTTGTTATAAATCAATCTAGGAATAAACATTTCTTTGGACTTTTTTTTTCTTTATTTTTGGAGGGAAAGAAAGTAAGTTTTCAAAGTTAACTATGCATGATTTTCTTGTTCAAGTTACCGATTTCTTTGCGTGCCAACAGTAAAGCATTTTCTTCTTTCTTTTTGGCCAAAAAAAAGTATTTTCGTTTAATGATTTGAAAAGTTGGAGGAAAAACTGATGATAAGAATATACTCCTCTATTTTCTTTTGTGGAAAAAGAAAAAAAGAGTTTGGGAAGCTACGTACAACTCAAATGAAACAAAATGAAAGTAAATGTGAAAATAAAATTATAAATTATTAAACTACGACTAAACAAAATAAAATTGACAAAAAAAATTAAGATTGCGTTATAAAAATACATATTTGTAATAAATAAAAGATGAATTTTTCGAAGTAAACTTTGATACATATATTGAGAAATGGATTAAAATATTTAATTGATTAAGTCACTAAGTATTATTGGAAAGAGCTTTAAAACGGATCGTGAAAGAATTTCACTCAGTTAATGGCTAAAAAATATCTTATCACATAATATATATATAAGCAAGCATGTATCTGTATGCTACATCAATAAATGTTAATAGTAATTATTGATATATATATAAATATATATATATATAATGCATTATTTTTCTATGTCTGGACGTAGCTGTACTTTAAACGCAATAAGCCTAGCTATAGGCCGGATATAGCTGCGTTGGCGATTTGCCTATCAGTTTTCCTCAGCGTTTCCCTGGCTATCTGTCTCAGGTGTTCCTCGGGTGATTCTGCGTTCGTTTTCTCAATCTCTTACCTCTTACTTCTTCCTCCAACTTCCGCAGATCTTGTTCAGTATTCTACCAGATCTCTCGCTCCCAAAACTTTACTTCTTTCTGTATCACTCATGTAAAGCTATGCATGTGTAGAAATTAGGTGAGGATAAAGACATGGAAATTATTCTCACTGCTGTTTCACAACACGTTGCTCCGCCAACACTACGTTTAAGCACCCAACTCGGAATAGGCTGGTCTGTGTCCGTAAACGTAAAGTGCAAATACATTGTGGACATAAAACAGACAGACGAAGAATTTCTTGCGTAGTTGAATATGTCTCCGTCTTGTGTTAATACAATGATCGCGCGCCTTCAAGAGTTCATTAATTCAAACTTCTATAAATTTTCTTCATTTTTTGAAATGTTTTAATTTAGTTCAACTTAATTATCTGGGAAAACATATTAATTGTTTAGATTAAACAGACGGCGAATTTCATGCAAGTTCTTATAGTTTACCTAAGTTCCCTTTGCAGAAGGGTTTTCTTCTATATATTCAAAAAGTCAAAGAATAGCTCTTTATACATATAGCTCTTATGCCTCGTTTTTACAAAACAGGAATCAGAATGAAACAATTTCCCCCCTTTTTTTAATATCACCTGATTCAGCCACCTTCTCACAAGAATGCATAACGTGCATGGCTAATGATTGTTATAACTATGATTAATGATGGGGAGGAAGCTAGGTACGTAGCCTCACTTCTATTGGGCATCAGTCTCTATTTCATGTGCTACTTCCACGCTTAGTCTGTCAGCCCGATCATCTTGTCCACCTGCAAAGCTATAAACCCGAAATGCAAGCTGAAAGGCCCTCCAAAGCATTTTAAAGCTGCTCTTTCTATTACTTTGATTTCTGCCCCCGGATTCACTAGGCGCTGTCTCTCTAACTTCCTGATGCAAATTAACATGCATCCTACTACACGTTAAACTCTTTGTTTGAAATAATCGGTGACTGATTAAATATATATCATATTGAATTAGTGTTGTTTATTTTTTTTTTCCTGTTTTACCTTGAGGGCCAACTCCATGCAGCCTGAAGAAACATCGACCAAAGACTCTTTGATATTTACCAGAATGCCAAAATCAAAGTGTATATTGTTGCTCTGAAATTTTTTAGCTTCTTCATCTTTTGATCTTTCCAACGCATCCAATTCGCCTTTGATCTGTCCAGCATCATAAATGTCGTCGATCAGGTCCCCTCCAATGTGTTAAGAGTTAAATGGTGCGAAATTACTGGCGTTTAAAAGAGTTCACCTTGTTGAAGTAGGATTCAACTTTGCTGAGGAGCTGCTCCACTGGAGGCATTATTTTCCAAGTCTGTAGGTCGGCAAGGATCCCATTCAACTTCAAATACAAAGCTGCTGCAGCCCTCAGTGATTCAAGTTTTTTCATGGGAAATCCCTCAAACCTTGATAATACCTGCATCACCAAAAGCCCCGCGTCTTTTCAATTCTTTCACTTTCTGCCGCCCTCCAAATATGGGGGAAATTATATGGATAAACTTTTTTCTTCTCAGCATTTATGGATTATATTGATAGTTTCAGCAGGTCAAGCATTTGAAGGGGACAAATTAAACTGGAATAATTAAATAAAATATAACCTGAGTTTCATCAGTCAAGTTCTCCAGGTTCTGCTCCACGTGCTTTTGAAATTTGATAAGCTCATCCATGTCCTTTGTTTGGAAGGAAGCGATCCCAGCTTTAAGTTCCAATATTAATTTTTCATGCTTCACCACATCTTCCTCAATCTTTTTGAAATATGATGATCTAAAGTCAAATAGAATGAAGCAAAGTGATAACAAGTTACAAGGGGTGAAAGTTCCAGTTTGGCAGCATAAATATTTTAAGAATATAATAAATGAATGAAGATAATTGTTATTATAGACCTTTTCGTTATCTCTGTTAATGCTTCAGCCATCCCTTGTTTCCCCGTAGGACATGCCCCGAGTTTGGATTTTATCTGCGGCGAGGTTCCATTTCCAACCTTTAAACTAGAGCCTTCAACTTTACCTCTCAGATGCCTGTACAAAGCGCTCATTTGGCTTGACCTCTTTAGTTTTGAAGCTGCTCTCTTTAAGCGCACGATCTTTACCAAATTAAGCGGAGAAGGGGGTGGTGTCGGCGCTCCTCCCTTAGTCGTTGCCATGGGAGGTGGTGGTGGAGGTGGAGGTGGTGCTCCCTTAGTCATTGCCATGGGAGGTGGCGGCGGTGGTATTGCTTCTGATCCTTTAGAAAGTGGAATCGGTGGTGAAGATGATATTGCCGCTACAGGTCTAGGTGGAGGAGGTGGTGCTGGAGGCGGGAGGATTGCTGCTGGATGTGTTGCCTCGGGCTCTTTACTCGCTTCATGTTTTGGAACTTCTGAATCATCACTTTTATTACTATTGAAATGTTCTTTCAGCCCCTCAAAGCCTGGTTTCTCGGGTCCTTCTTCGGGTTGGTCTGTTGCAGTTATCTGGGTAGCTATCTCACGAGCTTCATCGACGACACTGGAATCGTGTTGTGGTTTATCACTTGGGAAAAGGTTGAATTGCTCCAAATTTTCAATCTCTTCATTACGAAGGGGACCAATATGGGTTTGAGAGGAAGAAACATCATAAGTCTCTTCAAGGACCACAGTAGGGTCGCGCTTGGGGGAGATTGAAGGTGAGGCATCTGGATATTGAGAAGAGACATCGTTCCTTGAATAGATATCAGTTAATGTGCTCTTGATTTTCCGGCAACTTTCTACATTCCCGGTGTCCTCGTCTTCATCCATCACACTAAACATCTCTTTTGCTGATGCAGTTAAGAATGTGAGGTTGGCCATGAGTTTGCCAGCTTCAATGCATATTATTTATCAAGAGTCCATTAGACAGCTAGCTAAATTTTCTCCATTCAATTTATAAGGAATAAAAAGTTTTCTTACCAAGTTGATCGAACTCAATATTCTGCAGGCTCTCTTGTGCTCCATCCATAGAGTTGGTTAAGCCCCATAGTTTGCCAATAGACTTCAATGCAATGTAAAGACATACTAAACCCTGTTCACACATTCCGATTAAGTGCCGCGCATTATTATAACGAAGCAATATTAGAGTCATGCAGATCAATATGTGATAGTGAACCGCAACCTGAGTCACTGATTCTTCATTGGTTGCTGTGGAGAGATCGACACGAACCATATTTGGGTACAGCTTGTGGAGATCTACTATGGTTCTAACAGCCAACTGCAACAAAAAACATAACAGGCATATGGATCTCTGGAGTCAGAAAATATTGTTGGCCAGTTGTGGAGTGGGAAATTTAACCCTACTTAAACTTCAATTATCGTCTTATAGAAAGATTTTCCAGTACATGAGTAAGATCACTCGAGTTATTGTAGGATGGAAGTTCGAGGATGTCTCTGAAAGTTAATATCTTGTTCTTCAGCTCCATAGTCAGCATTGAACATTCTAACCCTCCACCTGATTCATCCACCGTCATGGTGTCTGTATCTTTCTTGAAGTTCTGCAGCCCGTGTTTCTACAGTAAGAAAGCAGGCAAAAATCAGTGGACAAATTAATACAAGATCTGAAGCCCATGTTCTTCTTGATATTCGGCAGCAGCGCATTAAAATGATATATAACAGTGTTGAGCGATCAATTAGCCGACCTGAAATCCTTTAAAAGGGGAACGCTCAAACAAGGGTTCTTCCATAAGTAATGAAGGTGCCATCTTTCGACGATTATGACAATACAAATATAACTGCCGGATGGAGTTATGCGAAATCCACGACCGATCAAGCCACCATCTTCTTGTCCAACAATGAAGAATATAAGTTAAAGTTATCAGTGAGAGTATGAAGGTGACGTTTTTGAAGAACGGTGACGCGTGGAAGTGGAAACAATGGAGAGAAGAATGTAAATTTTCCAGATAAACCAGCAATGAAAAATTCATTAATAGAACACGAGAAATTAGATAAAAAGCAGTCAATCCAGGACCGGCATCGGCACCACCCCCTCCTTCTCCACCGGCTCCACCACCGGGGATAGCTGTGCGAGGTTCCGATGACTTATTACGGTCAACCTACGACTTGCCTGAATTTTCGGAGTCCAAGTGTGCTAAAAGGCCGCCACTTGTACAAATGCCCGAATCTATAAACACGAAGCAAAATAGAAAGTGGTTTCCTGCCATGCAGTGTCGTTTGTTAGTTATTTAATTAAACTATACATGTACGGAAAGCCAGGGCCATCCATTTACATTCTCTGGCAGCTAAATAATGATAAGCTAGGAAGTGTACGTCAACAATATTGCGAACAATTCCATTAAAAAAAAAAAAGAATATTGCGAACATAGTACTTTTTTACTCATATATGATGAACAGTAAAAAAATTTACTCAAATATAATAAAATCAAAACTATTTACTAAGATACTTCACCTGAAATCGTTCATACCGTGAACGACTTTAAACTTGTACAGAACTCGTTCTTGGTCTGAACAACTTCAGTGGAGCTCACATCAAAAAACAAAAGTTGTTCTTGGTCTGAACCAGTGTTTTTAAAGTCGAACCAAATATCAAACCGGAAAGGTCAACGGGTCATGGTTCAAACGGTCAGATCGATTGAACCGTCTGGTCAGACATATAACATAATAATTAAATAAAAATAATATTATATAAACATATGATAACATATGTGTGTAAAAAAATCAAAAATCAAATTGTTAGATAATTTGAAAATATAAGTATGTAGTTCAATTTCATCATTTTAGTAGCAATTCAACCCATCATAGTTAAAATATTATCAATGTTACGCTAATTAATTTTAATATAGATGAAAACTGATTCTAATTTATCTTTAAATAAACCAAGAATTAGTTTACAGTTTATTTAATGTCACTTTTGTAATTGTGATGAAATATATTAAAAAATATGTATTTAAAAAATTATTCAGAAAAAATAGTTAAAAAAAAAAGAGATGAAAATATATAATGTAAACTAAGGTGATCAAATAGTTATCTATTTTTTGAAAAAATAGTAATTTAAAAAGTCAAAAAATAAAAAAAGTTGATGACTTGGAAAATAATCATCATCATCATCAAATATACGTTTATTATTTTTGCCAACTATAAAATATGCATTTATAATTACGTTGAGATTTGTTATATGACATGTTTTATATTTAAAAAATACTCATAAAAAATAAAAATCAAAAGTAAAATGTGCAAAGTCTTGTCAATACACGTTTTACCACAAGTTTGCAACATTTAAAGTTATCTTCCCTTCCCTCTGTGAGCCGATCAGACGCTTTCCCTTGAGCAGCTGAGCTGTCCACTTTTTGTAACTATTTTCTTCTTCACTCCCACAATGCAGGCCACTGAATTTCGCAAGGTCTAAAACGGCATGGATGGAAGTTGCAACTTGCATCTATGGAGAAAGAAGGAAAAGAAAATGCTATTGGTAAATTTTATTAATTTTTGTTCTTCGTCTTTATTATCATCTCCATCCCCTTTTCTTTTTTCTTCTTCATCGTTGTTATTTTTGCCATAACACCACCACGGACCCGTGGAGAAAGACGAACAAGGGAGAAAATGTGTCGGCTTGACGGTAGAAAAAAGACGAAGCAAGTGGTGAGCAACAGAAATTTCAGACTCGTCCAGTTTTCTTGAAGCCGCTCCGGCTTCCGGCTTTAATATGGATTCCAGCTCAAATGCCGGTTCAGGATGACCTAAAGCGGTCCAATCCTTTGAACGGTTAAAACATCCCAACCGAGCTAGGAAGATGAACGGGTGACGGTTGGACCAGTCTGACCGTCCGGTCCGGTTCGGCTTTCAAACTATTGGTCTGAACAATTTCAGTGGGGCCTGCATCGCGAAATGAAAGTTGTTCTTGGTCTGAACAACTTCAGTGGGGCCCACAATCTATATTTATCTTATGCTCAACGTGAAATTGCTTCCTTCCATGCCTTCTCAATTTTCATTTGACTAGACCATACTTTTGTTTTTTCCTGCCACACACAAAAGTCACTCAGGGAGTAGTCTTTCATTGTTTGTAGCTCAACTCACGCGTAAGGATTCCCATCGGTATAAGACTCAAGGAGTGGTCATTCATTGTTTTCAGCTTTGTTTTGGCATGTAAGTGCAAAGTGTAATTTTAGTCTATATAAGGGCATTCGACATTCCCATTCCATTTGTCTTCTCATCACTTCTCAAATTGTTTTTAAACTTGACGGATTCCTTCCATTCTTCTTTCTCCTTCCACACATTTCATGTGAAGTAAGTGGTGTGTGTGGTCTTGCAATTGTATACATTTTAGAAATTAGAGGTTGAAAGGAATATAATTATTCTTTGACTAGCACATAAAGGTAAATTTAAATTGAATAATAATAAGGTTATAATAAATGTACTTGTGTAATTTTACATTAGGTACCGTTTAAGTGACCCAAAAAATCATCCTTATGATTGAAAATAAAAATAAATGTTAATAACCATTTCACATTAGTTATTTAAAAATTATAATTATTTAATATGACAAAATAATTAGCTATTGCTCTTGAGTAATTTTTTTAAATTTATATTTTATTATTTGGTTTCCCTAAATAATTATAATTTTTATTATTATCTTTAATACTCTCTAATTTCCCCCAAAAATTAAATAAAAAAACTCCTCACTTTCATTATTATTAATCCCACTATCAGTACTCTTTTTATCAGGAAAATTTGGACACCATTTAGTGCTAGTTTTCACCAGATACATATTTAATCTGACTATATATTTACTCAAACACTATCTACTAAAAAAACAGTTATATATTTAATCAAATTATAAAAAAGTAAACTACAATTTATTTTACATGACAATTAATCATATGTCTATATTTTTTAATTAAAACAAACTCAACATGTAAAAATGACTAATATAAAATTTTTATCCATCATTTAGCCGAGTACATACCAAAAATTTTAAAAAAATTAATCAAGAGAATGTACCTTATTTAAAAGAAAAATCAAACTTCAAGTTAAGATAAAACGTATACAATTGCAAGACTGCACACACCACCTATTTCACACGAAAGTGTGGAAGGAGAAAGAAGAATGGAAGGAATCGGCCAAGTTTAATAACAATTTAAGAAGTGATGAGAAAGTAGATGGAGTGGAAATATCAAATGCCATTATATAAACCAAAATTACACTATGTATTATATTTTCACGCCAAAACAAAGTTGAAGACAATGAATGACACCTCCTTGAGTCCTATATTGATGGGAATATGTAGAGAAGGAATCCTTACGCGTGAGCTGAGCTTCAAACAATGAAAGACTACTCATTGAGTAACTTTGCGTGTGGCAGGAAAAAAAAAAGGTCAAATGAAAATTGAAAAGGTATGGAAGGAAGCAATTTCACATGAAGCATAAGACAAATATGGATTAGAGCTGGTAATATGGGTTGAACCCGCGGGTTCAACCTGCCAACCCGCCAAAAATGGCGGGTTAGGGTTGGCCAAAAACCAACCCGCCAATAAACGAGCCTTTTTAACCCGCACCGCCAGGCCCGCAACCCGCCGCGGGTTAGCCCGCCAACCCTGCGGGCTAACCTGCATTTATTTTTTAAATTTTTTTAATTATTATAATTATATTATATATATCTAAAAAAATATTAAAAAATACTTATATAATTTATTTGGTACTTTTGATCAAATATTTCAAGAAAAAACAAAAAGTTTATTATTATTTTTAAATATTATATAAGAAAAAAATATTAAAAAGTAAAAAAAATATTTTAATAAATAAATAAATAAATGTTGGCGGGTCGGCGGGCTAACCCACCAACCCACCTTGGCGGGTTAGGGTTGGCTAAAAGCCAACCCGCCTTCAAACGAGCCTTCTCAGCCCGACCCGCCATGGGTTCAACCCGCCACGGGCCAACCCGCAACCCAGGTTGGCCCGTATTACCAGCCCTAATATGGATTGTGGGTCTCACTGAAGTTGTTCAGACTAAGAATAATTTTCATTTCGTGATGTGGGCCCCACTGAAATTGTTCAGACCAAGAATAACTTTCATTTTCTGATGTGAGCCCCACTGAAGTTGTTCAAACTAAGAACGAGTTATGTACAAATTTAAATTCATTCACGGTCTAAACGATTTTGTGTAGTATCTTGATAAATAGTTTTGATCTTATAAGTAAATTTTTTTACTGTTCATCGTATATGAGTAAAAAAGCTAGTACTTGTGTCATTGCGTTGTGGGGCCCCAGCTTTATTCTTGCTAATTCTTATTATTGTTTAAGGCCTAACTGGCTTCTTGATCCAAATAGCGCTGAGTCACCAATCTTACATATCAGAGTCAGATTAAAGGGGCCAGACAGAGTTAATTTAATTAATAAATTTCAAAGTCGATTTACTTTAGCACATCCCGCGGGGAAAAACAAATATATTCAGCACTTAATTTCTGTCATATGCTACTGTCGCATGCTCAAAATGACGCCCAATGAGAAAGCGATAATGTCCCAAAGAAACACAAAACATATCTAAATAAACATGATTTGATCGACTTTTTATCATTAAAAATTTCTGTCAGAATAATAACATGCATGTTAAAAAAAATGAAAATTTATAATATCTAATTAAGGGAGTTTAATCCATCTGGA
Organism: Neltuma alba; assembly: GCF_004799145.2. Lineage (NCBI taxonomy): Eukaryota > Viridiplantae > Streptophyta > Magnoliopsida > Fabales > Fabaceae > Neltuma > Neltuma alba. The sequence continues at coordinate 320,420 of NW_021636543.1, read as the reverse complement.
CAAATCTAGTGACTGCACCATTCATCTTGCTTAAACGAAATCTGATGCTTGAGTTTGGTATTAAACATATTTATATTTGTGCATTTAAATCATATAAAATCAAAAAGAAATTGATCTGGAGAGAGGCTCAAATCTTCGAGAAGGCTTTTTCTATTTTGAGCTGTACCCGTAAGACTTTCCTGATAACAGCTGCCTACTGTGATCAAGGGGATCACACCTATTTTTGTGGATCAGAAAATGTAATAATGAAATATAAAAAAGCAGTACAGAGATTACTAGGGAGTGTTTGGAATTTTAAAAATAATTTTATGATATATAAAAATATATTTGATTTGGATAAAAAGTAATTTTAAAAAGTATTTCGAAACAAAATTTCTCTTACATACTTAATTTATGTACCGTAAAATTATTCTTAAAATTATGATTTTATTTCTATTATTCAATGACTTTCAAAATAAGTTTTGTTTCGATTAATTACGTGAAAACATGCTTTCTAAGGTGATTTTTGGGTATCCCGAATACTCAGAGATAGTTGCGTTTGGGATGGCGAGCAGTGGAGTCGGAATGGGGAGGAGGGAAATGCGTGTGGCAGGTAAATTGGGTCAAAAGGGCGAAGGCGATCTGGAAACCGACAGCGCGCTTCAATCATTGAGCGACTGGTGGGGCGATGGATGTGAAGTGAGGGGTTATTAGTCCCAACAAAAACTTATAGATATGAACCCAGTAACCACTCCTCCTTCCTTCCTTCCTTCCTTCCTTCCCCACCTCCCCCTCCCCTGTGGCTCACAACTTCTCGTCCTTGCCCCCACCCTTCTCCCCATGCCCTTTTGCTTTCACCTCATATCTCTTCTGTCCCTCATTCCCTTCTTCTCCTTCCTCCCCCCCTCCAAAAAAAAAAAAAAAAACTAGGAGGTGTCTCTATTAAATAATTTGATGCATTTACCTCCGTAAACTATCACATTACCTTGCTCAATCTCCACTTGAATTTGACTAGTCTATTTTACCTGCGAAATATGAGGGGAAAAAAGTGATGAAAGACCCTTGTTTAGTTGCTTATGTGGATGGCCTTGCTTCCCTCCAGCATTATACTCCGCTTGTTTGTGTCGCATTTTGTATTGTTAATCTCAGAATCTGCTGGTGAAAGAAATTTAGTCTGCCCAAATATTCTTGCCTGTAAGCTGTATGTAGCAAGTCCTAGCAACACCAGCTGATCGCCAATTTGGGCTCCACTTCATATATTTTAACTCAACCTTTGGCCTTGACCTTGAGTACCTAGCTGATATACATCTGTTCTCGTAAAATAAATATATCCAATTTTTGTTTGGGATTTGGTTAGAAAAAGTTTTTTTTTTTTAAAAAAAGGGAATGAAATAAACTTTGAAGCGGGATTTAGATTGAAAGTTTGAAACAGGCACGTTAAAGATGAGGAGGTGTCGAGTGGAGGGACCTACCGTACGGCGCTATCATTTGTGAGCAAGATTGAAGATCCTCCGGATGGCGTGGGGCAAATTAGGGTTTTGCCGAGGCTCTGGAGAGGTCAGCAATGTCATATCGCATCCGATGATGTCAGGTCAGCATTCAATAACTTTAAGCTGTATCTATCTATCCGGCCATCCCTTTGAAACCACCAGGCCTTTCCAATCTCAAAAACTGCCCTTCCTACTTTGTCCTTGGCGTGTGCCTTCCCCAATCTGTCCTTCCAACTTTGACTATTTATGAAAATGGGACTTTTATTCTTTTGCCTTAATCCTTGTGCCGCCCGAGGGTCAGGCGGATGGGTAGACTTTTTATTTTTTATTTTTTTGGGGAGCGATAAAGGATAAACACGACAATAATGGCTTTGAAGATATCTTATCCGTCCGATTTTCGGCAAGTTGACAACGTGACAACGCATGCTTGCGTGGATCCTAAAATGAAAGCTTCATATTTTATGCATGTCTACGACGTTACAGCTGTATCGAACTTAACTCCCCTCCTCCTATTGGCCTCAATTTAAGATCAGGCTTCCTTTATTATGGCTGATGCTCCTCCATTTCGTGCGCCTTGTGGGTGCCCTTTTGATTTGATTACTTCCTTTCAAATGGAATTCCATTTGGAACCCATACCAGCCTTAGCCCCTTCTACTTTTTGGCCAAGTTTTGCTTCACATGTACGCTACGACGAGCCCTCCTCCGTCCTCCAACGGCAACATTTTTGGGACGATGATCTGTTATTCTGTTCCGAGCGATCCACAAAATAAGGTAGATCTTCTGGTTTTCTTCGTCGTTCTTTGGGTTTTATTTATCTTCACTGGCACCTCACACACACACATCACGGGCCTCGTGGTCTTGTGGTTTACTCTAGATGGTTATTATGGTACAACGCACTGCAAAGCTCAAGTTTCTGGCTGGAAAGGCGTATTTTTGTACAAATTGCACTTTGAGAAATCTTAACATGTCCAGAACAAGCCGCATCAACTTTTCTGGTGAAGCTTCCAGTTTTTTAAAGCCTTCACGTGTTCTGTAGAACCTTAATATTTAAAGATTAACTGGTTCTCTAGTCTATTCTTTTGAAGGAGAGGTGTGGAAGCTTCATTTGTCTTTTCTTTTTGTTTTTTTTGTTTTTTTAAATAAAAAAGTTCCATGCTTATCTCGCGGAAGGTTATCGAAGGGCAGCCCCTCCGAACCTTATACCATGTTTTTATGTGACCAGTCTTTGTGATCAATCTCTTTCACAAGAAAGTAATGACATTTTATGCATCCAGTCTCGTTCCAGCTTATTCAAGTATTCATCTCCTCAGTACGTGTTATTGATCTCTGTTTCTTGGCACTAGCCAATGCTATGGTTGGTCATCTGAAGTGGGGGAGCACTGTTATACCTGTCAATCAATAAAGTGACAAGTCTGCTACCAGTTCTCCAAGGTAAAACCTGCTATTTTGAATCTTCTAGCAGTTGATGGTTTTTTATAATTTTTCTTCTAAGGTAAGGCTTTGTGTTTGGTTATGCGCTCATGCTCTGCATCTGTGTAAACTTGCAAAATTAGTCCTTCTGATAAGTAGAAACTTACTGCCGGCGATTAAATTTACACGAAGCGTGTTGTTTGTGCTGTTATAGTTGTTGGTTTTCATATATATCTTCCATACTCCCCTCTTCACTGATTTATGCATAATATATAGGAGGTTCTACTTGCAGCAGAATTATCTTTTTATTCTATAGACTCGTGTCTGTTGCACACAGTCATAGGCGCTCACAGTCATACGTGTGGATTTAGCTGGTTTGGAGATTTATAAAGAATTAAAGATCCTGACTAGATTGGCTCATAAAGTGGAAGTTCCTTTTCTCTGTTGTCTGAAGAGCTTCCCTTAGGATGCTGGAGACCGGTTGATTTAGACAGACAGAGCAGTTAGAGTGCTCTGCTTGCAGTTCTCTTTTGTTTGGCTGTCCCGTCCCTTTTACATTTTGTCCAAAAAGAAAAAGAAGGAAAGAAAGAACGGACATCCTAGAGCCCTGTGCTGTGCTGTTCTGCAGTTCGGCTTGCTCTCTTGATTTTCCCCACCCGATGCATACTATTTTGATTTATTCTCGGTGGGTCATGAATATTGCTTTGAGTGGATTCAGATATTTCCAGCACAAGAAATTGGCTGGGCTAGGCCCAATGTAAGGTAGACAGGCCCAAAGAAAATAAGATCCAAAGGCAAAAAATAAAAAACCGAAAAGAAGAAGGATTGCTGGCCGAAATACTGTCTTAGTGATATGGATGGTTTTACATTTCTTGTTAAGTTTGAACGTGAACTTGTTTTGAACTCGCCATAAAAGCATAGCGTGATTAAGCGTTGGAAACATTCAACTGCAACACGAGGTGTTTTAATTTTCCTTCGTTGCTCCAGATCTCAGTTATAGAAAAATATTAGCAATTGTTTGTTACAGACTCTGCATTTGATATATGATGTATGCGGAATTATGTTCACATATATGAAAATTGTTTGGTTTTGTTGAAGGTGAATAGGCTAAACCCTTGGCCGCGGTCGTTTAACCTTGTTCAATTAAAAGGACGATTTCTATGGTTTCTTATGACGGTAGATTCAGTCACTTTCTGGTGAATTGAGTAATCTCATAGGAGAGGACATGAATTATGGTTGCTATTGATTAAAGCTGCTATTCATGACGAATGCTGTGTCATGTAGCACCAGAGCTGTTACTAAAGAGCAACACATACTTTAAAGGTTTTAATCTCCACCGCCCACCTCACCTTATCACTTTGTCCGTTTGTCATATAAAATCTCAATAATGCAGTAACATAAACATCAATGCTGGCCCGTGAAAGTTTCAGCCACACACGTCACTTGATCGTATCAACTAAATAATTCAAGAAATCTGCTGCTTTTTTGATTCGCACCACACACTGCCTGCCACCTTATCTACCTGTCTTTTCTGCTACTGTTATCAACCACACGCGCTCTGCTACCCTATCGTCTTTATTAACCGCTCATTTGCAACCCAACTTGCAACACACACCCAGGTGACAACTGAAAAGCCTTGTGTGTGAATCTAGCCTTCTGTGCTCGGAGGGCAAAAATCACTGCTCAGCACTGACTTATTTGCCTTCTAATTTGTTTTTTAGATTCAGGCACCAATACCATGGAGACTGTTTTTTCCAAGATGTTTCCCCCAGTGGCATTGAAGGTATTATGTAAAGCTAGAGAAAGGCATATAGGTTACTTTATCATTGGTCTTTGGGGTTTGGTTACTGCAAATCCGTGTGTGCTTTTATGTTTGCGCTGAGAAAGAAAAAAATAACGATTTTTGTCCATTTAGGACGTTTTCGGCAGGATAAGGCGCCCTAACTGTGGAGTTGAAGCAAGAATAGGCTTAGAAAAGAGAGAACTTTGAGGCTTAAAATCGACATATGACTAAAACAACCATATCAACTATTCTTTGTTTAACATGGCAAATAAGACTATTTTTGGTTTTTACACAATAGTCAAGTTTTGAAATTGGCCAGTTAAAGTAGTTCTGTTCTGTGCGTGATTTATAAGTCTGCATTCTGCTAACCTTGCTTTGTGTATTAAAGGGAATATTGCTGTTTGTTGCTGTGTGTTTTTATGCAAGCTTTGATTTCTGTGTTTCATTGCGAAGGAAGCTGACGGGGTAATAATGGATAGGTGGCCGCATGTGGTTGATGGCAATGTCATCAGAGAGAAACCCACCCGGCTTCATCCTTTGTATTTTGTAGTCAGAATTGGAATCTGATTGCTTGTATTTAAAAGAGATTTGTATGGTGGTTATAGTTTATTACAAAAATGATTTCGATACAACTGTTCAATACATCTACTGATTAGGGGAATGTTCATTTCTGCTATCTTTTTCCTTCGATGACCAAGACTGGCTAGGCTTCTCATGTGAAAACGTGGATCCCATCAAATGAGATCAGGAACGACCGAAATTTTTGCTGTTTAAAAATTTGCCCCCTTTTTGGGCCAAAATAATATGTGCCTTTTGTTAAAGTACTAAGCTTAAAGTTAAATTTTTAAAAATATATTTACTATTTAAAATTTTGACTCAAGTGATAATATTTTTTTTGAAAAGTAATTTTTTATTAAAAACTTATTTTCATATGTGTTTTAATGTTTTGGTAATGAAAGTTTAATATGTTTATTTTATTTTGCTGAGGTTTAAACAGCTTTTTTGGACAAAGATTTCAAGAGAGTAAGGCATATGTAGTACGAAATTTTTTTGAATAACCTTTTCTTTTGGGGGGGGGGGGGAGGGACCCTGATAAAAGCAGTTTTCTCTCCTGGCCGAAGATGATTACTTAATTTCAATTAAATTTTTAGTCTTATTTTAAAAAATATGTTTTGGGAAAAGTGTTAAGTTTATTTCTTTTACATTTCATTCAGTGCTTTAGATAATCCAAGATATTGAAATTTAGTTTATGGATTACGAACAAAAATACCGCTTGATGCGATAATTGGAGGGAAAATTGATGAATAGTTTACTTTGTGGAGTTTCAAAATTAGGACGCTTTAAGTTTTAACTTTAAAGTTTACTGAAAGTCAAAACTTGGGTTTCTCTTCGTGTCTTGAAAAATCATAATTTATAACCTTGTCAATTATGGATTCAATGTGCCTCTTTCATGCCCTGAAAAGCCGATATGCCGCTACGCGCAGGCCTCATGCCTGACCCGAAAGGCCGAAACAACGACGAATTTGAATGTTTTATTACATCAAATTATCTCACAAAATTACCTACGAAGAATTACAATTTTAAATTTTCAGCACCCAGGTTGTGTCTATTTATTTAACACTTATACTCGTAGGAAGACAAAGTCCGTTTTGAAAGTAGATAACTCATAATTCACAAAATACTTTCATGTTTCCTTTTGGAATAGGTTTTGGAAAAATATGATATTCCAATGGTATATTTTCTGTTGTGTGTGAGTAATCTTGACACTAAACTAGATTCATACTGTGAAGAAGAACGCCAACTCTAAGGAAATTGATGGAATTGTGTAGTGCAGAAAATATAGAGTGCAAGAATATTTATATTTTATATGCGGACTGATCGTAATTATTTTAATGCTCAGTATTTTTATGAAATTTTATTATGCTGATAGCTGATGCAAAGTTTAATTAGTATGTATATAGCTATACATATATATAATATTTCTGTCTTCGTCATTCATTATAACAGAATAACTACTACTGTACGTGTTTTTATTGCCTTTTTAATGAGGAGCATGATGGACTTTTTATATACAAAATATTATTATTCTATTTATTTCTCTATATCGTTTTATTTTTTATTTGAATATATGGAGAGGGGATCATATAAAAACACTGCTAACAAGTCTTTTACAGTGAAAATTTTGAACTTGTACATCACAAGTAACTGTGAGGCTATACTTGGATGAGGAGAAAATTAGGCGAAAAAAATATTAGAAGGAAAATTTTTCTAAAATAGTTAAAAAAATAAATTTATAATTTTTATCTAGTATTCTCTTTCATCTATTTTCCTCCAACTTTTCCCTCCATCCAAACATAACCTAAAAGTCCTATTAGTTTTCTTTGTTGGTTAGAAAAATGTTGAGAAATTTGTGAATATTCGTTATTAATTCTTTTAATAAAGATACAAAATATCTTTTACCCGAGTTCTTGAGGAATTTACTCGCATTCTGTATTTTATGAAGAAAACTACTATTGAAAAAAAAAAAAAACACTGAAAAGTATGGAAAATGGGGTTTGGGAGTTACTCCCTGGACGACCCATTTGTTCTCTGATTGCCGCTTCTGTGACATTTACATGCCCAGACGTCAAATTATAAAAATCCTACAATTTCTCAGTGAGTATCGCACTTAATTTGTTTATCGAAATGATCATCTTCCATACTACTTCTTTGGTATCCATCGATCAGACTAAATATATAGTTCATGAAGTCCTGATGCATATATATCCTGTGGGTGTGATGATGTGCAGGGCCAGCAGATTGAATATAATCCGGAGGAACTTGATGAATTGCTGGGACAGGTTGAAATATGGCACTACATGACCAGCTTCACCGACTCCGTCGCCCTCAAAGTTGCGGTGGAGCTCCGCATAGCTGACATTATCGACCGCCATGGCCAACCCATGACCCTTCAAAAGATCATCGACAACATCGACGGTGCTACCGACCCTGAAATCACCTTCCTCTTTCGTGTCATGCGAGTTCTTGTCCGCCGAAAGATCTTCTCCGCCCAACAAACCGACTCCGGCGAGACCCTTTACGGCTTGACCCGTGCTTCCAAATGGCTCCTCCGTGACACCAAAATGACCCTCTCCCCCATGCTTCTCCTCGAGAACCACCCCATCCACCTGAACCCCGCTCACTACATTAGCCAATGCATCAAAGAAGGCACTAAAAACGGCACTGCTTTTTTCAAGTGCCATGGCCACGAGCAATTCGACCTCACCGGTTTGGACCCCGAGTACAATAAGTTGTTCAACGAGGGCATGGTCTGCACCGCTAGGGTTACGTCCAAGGCTGTTATTTCGGGCTACAAGGATGGTTTCAACAAGATCCATTCCTTGGTGGACGTAGGAGGCGGCATCGGAGGATCACTCTCTGAGATTGTTCGAGCTAACCCCCACATCAAAGGCATCAACTTTGATCTTCCCCACGTGGTCGCCACTGCACCAAAATACGACGGAATCACTCACGTCGGGGGAAACATGTTCGAGTCCATCCCTGAAGCCGACGCTATCTACATGAAGGTAACAAATCCTATAATTCTTGATCTTTTCTTGTTTCATTTTTAATGGGATCGTATGTACGAATAAGAAGTTTGTATAAACGTGGGGGTGCAGTGGATTTTGCATGACTGGAGCGACCAGCACTGCATTCAGATATTGAAGAACTGCAGAAAAGCGATCCCCGAGAAGACAGGGAAAGTGATAATAGTGGACCATGTTCTGCAACCGGAAGGCAACAACGGGCTGTTCGACGAGGTAGGGTATGCATTTGACATGATGCTGCTGGCTCACAACGCTGGTGGAAGGGAAAGGACTGAGCAGGACTGGAAGAGGCTGTTCGAAGAAACTGGCTTCCCTCGGTACAACATCATCAAGATCAAGGCTCTCCAATGCATCATCGAGGCCTTCCCAATCTGAGGATCCATTATCCACTCGGCATTGTTTAGCCTTTGGGGGTTTATTAATGAACGTAGCCAACTATTGAATAAATCGCCCCTCTGGGCTGGGATTTGTAGGTGTGCTATGATCCTGCGGACTACGGTGTGTTTGTGTGTAAGTGAGTGACTGCATGTGAGGGTATGTGAACCCTCCGTGAATTGTAATGCTCCTATTTCTACGTAATGGTGAAATATCTTTGGTATGTAAAATGCTCACCACTTTCGATTCTCGCTTCTTCATTCCCACACTAACACTGTAATTTATTTTTATTTCAAGTCTCATGCTTTTGACTCAAATCAGACTGCCCAGCTAGTTGGTGGCTTAATAACCAATATGATGTATATATGATCGATGAAACGTAAAATGGTTGGCTTATTAAGATCCCTCATATGTCGCCCTCCTATCAACCAGGTTAAAAATGTTAGCTTTGCAATCAAACTCATTCTTCTTAGAATGTCCATAACGTTAACTCCTTAATAAACCTATAACTTATTAAAACTTTTTAATTTCATATTTATTAAAATCATTAAATCTTATTTGTTTCGAAATTGTCATCTTTATGACAAATTTTATGTTGATTAGATATATACTTATAAAAAATATTATTACAGCATTTCAATATTATCAACTAATTAAATTTTCACGAAATTAAGTTGTCAATATATTTTTATTTATTATATGTTTAATGAATTTTAAAAAAGTCAATATTTTATAATAAATTTAAGGATGCGTGAGATTTGTTTTTTATACCGCACTCTTCTTTTCTGTGAATATACTTTCTTTTTTTTTGTGTGGGTATAGATATCCTTCCATTAGAGGCAATCCTGTTTAAGGTACTGTTAGGAACTAAATGTAGACACCTCTACACCTCTTTTAGTGAAATTTGAATACCTTGATTCATCACATCATTAAAGATTAGCCTTTTCTGCTAAACCCAATCCATTGGTTTTTATAAATATGCTATGTATTCTATATTTCTTATCAAATAATGTTGGGTCAAGCAATAATTAAATCATTGTGCGGTCCGCTGGGGCAGGGATCCTCTTCAGCCAAATCTCTACCCTTGTTGTAATCCAACGGTTGATTATTGAGAAAGAATGTTAATCATTGGACGAGTACGAGGTCCACATGTCCGGGAGAGGGGTCTCTCCAACTTCTTCCTTTTATTCCGGGCGATGCATGACCTGTATTTGCTCCTTCTACTAAATTTACTCATTTGCAGCCCACGTCTCAATTTCAACGACTCCATTGGTGAGGATTTGGCTGCAGAGAGGTCTTGAGGAATAAGTTCTTTTTTCAGAAGGTAGTTCGATGATGAAAGAGATGCGGTTTTTAAAATGGTGTCTGCTCACAGAAGCTTGGGTTAATCATTAAACCGAAATCCATTGGATTAAGTAATTGAATAGTATCATCAGATGAACAAAAGAAGGCAGCAAGCGCATTGGATTGAAACTGATCGAACTCATTTACTGGACTCAAATAAATTACAGGGTAATGCTTCCCAGTATCATCAATCCAAAACTGGACGCTGCAGATTTGGCGCTGTTTGACCACAATTTCTACAGCCAAGCCAACCTGGGCTGTAGGTAATCAATGAGCAGTCAACACAATTCAGTTTCTAATCAAAACATCTTAATTTCTCCTTTCATCGCCATGAAAAATCACCGGCGACATTTCTCTGTGGATGCCATAGCAGGTATTTTTCTATTCTCTTTCTCTCCCTCCTGTCTTGGCATTTATTATGACTTCGGGGATCCTTCAAGATCTTTTAACTTCCTTTTCATTTGCGTCACAATAAGGTTTTAGGCTGTTCATTATTATCATCAACGAAGGCATCATTATGTTGTTCTGTTTGTCTTCTGGATCTGAACGTAATGCAATGTTCATTTGTTTGTTTAATTGGCGATGAATGTTTTGTTAGGCGCTGCAAATGCTATGGTTGAACACGGATCGTGGATTGTTGGATTCTTTCTCCGCCCAACCACCAAACAAAATGGAAAATTTCATGAATGTCTCTGTCCTCTTCAGGTATCTCAGGATGAAACACTTAATGACATTAATTCTTCCTCTGAGTTTCCCTCTCTGTACTTTTTATCACTCTGCACTGGCATCCATGAACTATCAATTTATATAGAAAAAGACAATTATTATAGTAGCTACAGATTCAATGAACTGGCAAAGTTTCCATTTTTTGTCAGGAGAGGAGACTTCACAGGCTTCAAGAACGACTGCTGGTGCCTTTTGATGAGACTCGCCCTGATCATCAGGTGTTTGTGTGAGCGCGAGTTTATATGCTCCTTCATGCTTTCATCATAATTTATTTGTATTGCTTAGAAAAAGACAAGTTCAATTGATTTCTCAGTTTTGCTAATCAAGATTTCATGATCTGTGTTGTGAACTGTGTGAACAGGAAGCGTTGAGAGCGTTGTGGCATTGTGCCTTTCCGAATGTTTCCTTGAGAGGAATGATATCTGAACAATGGAAAGATATGGGATGGCAAGGTTCTAATCCATCCACCGACATCAGGTATTCATTCATCATATTTTTTCCATTCTATGCTTCCTCTTTTCAAACTCTGCTCTGTTTAGTAGATTCAATATTTCCGCTGCCATATTAATTCCGAACCTTCCTTCTTATAGTCTTCTCCTAACGTACTATAACAATTACTTAAATTGGCAGTGCTAAACTAAACCATGTACTTTTGTATGCTTTCCGTTTTAATATTCACAGATTTTGTTAAATAAAAGCCTTCTATCTCAGGGGATGTGGCTTTATTTCCGTTGAAAATCTGCTCTTTCATGCACGGACATATCCGGTGTGCGCTTCTACCTTCTTCTTCATTTTTGGCATGTATAGGAGAATTGGGCGTGACTGTCATGATCTCTTTTACATTTTATGGCAATTCAAAATGAAGGCATCCTTTCATCGGTTATTATACAAGAAAGACGGAAAGCGATCAGCGTGGGAATATCCATTTGCTGTCGCTGGCATTAACATATCATTCATGTTGATACATCTGTTGGATTTATGCTCGGGTTTGTACTGAACAATCTTCGCTCCGTTATGACTTATGAGTACCTGTCCATGTCTTTAATGACAGAAAAACGCAGACGAAAATGATAACATCACATACGCTTTCAGAAAAATGTAACTACAGTGTTTTAACCCTTTTTTTGTGCGGACCGATCTTTGCAGACAAGTCTCAGACTGCTGCCGGCTCAAACTTTATGAAGTTTTTAAAAGGTAATAGTTTTGCATCTCAGTCTCTTCCCTGTCTTCACACGCAAAAGCCAAGCACGTATTGGGCAAGTAATATCCACAATTAAAAATAGAATTTCGTCTACTGTTTCAAACGTTTAAATCTGAGAATGGTGGGTATTGCAGAAGAAGAAGAAGCATTCGATGTTTTATACTGCATAGCTTTCGAGATGATGGATGCCAATTGGCTGGCTATGAATGCTTCCTACATGAATTTCAACGTATGATTATTTCTTTCCGTACGTGTTCTGTGTATATTCACTGCAGTTGTATTGACTCTCTTTCGATGAATTTGATGGCTTCAGGAGGTTCTACAAGCAACCCGAGAGCAACTAGAGAGAGACTTGTCTCTAGAATACATTAACAGAATACGAGACCTTCCAGCTTACAGTTTATTGTACCAATAGCTTTTTCTCCCATGTCATCCAGATTCATTAAACTCACATTCTGAGTAGTTTCTTTGTAAATAGTGCCGTAAGATCCATGGCCAAGAATTATTTGAACTACAGTCGCCCACTGAAAGTCTCCCCTGAAAATGACATCATTGCCCAGTTCTTTTGAAACAAGAGAGAAACTACTGAATGAACAAAAAAATTTAAATAAACGAAAATTAGTTATCAGGAAGTGAAAATCAATTAAGAAAATTCATGTTCTCTATGCTTATTTCTGGATCACCATGCTGGGCTTGAAAAATGGCTTGTGTAGGTCATAAGCATGTTTACATTTTTTTAGCATGTTTGGATCAATTTTTAACCCATCTAACTTATGGACCAAAAGCTAATAAAACCAAGCTTGATCTGAAAAGAAAAATATGAAAAATCAGTATATCATATAAAACCTCTACAAAATTATAGTATTTGTAAGTCATAAATATTACAACTCACATTCAATTCTAAATGTGTCTAATTTTCGCTATTTGAATTGCATGGCCCATGTCAAGTGTCTTCGCTCCCCATGAAATTTTGTATTTAATCAATCAACTTACAATGACTAAATTTTCTAAGCTCACCACCGCCAACGTGAACGTGGTTGGGCCCCATGATCTTCACGAAATTTTAGCGTTGTCATATTCTGCTTCTATTCTGTCATCCCCTGTGCCGTCTCATACGTGTAAGAGGCTTCTTCAAGAGGCTGTTGGCGTCTCTATACTGGTTGGTTCAAAACGATGTTCCCTGCATATTGGATCCATTTTGGCTAGTTCCGTTAGGGGATAGTTGACTGTGGCTTTTAAAAAGACGCTACCATTGTTGTTCTTGTGAGGAGATTTTCATTATGCTTTTCAACTCTGGGGATTCGTATTTGATGAAGCATTAGATTACTGGTGGTGATTTCTGACAAGTCCTAGTGACTAAATAGGTTCAGGTTGTCTCCCGTTCAAATGATATTGTCTTGTCCAAGTACACATAGATACAAAGAACCTATTTTATAGGCACATGTTTGGGACGGACCAAAAGATCAAGAGAGCAGAATGTCCCCCACTAAAACAAGGAGAAAATTCTCTAACTCTAGCATCATCCTTTGTTCTAGACTTCTAGTGAACCAGGGACCCTGTCAGCTTGCGCTAGGAACATAATATTTAAGCATGTCCTCCTAAGGTATTGAGCCCATCTAAGTGCTTGGCCAAATTAATATTCAAATTTCAAACGTACATTTTTCACAGCCCGTCAGCAAGGTTCAGAGATATTTTCCCATCTTAGTTTGAACAACTGTGCTAGCATTTACTCACAAGACACAGGGCCTTTCATGAGTTCCAAGTTCATTTTCCACACCCATGCTGTGTTTATGCAGTAAATAATATTTTTATCACAACAATCTAATTTCTTAATAAAATATTAGTAATGGAATTCTAAATCAGGATTGGGGCTGCTTTGAATGTTAATAAATTGTGAAAATGTAGGTAAAAATGCTAGTGAATTTTGTTGAGTACTAGCAGAATGCGACAAGCACTTGGAAGGCGAGTAAGTGAAGTAGAAAGTGGTAAACATGATTGAAAAGTGAACTGTTCTGAGGTGGGAGAGCTCTGCAGAGTCATGGTGCATGGCACCACCAATTAGTGGTAGAGAAAGAAAATAGAACAAATTGGGTCCAAATAATATTGGGGCTACTCCACTTGCTGCAGCATCCTACCTACTTCAGTATCGGCCCTCTCTTTTCTTCGCTCATCAGATTGCATTCGCAGCATCTATTAAGGCCTCATTATTAGTAGCTAGCACCTCCATTTTCTAATGTTTGATTTTATATATCCCGAGCCACGTTGTTGTGTTGACTTGATATGGTGTGAGGCCTCCAGATTGTGGCACCAAGTTGGTTGGTTTAATACGTTGGGCTCTTGTGACCATGACTTCTTGCAGAGCCAACAAAGAAAAGTGAATAAAATATTTCAAGTGAGGAAGGAAGGGATCAAACATATGAAGATGTAATGATGAAGAGGCCTAGGTGAGGGCACACATTTTGTATTTATTGTTGGTTCGCCCACCTGGATAGTACCCAGACCACAACGCACAAGCTGAATTATCAAGTCTTCCACTTGAAAACCCATCGCACTTCGCTGTTAAGCAATCATTGTGCCATGACCACCAATCATACTACTTAACTCAAATTTATACACTTGCTATCTATCCTGCCATGCTTCATTCTAATCTCTCATTTTGTTTCATTTAAGTGCCTTCACGTAGCATTCCAACAAGTATTATGAATGAAGTGGCTTTATTCTTATCACCCATTAAACAATAAACCTGGATTAATTCACCTACCTTACGGTCCATATGATTCTTAAACTAAATAACCCGTTTCAGTGGCAATGGCAATTGGTAGCTTACTTGTGAGGGTTATATTTATTTTCACTTTCATTTACTGTAACCATTGGCTTTGCCGCACTTTAACTTCATTTACCATCGGCTGCCGTTACGACTTTGTAATTCCTTTAGAATTGAGTTTCTTAAATCTGATAACATCACTATTCATTAAGAGGACTACTACGGTTAGGGAAAGGATGGGAAGGATGATAAGAGGTCAGTTTCATTAACATAGTTATGTTATAATTAAATGAGATTAAACGTACAAACACTCATGGAAAGCCAAGTGGGTGAGGAGTGAGAAGTGGCGAACAGCTAATTATGATACTGATGCATTTGACTTGGAGAAGCCTTCTGTGTGGGACTGCGAAGTGTGAGGCCTTCGTTGGTGCCTTGTCTCTTTTCCTGCTTTTTCCATCCTTTCCCCTCAACCTGGCCCATTCTCTAATTTTGCATTCACTTCCATCTGGATAACAACGTTTTTCCTTCCACTTACCCCACAAGTAAAAAATATTAGTTTATGTCACTAGATTGCTTTTACTTTAACTTAATATTTTGAATTATTAAATGAACATTCAAATTATTACGCTCCTGCCCTCCTAAAATTTCCTGCATTACGATATATCCAACGGGATGCAACTTCAAACTATTTATAAAATGCCTTCGTCTCATGTAGGTGTCAACAGTTAGCCAGAATTTTAAAGATCTTGAATTTATAGATGACATAAGAATTTCCTAAATTATTTTTCAGCTTTCATAGCGTGTAGGGATGAAATGGCAAGATATGCTTTCGCAGCAAACATCACTTTCAAGGGAGAAGGAGGCGAGTTGAAGGCAGAAAGCATCAGGAACTGAAGAATGGGATTGTTTTACTTACCCATTATAGGAGTACCAACCAAACGCCTTCTATTAGAACTAAGCATTAAAGGCAGAGAAAAACTAAGTCCGTAGGAATGATCCTTATGTCGAATAAAAATGCCCAAAAATACTCGGGTTAAGCTCTTCACACGTATTTCCATAACAGCTATCAAAGATGTTGCAAAATTGCCGCTTCTATTTTTTTTCGGGTTCGTTAGTCATGTTGGCACAGTGCGGTGGGCATCGAAGCTCAATGTAAATGACCAAATAAAACAAGAAGCGAAAGATGCAGAGTAAGAAAATGAACAAGGGGGTTCCTTCCACTCCACAGGTCTGATTGAATCCGTATTCCAAGTTCTATGGTCTCGCCCTCCTCACTCACTCCGCCTATCTCTCTTCTTTTCTACATACAGAGCCTCTCCTCCATCAGAGGCTGTTTAAAAAAGATAAAGATAAAGATAAACACATCCCTCTCAGCTGCTCCTAAATGTAACATGTATCAGATCCCTCAACACTCTTTCACACACAAAAGGAAAAAGAAAAGAGAGAAGAAAAGCCTAAAAATTCCAAAGCAATGTGATAGAGAAACCAGCTGGTCCTCATGCAGTTAGGGAGAAAGAATGAAAAGGAGGAATTCAGGGATGGCGAATGCCATTAAAGTAATTGAAGTCATGATGAGAGACCCTCAGTTGCTTCAACCATGAATCTGCCACGCTGAGTAGTGACAAAATTCTCTCTTGGTCCCTACCATAATTACCCGACACCCACACATTGCCTTGCATCTTGTACGTGGCCAATCCAAATGCTGGCAGCGACATCCCTTCCCCTTCTTTTCTCTTCGCGTGCCCTCCCTCGCTCTCATCTTCAATGTCCATATCTGCATAACAAATCACACACACGCCTTTCACTGATCATTCTTTTTACAATCCGCCAATTCATGACTTAGAGGGATGTGCAGGAACTGGACTCACTACCTTGGAATGACGATGATAGTGTGTGGTATGTGAGGAAGCAGGTCGACAGATCTTTGATTGTTCTTCCCATGGGAATATGATATATGGGGTACCTGAAACAACAGTGCGTATTCGTCAGCATATTGAACGTACCTAATGCTTAGAAATCTCAGTAACCAGACTTTCTTACCAAGCAACGGCCATCCAGCTAGCCGGTGAAAGATCCACGCTTCTTAATGACATCAACCCGGGGAATCTTTGAGCTAACCCAGTTACCTGTGAGTGAAAAGGAATGACTCAACCGTGGAATCTTTTTGGTGCAGAACGTAATATACGGGTGGAATTTGTCTTATTCACGCGGCAAGAACTATTCAATGACGGGCATCACATTCAAGGAGGGGGAAAAAAGTCGGAATATATGCTTACAAGAAATATAACAATTACGTTTAGATAAGAAATCAGAATATATATAATTCCCGTTTCCACTTGAAAGAGAGATATCAGATAAGTCAATACGGACAGAGATAAGGGAATAGGGTCTCTAGATTCATATTGAAAAGTCAAAAGTTCAAAAGTTTATCTCTTATGGATGTCTGTGATGAAACGAACTTCGGTGATTATACCACAACCCAACCGAAGAGCTCTTTCCCTGTTCCTATTCTAAGTGAACACATTCTGATAGTATTAAGAACAGGAAAGGCAGAGTAGACTGAGATGAAGTTGTAATCGAAGTTAAAACAAACAAAGGGCGAGAAAATAAAAATGGCTGAACGAAGACATGAACAAGCACACGCACCTTATCCATCAAAGGGACTCTTCCATATGGAGTTGATCTCTCAAAATATTGGAAATAGAGATTACCCAATCTGTCATTCAGATGCCAGAGACAGTCTTGCTCCAACCCTCCTTCCTCAGAAGAACTCCCATCCCACCTCCATAACTTATCACTCTCGCTCTCCTCGCTGAAAGAATCACTACACGAATCCCTTGCCTCACTGTCGCCGGACTCAGTCTCTTCCCTGAAAATAACATTCGTAAGACATTCAATCCAAAGTTTATAGACGACAGCCCATTTCATAAACATTAACCAAAACATGATATCTCATCGATGAAAACGGGGAACCTTTCCGAGCTTGGCGGTGGGAAGAAACGGGTCTTGATCAGGTCAAGAAGACAAAAATGATTGAAAATGGTTTCTGGTGTCGGAATGCATACCTGTAAGTACTGCTCGTGAAAATCTGAATTGCGGAGAGGTAAGGCACATAGTATTGTACAAGGGTCTCCCCATTGTTCAAAGTGATTGGAACTCCAGCTCCGTACGCACTCCATTCGTCGTAGCGATTCCAGAGATCACGCAAGGTGAAATACTCTACGGTTTCCCTCTCCCACGGATGCCATAAACGATTAAGGTTCCTAATCTCAGACTGTCAAAATATACATACAATCAAAACTGATTAAGAGCGCATTAAATTAAGATCAAAGGCTTCACGACCAGCGAAGGTCAAAAGCACCTACCTTTGGTAGAAATTGGGATTGAACCACCGGTGTCGTACGTCTGAGGAAGCAGTCAAGGTTTGATTGCATTGGCCCTTTATCGAAAATCATGGCTTTGACGGAAAGGAGGAAGACAAAAAGAGGGCGATAAGAAGAAGGTGAAAGGGAAGGGGGTGTCTCAGCTTCACTCCCAACCCTGAAAACAGAGACAGCCCAAAGGTGAAAAACTGAAACTGCCCCGGGGGGGGGGGGGGAAGGAGAGAGGGAGAGAACGAGCAATTGTTGGAGTCGGAACGGAATGATCTGTTTGGAAGGAGGAGGAAAATATTTGAAATGCAAACGACTTTCGTAAAGAATCCTATTTTTTGACGTTTGGAAGCCGAATTTCCCGGAAAACTCAATCTTGCTGTCAATTTATCTCTATATCTCCTTCCTTGTCTCTCTGTTTCCCCAGAAAGATAACTTTGCCGGCAATATTGTAAATTCACCACTAAAACTTCGGCCGGAGACACTAATTTTCCCGCTAATTTTCCCGCAATTATAGTCTTTACATTGACTAGTTTCTCTCTCTTTCGCTATTTGGCTAAGCCTTCAAGAAAACTCAACCCCACTCGTCTTTGTTGGATACTTAAGAAACTTGGACATAAACAAGCGGACGCTTTACCCTTAAACCTTCATACAGAAAGAAACCACCAGTGGAATCACGACCATACCCACGCAAATTACCGGAAAGTTTGAAAGAAGAGAAGGACAGTGACGGAGAAAATTCTCCCAGCACATGCAGAGAGCTTGCTCTGTCCTGATCATAAATGTTTATGGGTGCTCCACACACAGTGGCTCCCGGGGAAGAAAAAGCTGAAGAAATGAACGGGAAATTCCGAAAGAGGACAGGTTCAGTGGCTTCTAGAAGGAGCGAATCGCGGAGAAGTGAGAATCGGAGAAGCTCAGATAATGTGGAGAGTTAGATGCACAAGAACAGGCCCGAGCACTCCGTCCCTTCTTTGATTGCAATATATTTATATAAACATTTATGAGATTCATCCGTCTCTCTCATTTGCCTCGGCCATTAATTAAAATACATAATATCTATTATTTGTATTTTTAAAATCACTGGAGACCAGGTTTGTCACCCACTCCCAGGGACGCAGTCGTGTGTTTTGCATATTCCTTTTATGTTTTTTTATTATTTCAAAGGTTGTAATTTTTCTTTACTATATAAAGGTAAAATGTATAACTGGAGAGACAGAATTTTTTTTCCAACCATTAGCAGGTAGTCACATCGATTTTCTTTCCTGGACAAAATTTTGAGGAGTGAAAGTCACAAATTTTAAGGAATACTTAATATTTTCTAAAATGCAGGTACGAAATAAATAATGTGAATATTAAATAAGGGTGCATAATAATTAAATAATTTTGTTATATAATTCAATTATAATTAAGAAT
This sequence comes from Neltuma alba, assembly GCF_004799145.2. NCBI lineage: Eukaryota > Viridiplantae > Streptophyta > Magnoliopsida > Fabales > Fabaceae > Neltuma > Neltuma alba. The sequence continues at coordinate 300,974 of NW_021636543.1, read as the reverse complement.
GCGTTGCACCCCTGCAGTTCTGTACAAGAGAGTTGAACTTCTTTAAGAGAATAATCCAAATCAAAACAAGGTGATATATAATAACGCATAATTTTTTTGTCATACCATTTATTAATTTTGTGTATAAGCAATAATTTATTATACATATAGTGTGTTATATTTTAAATTTAAATGTACAGTATTTAAATGCTGGCAAAATATGTACAGTATTTAAAGCAACAAGGGAAAATTGGCGACAAAAAAAGCAAAAAAGAGACTCATGAGATCCATGCATAAAATCTTACAACGACAATAAATGGAGGGGACGAGGGAAGCTATATTGTTTATGATCTATAAATACTCGTTGGGTCCTAAGAAGTCTTATATTTAGGGCAAGAGAAGTAATAAATTATGTAATTTTTTAAAATTGATTAAGATATTGAAATTTATATATACTACTGTCATTAAAAATTAAAAAATTATAATTGAAAAATTGTACAAAAAAATGTACTTCTGTTTGCTTCCCACGGGGGAAAAAATATATATCTTTGAAATTTTCCTTCGCAAATTATTTTTTCTGATCGATTATATCGAAATTTGTTTGATGACAAGCGATTGTAATTTCACTCGAAAATATATAAAGGGGCAAACTTCTTCTAAGACCATATAACTTTCTATCTGGAGTTAGGGCGAAAAGAGAAAGAAGATAATGGTTGACTTGCATCCATGGTATTCTTCCGGTCCTTATTATAAGACCCAATTTGACTTTTTATTTGGTTCTAATTATAAGACCCAATCCATTTTGTCTCTTATATTTATGCATTTTTTTCCAAGATAATCCTTCTAATAATGATAGTTTTAGCCAATATACTTAATTAGCAAGGATATTTTAGGAATGACAACACTTATTTATTATAAATAACCAACTTAACTTACTTCCTTAATCTCCTCAAATAAGTCAATTGGGTCTTATAATTAGGACCGGAGGAGTAATTCCAATGCAATTTAAGGCTTATTTTGTATAAAATATGATTGGATACAAAAAGGTAGTCAATGAAAAATCATAAGCAATGTTGTAAGATAAAATTTTATGAATGAGGAAAATCATGTCAAGAAAGCTATTTTGTTTCTATATTAATAACTAACAAATACCAAAAAAAAAACATTTTTTTGAGGGAGAAAAGTCGATAGCTCATCAAGGTCCTCCTGCATTAAACATTTTATTGGTTTGACGAATATAATAAGTTTTTATGTATAAAAAGTTCCTCCTACACGAAAATGTTTTTAAAAAATCATATTGAAAATTTGACGGGTGAAAAGAATATAACACGTTTTTATACTACTGTATAAAAAGTATCAACAGCTTACAAATTTTATACATACAAAATACCGATATTTTAATTTAAATTTTTTTATCAATAAAAGTTTGAAAGAGATTTTTTTTTTGGGGTAGAAATGAGAGCATATGCCCAACTAAAAATTAAAATGAAAGGGGATTAAATCTTAGTAAATTGTTTTTCATAATTGTCCGTAAATGTCAATAACATTGATCTAAGATAGCTGAATAAAAGAGGGTTTTTTTTTCCCTGCTAATAACGCATCCGCAAGTGAGCTTTTGTTTCAGGAGACATATTTTAACTATAAGTGCCAATAAAAAGTTTTCATATCCCTCGTCAGGGAAGTAACTATCCTGATTGGCCCATTAACTCCAAGGAAGGTATCGTAATGGGGAAGTTGTTTTAAATATGATTTAAGGAAACGTATTATCACTAATTAGATGGGAGTTAATAAAAAAGAGTTTAGGTTAGGTGTTGCCTCTAATTTGGATTTTATTCGACTTGTAACTGACTAACTGTAAATGGAACGATGAAATTGGGGAGGGAACCCGCGTCGACAGCTAAGGGCAGCTCTGCAATTAGTATTCGTCACAAATCACCGGAAGCCATGCCTTGAAGTTAAAAGTTGAAACAACCCCTTAGACCTTTCGCCTGTTTTCATTATTCACTCGCACACGCTTTTCTAATTTTATTTATAATTATAATTTATAAGTAGGAAAGAATTTTTTTCATTTTTTATTTTTAACATCTCATTAACTTTTTAATATATATATAGTAGTACTCCTCCGATCCTAAATATAAGACTCTTATACACACTAGTATAAGGATTTTATATTTAGGACTAGATGAGCATTATTTTACTTTTTATTTAACACTGTACTGCCTCATGTATTTAATTTAAAAACTAGTTGACTAATTTGAGCAGATTAAAAAATCAGTGACGTTAGTTATTTGTAATAAATAGGTTTTACTTTTCCTAAATTATCTTTGTTAATTAAGTACATTGGCTATAACTATCATTATTACAATGACTATCTTAAAAAAAAGATAAATATGAGAGACAAAATGAATTAAAATCTTATAGTTATGACAAAAATAAAAATCAAACAAGCTCTTATATTAAATACTAGAGGTAGTATATATTGTTTCTTGGCAAAAAATTATTAGAGGTAGTATATATTGTTTCTTGGCAAAAAATTATACTACCTTTGGTCTTTAATATAAGACTTTGTTTGAATTTTATTTTGGTTCTAGATATAAGATCCCAATCCACTTTTTCTCTCATATTTATGCATTTTTTTCTCAAGATAATCCTTCTAACAGTGGTAGTTCTAACCAATACACTTAATTAGTAAAGATATCTTAAGAAAGACACCACCTATTTGTTACATATTTTAGGAAAGACACCGCTTATTTATTACAAATAACTAACTTAACTTATTTCTTTAATCTCATCAAATTAGTTAACTAGTTCTTATAATTAAGACCGGATATACGTAGTATATCTTATTACTACCTCCGGTCCTTAATATAAGATATTGTTTGACTTTTATTTTAATTCTAAATATAATACATCAATCCATTTTGTCTCTCATATTTATTTCTAACAATAATAATTTCAATCAATACATTTGATTAATAAGAATATTTTATGAAAAACTATACCTATTTATTACAAATAACTAACTTAACTTTTTTTCTTAATCTCTTCAAATTAGTCAACTAGCTCTTATAATTAGGATTGGAGGTAGTATTTTTTAAAAAATGTAAAAGTTGCAAAATTGTTGAATTTTGAAGTAAGTAAGGTTTAATGTTTTCTCTTCATTCCGGTAAAATATAAAATACAAATGAAGGAGTATGTGATTTCTAAACTTAACTGTGATTATAAAAAAGTATTATTTTTTATTAAAAATTTGAAAATTGATGGGGGTTGGGACGAAACCGAAGGAGGAGCACCCGGTTTGTCCGCCACGGTATGCCACGTAAATAAAAATATCATAAATATCAAAACTTCAACAAAATGACGTCACCACCACTCCGTGGTGCTTTCCTGACAAGGCAATCGAAAGAAAATAAAAAATAAAAATATTACAACAAATAATTAAATTTAAAATTTTAAAAAAAATGAAAAAGAAGGGCAACCAAAGTCCAAACAGACAAATAGTCTCTTCAATTCTCTTTCTCTCCATTTCCATTCACTTCCCATCTCAACTATTAAGATTAAAAGTTTAACGGTCTAGATTTAGTGTTTTTTAAAATAATTTTATAAAGTATTTTTTATTGTTGTTTTGAATCATATTTGCTAACATTTAGTAGGTTTATTTGCTTTTATTTATTTATTTTTGAAATTTTAATATTGTATTTATAATTTTATAAATGTAAAATATTAACCGTTAAAATCTTAATCTTATAACTGAAATAAAAAGTGAATGAAAATAGGAGGAAAAATAAAGTGGAGACGCCTTGGCCAACTCAAACGCAGATCTTGCCGCTCTCTTCGCTGCCATTACCGACTTTGACTAAGAATTTGTCACTGTATCACCGAAATGTTATACCATTATCTGCCCAACAAATTACCAAGCATCACGCACAAAGCATCTAATTTAATGCAATTTTTTTATAAATATATATTTCTTAGATATATGTTCGATTCATTTTCGTGCATTACAAATATTATGCTTATATTACGTCTTATTAAAAAATTGATTCTGAATGATCTTGATGATTTAATGTGTTGAAATCTATGTATACTTTTGTTTTGTCATTTCTTTTAAATCCCCAGCAAAGGTGTGAAGCCAATCATTTGTTATTACAGTGATACAATATTTTAATTATATTGATTATTCTTAGTTGTTTTCTAGTTCAATATATTTTAAAAAGACACCATTAATATTTTTATCCTAATAGTTTTGATTTAATTGTAACTTAGTCCTTAAACTTTAGCTTTCAATACAACACAGTTTTTATAATTTTAACTAGGTTAAAATTCAGTTTCTCAAGTTTAATTAAGAATAATTCAGTCTTTATATTTTAGCTATTTAGAAAATTTGTCCTTAGTTTTAATAATTATTGAATTATAATCAAGTTAAAGTTACGGGAAAAATTTATTTATTTTTATTTCGTCTAAAAACGATGCTTGAGCCTGTAGCCAATATTCGTTTTTCCTCCGGCTAAACGTCATTTTCTTGGTCTGGCTCACAATGAGGACCACAAATTTCTTGAGAAGTGAGTGTGGGAAATACAAAAGTATCTGCGACACAATTTAAAAAGGAGGGCCCACCTCCAGGCGATGGATTTTAAAAACAGCCCAGGCAGTTTGTCTCCCCTTGGTGATGGGAAAGATTACATCCTTCGTTTGCGCTTTAGTGTCAAAGCAGCCTAGGAAAATTTCTTTGTTTAAAATAAAATATAGCTAACATAATAAATATGACAAATTAAAAAAATCATACGCAAAATGGAATGACCAATCATGACCACGACAATCCTTGAACCATTGAAAGGTTGTGGGGTAGTTAATTAGACATTTAGACCCTCAAGATTATTTAGTTGAAGCGATCCGGTACAGTCACTTAAAAGCTCCACTGACCTTAAACTACGGTTTTTTTTGGCAAAAAAATTCTTATAAATCTAAGCCTTTCAGTTTTGGTTCGTCAATCAGACTGGCCGGCAACTAATAGTCAGTCTGAAAATTAGAGGGAATATGATGCTATATTACTGGCTTTCATTTGCCACTCTTTTAATATATATATTTATATATAATATGATCTATTTAAATAATATAAATAGAAAATCACAGAGAAAGATTTTTCACCACAGAAATTCTTGCAAGCAGACAAAACAAAACAAGAATGAATGGCCGTTTCTGTGTTATAGATGTGAACATAATAACGTTTTTAAAACGTTCATATACATGATTTAAGCTGTTGAACACGGACACTCTGCAAGTAAATGTCACTAATGTATAGTGAAGTTTACAAAAACAGTTTCATTAAGCACACTTGGAAATGGACTGTAATCTACGTGAGAGTGTTGAAATTTACAGAAGATGTTAAAAATAATAGGAGGCGTAGAGGAAAAAGACAGATAAAAGCGATGTATGTGGAGAAATAATATCTCTTCAAAATTTGAAGTAGACCAACCTGTTTCGTTAAGGAACCAGTTCTTGAGTTGCTGCTACCAACTTACCATATATTAGTGTTGCGACAATAATGTATAATTTTTGAGAATCTTATCGATTAAAGTTGACTATGTATGATTATAAAGAGAGGGGTACGGTTGATTAATGCAAATTAGAAGAAGCTTTTTATTAAAATTCATGGCAATTATAGCAACCAAAAAACTATGTATTCTAAGAAAAGATTATAACATACATGAGATGGCTGGGGGGAATGTGAATGGAGGAGGCAGTAATAGGTAATAATAAGTGGTTGGGTTAAGGAATGGATGGAAATGGAAGCGAGGGATGGGAGAATGAATGGGCCGTTCCACCTAATAATATCTATCCAAGTATCTACCAAAGCCTGGTTGGGAAGGACAGATTTCTAAGCTGGAAGTGGAAATGCACAGCAGTGACCATCACCGACAACTTATATATTTTATAAAATTAGAAACAAAGCGGTCTTTCAATTCTTGTCTTCTCGTCTTGTGCTGGAGCCTCTCGCATATTCCATTGTGGGACATTCTGCCCTATCCCTCCCTATTATATCGTGCCGTCCGCTTTCCACTGTGAGACTGCAAAGAGACGCTTTCTAATAGTAGCCCCCTCCCTTTGGATAATTAAGACATTTTGAACTACGTACATACTTGAACTGTAAGAATTATGATGACTCGTTGTTAGTTAAACTATGCTCCTTCTAATCACTTGGATCTACTAGAGAGGAGAGGGGAATGGGGCCAAATGCGGGTGTCCGTATGTGAGGTGGTTCAGAGAGCCAAAGGGTGTGAAACAGGTGGAAGGAGAGAGAGGGGCACGTGACAAATTATTGATGCGAGTGAGCAGAAAAGGAGCTGATATGTGTGGAAGAGGAACACAAGGACGTGAGTCATATAGGATATCACATCCCCTTGATGTGTTGGTCTGTGCAACAAGACAACGTGCCCTGTTTTTTCATTATTAAATGTCGGCCGACCTCTCTGAATTTTTAGCTCCTTTGTTCACACTTCCAAATCCCATACCATGTTAACCCCCCCCCCTCATTCCTTATAATTATACCTTTACCCTTATTCTTCAATCACCACCTTCACCTTTGTCTTGGTGATTCATTCCTATTCCTTTTAATAGCTCAAATATCCTAGACGTTTTTTATACACTTCCCACTATCAACTAAGTTTTATTTACTACCTTCGGTTCTAATCATAAGACCTTATTGACAGTCTACAAACGAGACGTTATAATTAGAACTGAAGGTAGTATTTTAGAAGGTGCTTGTGTTGCATATATAATAAAGTAATTAAAAAAACATATACTTGCATTAAATTGATAAAAAAAATTTAATTTTGCTCTTATCAAAGTTTTCTCTCTCTTTCTGCATTTACAAATCATTCTTGAGTATTTCTATTCTTTCTCTTTTATCAGTGACAATTACACAGGGATAAAACTAAGAATAAAATATTAAATATTTACAAGTAACTTGCACTTAGGATCAAAACTCCATCCTAAAAGTAGGTATTTAAGATTAGAGTGATACATATGCATAGTTTGACTTTGCTTCAGATTAATATAATGCCATACCCATCAAAACTCCTCTAAACACCTTACACATAATTCGTATCATCAAGGGTTATGTTTTTGCTTGTGTGCGCGTGTCTGAATCTCCATCTTCACCTCAAGATACAGTTGGGATGAAATGGGAAGCTTATAATAAACAAATAAATAGATGCCACATTTAGTTGGGAGATGAGAAATGGTGTTGAAATGCAATGCATAGTATGGATGTAGACACCCAATTGCATCTATAAAGTGCATTGCTTTAATTCATTGCGCACACTATCCATATATAAGAGGAATATTACGTTATGTGGACCTCAAATCATAAATAATAGGAAAGCTATATTAGGTTTCTGGTAATGCAGCACTATCCATATGAAATTGTGAATTCATATCTGCCACCCATGTTCATTTCATACTCCGTTCATGATCTATCTGTCCTTGTTTCCGATGCTTCAAAATTTTTGAATGTGAGAAATGACCTCAGCCACAAACAAATATTGGAGAGGGGGATTTGTGTGTGTGTGTGTGAGCAAGGACATTGCAAGGTGTCGGTATAACGTTACCTCCCCTTAAGTTATTCATGCTTTAGTGCATCAAATAAAGTATAATATTCTTGGGGATTAATAAATATAAAGTAACATTTAATATGGTTAGAAATGGGGAGCAATACTCAAAAAGAGAGGGAGAGAATAAATGGCCTCTATCAATGGAAGAAATCCAAATCTTAAGTTGAAAGAGAATATATATATATATATATATATATATATATGAGTTTGAGCAATGATTGAAGTGTTATGTCTCAACTCAAAATTTTATCTGTCATGGGAAACTTTTCATATTCAGTCGAGTGAGTCTCTTATTAATTAAAATCAATCTAATTTGAGAATAAATGAGCGATGAGGAGTGAATAATACCGTATCGTAAATCAAATTTTAAGACTCAAATTTATGAATCTTTAATCTTAATTACGTAATGTTATCTATTAAACTCAACTTTATTCACTTTGAAATTTTCAACCTGGACCCAAATCCACACACCCTAACAAGTCCCACCTTCATTATAGCAACTGTGCCGTGAAGTTTATCTTCGATTGTTGCTGGCTCAACGCCTTCTTTTTCTTGCCATGGGACCCACCAAGATTCATGCATACAGATATTTTAATTTATCCAATAACATAATGTGCACTAAACACAGTTAATGGAGTGCCAACAGCGCCCAACCCTGCGATACATACTTAAGATAAGATGTCTTGAAAAAGACCATATTGCAAAACGATCGAGAAATGATCGCACCAAAACTTGAAGGGTCATCGTCCTATATATTCCTGTTTTAGTAACACATGCTTCAGTCTTGGTGACCAAAAAAAGGACACGTGGTGTAATCTTAATAAAAAAAATCGATGGATAAATTATACATATCCGAGAAACCATGCCATCGGTTTCAACATTTAGATTAGACAAGGGTGTTGAAAATTCAATAACAAGTGATGATTGAAAGCAGAAACTCAGAAGAAGTCTTTTTTTTGGACCAGCAGAAACTCAGAAGAAGTCTAATTCATTGGTGTCAAGCTTACGTTATATGAAATCTCATTTAATTAGATTAGATTTGTCAGGTCACATGAACAAGATCAACTCTAAAATGAGCAAAAGCGTGAAGTCCTCAGTCCTTTCGCTCTAAAAGAAAATTAGAGTACTTAAATTTAAATTAGAATCGTAAGTCTAATTATAATGTTTTGAGTAATAATAATGAACAGCCCCCTTGACGGTGCCCCAAGGTTGTGGCAAGTGGCGTGTGTGATCGATTCCAAACGTGGTTGACATTATTGACACAGTCAAGTGCCTCAAACAGTGTGTGTCATCACTGGCTTTATGCTATGCCAAAGATTTTGAGTTTGATTTTTGTGAGTTGAAGATTCGTTTGCTGACTAGGCCATGATGGTGTGTGCTCTTTCTTTATTACCCCTGCCCCTGGTGTTGGAGAATTTAGTTGGTCAAGCTCAATTATAATTTCTCAACTATCAGATCCCTAGCCCTTGGGGTCACGCCCCATCTTCATTATCGCATATCAATTGGTGCGCTTTTGTCTTTACTCTTTACCCAAGCAAATATATACATATATATGTGTGCGTGTTATTTTCATCCCTTTTGAAAATTACCACACCTGCCTCTAATAAATTGTTATGCATATATAGTACATTGCATAGAAAAGACAGTTTGAAAGAAACATATATTTTTCCTAAAAAATATTATTTAATCTCTACCGTACATAGTTATCATATACTACTCCTGGTCTTTAATATAAGAGCTAGTTGATTAATTTAAATAGATTAAGAAAACTAGTTAAGTTAGTTATTTGTAATAAATAAGTGTTGTCTTTTTTAAAATATTATTACTAATTAAATATATTAGTTAGAACTACTATTATTGTAGGGACCACTTTGAAAAAAGTGGATAAATATAAGAAACAAAGTATATTAGATTCTTATAATTAAGACTAAAATAAAAATCAAATGAATTTTTATATTAAAAACCGGAAGTAATAACAGAAAGGAACATAGCTATGTTATATGAGAGAGAGAGAGGGAGGGAGGAACTTAGTTACTAGTAATGTGGTCGGAACGACGCTCGATTCCTCTAAGCAAAAGGTTAACAATACAAAATTTGTGTATATCTCTATAAAAATTATGCTAGCTAGGACAGTTACGAGAACACTTAAATTATTAATAATGATTGAGTAAAGCAGAAGACATTTGATTTTCTTAAGGCTGAGTATTTAAATATTTTGAGTTAAAAAACACATTGGCAGGTAAGATAATGTTTATAAATTATGCTGAATCTGATACTGATAGTGTGTGTTTATACAAAAAAAATAGGAATTTATTCTTCTGATTCTAAATATAACACCTATTTTATAGTATAAATTATGGTCTTATATTTAGGACTGGAAAAATATAACAACGTGAAGCATCGCAGCCAATCTGTATTATTCTGTATTGAACAATGATATAGAAATAATAAAATACTCGTATTATTATTAGCTCCGAGCCTCCGACAGTCTTTCAAGTCATCTCGATACTGTGCAGTCGGGTTAATAAGTTTGTAAGTCTAGCGTATAATTATACATACTTAAGACTTTGTTTATTATTACTATATCTTAATTAGATTCACCACAAGTGTTTATACCCCCATTTTTTCATTACTTTCGGACATGGCACTTTTCATCATATTCCATTCAAATTAAACAAAGGGAAAAAAGGGCAAGCAATAAACTTCAAGTGGAGTCATTTCATCGTAGAAAAAGCAACATCATGCAACTTGTGTAAAGAATCAAGAATTGTTCAAGATCCGTTACCAAATATTCGGATAAAAATGTATATAAAAATTGAAAGCATACGTGATATTTAACTTTTATTCTTCTCTTGACGAATGCTTTCAGAATATGCAGTATAGTTATAAACAGTAAGTCATGAGGTGGATGATTTGGATTTTGGAACGTAGGCCGCGTTCTTCGGCGCTAATTCGGTGGCCCGGCTCTGTAATCGCTGTACCTTCAGCCCATAGGAACGGGAAAAAGACGCTTAAGTCTCTTGTTTCTCGCTGATTATTGCCCCCTTGAAATGTATGCGAACAAATCCCCAGCCTAACTGTTTCTCTCGCTTTCTTTCTTGTTGACTCCTTCCTACTTTCAAGCAGTTGGGTTTTAACAGAACCAGTTGAAATATCCAATCAACTGTGTCTTATTATATGTATACCTGAAACTTCTGTACCTTGTTTTCTTCTCAGTTTTCCCTCCTTATCCGGATCGGATAAGGTCAGAGATCTCCATCCTTGAAATGTAGGCCGAAAGAGTTCCTAAAACAAAAGCATATGCACAACGGTTTTACACCTTTGAATTCTAGTCTCCAATTATAGTCATGCTCCAAACCAAAGAATGGCGATTTCGTATAAACAGCGTATCTGAGCTGGAGGTACAGGGGAGAGTTAGGAATATCAAGGGTCAAGTCAAGACACGGTCGAGTCGGTATGGCCTATCAGCAAGGAACCCCATATTTACGTTGTCCTGTCCTGGGCCAACCAAGTTCCGGGTGAGACTGAGCTGAACCAGCCCCATGTTAGGGCTCCTAACAAACTTGACCCAAACGTTCTGCCCATACTAGATCCCCGTTTAAGCCTACTTTCATTCAATGCGGCATACTTGAACCGGACACATCTAGATTGATGAGCTGGGCAGTTTGTCTCCATTTGGATGAATTAAGCCATGTGGCACTGTTTATATACAAGGGCACAAGGCAATGATGCGTGCTGGGTATTCCGAACTTCTTTCCTATTATTCATGAGGTCTTCTTATTCCTCACACATCTTACGGACTAGGATCACGTAGAGAAACCAGTCACTGTATCACAGCGGAAGCCCAAAAAACCAATACCCACTCTGTTTTTTTCCCGTGTTCTGCATGTGTTATCAGTTATATATTTCATCACATTCGTAACTTCCCCTTTTGAAAAATTAACTTTGTGGACATTCTCCCAGCCACCTACGATTTGATAAATTAAATCTGATATCGAATGGTGTGTTAATTGATTTACCAACAATTAACTAATTATTGTTTGGGCTTTTCACAGACACGGGACCCCATTACTGGGAGGCCCATAAAATCAAACAGGGAGGTTGACTAGTCAATAATAACTAACTCCATCTCGAATTTACGTCTGAAGTTTGTTATTGAGGATGACGCCAGGTGTTTGAAGCAAGAACTGAACCGGATGCCAAGTCATTTTCAGAAGCAGGACAAGCATGGAACCTAAAATCCTGATCAATCGAAGTACTTTGTGCCAAACTCTGCACACTTTTGTTTCCGGGTATTATGATTATGTGGCGCTTGGGTTATCGAGCACGACATATAACATGTGCAGTTTGTTACATAAAAAACAAACAATTTTGCATCATTAATGTTTTGAGATTGATGGGCAACTTGATTTTCCAGAAATAAGCCAATGTAGCAATTTTGAAGAACTGGAACTTATGAAAGATATGTTATTCGGTCAAACGTCATTTTAGCTAATCAAGTGAATAAAGTTGTTACGGAAAAACACAAGCTTAATCTGTGCAGGGGCGTGGCATTATACACCGTGGAAAAGGGTAAGATTGAAGAAGACAAAACATGTAAACAAAATGAACATCGTGGAATCAGAATCAGCGGTAAGAATTATTAGGATTTTCATGCGAATAGGAAACCCCGCATATATGTAATTACAACAAGAACTGCAAAGTCGCCTCTCCTGAAGATGATCCTCTTACTATGATTTGAGTCTTGGATGCAATAATACAAAAATCTAAACGGAGCAAAGAGAGAGCCCAACGGAGAATTGGGGCTACATTGAGTTCACCTTCCCCTTTGCAGAGCCTTCTCAGCCGTGTCGACCTCCTCCAAGATCCTGGCCTTGCGTTTCGCAGGAATAGGAGCAGTGGGTCCGAAACTAATATAATGCCCCGAAACTGCATTGAGCGCGGAGTACATGTCACGAAACGAAACCCTTCCCAAGAGAGCCTTCTCCCTCCTGTACTTGGCCACCCAGGAATTGGAGGTCTCTCTCAACTCAGCCACTGCTTCTGCCACATTGGGGTCATTCTTGTCCATTGTGATGGTGTTTCTCACCTTGTTGATCACTTCCTCAGTCTCCTTCACATATTCTTCGTCTGAAGCAGCCAGTGCTGGCAGCAGAGGGTTGAGGCATAGGACGGAGGAAGCGATGGAGAGGAATTCACGGCGGCGGGGCTGGGCGGCTGTAGTGGATAGGGTTGTGGAGGTGGCGGCGGCGATGGTGGAGTATTTGGGCTTGCAGGAAGTGGGAGGGAGTGATTTTGGGGTGGAAGTCGGGGTAATGAGGGTGGGGGAGGCCATGTTGCTGGGAGGAAGAGAGAGGCGTCGAGAGTTGCGAGTGTTGGTAAGAAGGGAAGCGGGGAAGGATTGGGTTTTTTGCCACGTGGCCTTATCGCCTTATCTTTGTTTTCGTTTTATGGATCAGACAGCAGCCAATGAGTTTTGAGCTAACGATACACCTCCCATCATGTGTCTCTCGCAGCAAACCCCACCACATCGTGCCTAATACTTTGCTCGCGTCCCCCACCCCCCCGCCCCCAAAAAAAAAAAGAAAAAAAAATTCAATAGTACCAATAGTAGAGGGTGAGCGAGGCGACTCTTCTTTTTTTTTTTTTTGATAAGCTGGAAAGTACAAAAGGCTACGCTACGTAATAGTTATTAAGAATAGCAGCCGTTGAACTCGAACTCAGAATTTGCAGACCCATAGTTCCGTTAAGGGCTGTTTTGGCGAGGGTATCAGCTATGGAATTTTCCGTTCTGCATATCACTTGGAACTCAAGATTCCAATCCCACTGCATCATCTCCTGAACCTCATGAATGCTTTGCCAATCTTCATGAAGGGCATTTTAAACATATAAATTTTACTTATTAGCTCCGTATTATTGATAACATACTTCTTCAATCTTAATATAAAACCTGTTTAACTAATTTGATTATATTAAAAAGATTAGGTAAGTCAGTTAATTATAAGAAATATGATATTTTTTTAAAATACCATAATCATCTTTCTTAATATTTTCTTTTTCTGTTCTACTTGATTATAGTTGGGGGAGTATCCATAGGGATAATTTAAAAAAAATGATAAATAAGTCTTGTATTTAAGATCAAAATTAACTCAAGAATTAAATCATATATTAAGAACCACGATAATATTTAATTATTATATTTTATAAAACTATGCTAACATAACTATAAAGGATAGTATATAAAACTCATTTCGTATGAAACGTGATTTTTGCGAGAATGAGAATTTTAGAAACGAAACAAAAACCTACAACCAAGAATTAGGTTTGGTGCGTGTTGAGGAGAGAATCGTCTTATTTTCATGTCATATTATGAACTTAGTATGAGAATAATAAATAAGAAGAGTTAGTCAAAAAAAAAAAAAAAAAAAAGAACAAGAGAGACTGAAACATACACTTAACAGACAAATTGAACAAGATCAATCCGATTCAAGCATCTCTTTTTTTTTGGGTACGTTTAAATATATCACTTAAAGGGTCGATCCACCCTGTACGAGGATTCCCATCCAGAAATTGTCGTAGTTTTTTTTTTTTTTTGGTTACAGACGAGGGCAAGAAGCCCAAGAAAGAAAACTAAGCTAATAGGGGAATAAATCCCAAAGCATCTTTATCACACAAAGCCCTTAGATGATTCGGTGTCGTAGTTTATTTTGTTCATATTCGATTCACAAATTGCACGAAGGCTTAAACTCAAACAGCCCATCTTGCGATGTTGGTCCACCTCTGAGCAATTAAGTGGGCTCGTAGCATGCGTGGTCACGGGTAAGTGGTAGCAAATGAAGTCCTTTAATATAGTGGCCAGGAAAGTCCATTCATGGAAGTACGAGTGCCTGAGCATGATCACCACTGAAAAGGGAAGTATTGAAGGTTTTTGGTGATCAACTCGAAATCTAGGATTGATATTTGTTGCATGGGTTGATCTTACTTTGTGCTGATCAATTGATCATCTGACGACTTAAGTTTGAACCAACATGACCACTTCACCACGACTAATCATCCCTTTCTTCGTAAAATATGTAATTTAGAAAAGTGAACAGTGAGTAAAATAAGAAGATGGCGTATAGGATTTAATGATTAGGAGTGACCCATCACAACTGTGACCAGCACGGGCAAGAGGATTTGGATAATTATAGGAAGCCTTTTCCATAGATGCTGCACACCCCTCCCATCCATCTCAATCAACCGTAATTTACACTCTCACTACCGTTTCAGATTCTAACGAAAAGAAACCAATGCCCAGGCTATGAGCTAAGTGCCTGCAGTTTACGGCTTAAAATCACTATCTTTAACACTCAACATAAAGAGTTAGATAATTAATTTATGAATATTAAGAAAATTTGTTAATTTAGTTCTATATAATAAATGAACACAGTCTTTCCTAAAATTTACTCATTAATTATGTGCACTGAAACTAATATCTGATAGAAACCTTTTGACGTATATAATCATTATAGGAATTACTTAGAAGAAAAAGTTGTAAATTTAAGAGACAGAGTGGATTGAGGTCTTATAAATAAACCTCAAGTCTAATTCTTATATTAAGAAGTGGATGTAGCATATTATTGGTGGGAATGTGTGATTCAAGATGGAATATTTTACGAGGTAAAGATGACTCTAATGATTATGGGAATGAACAATTGAGAGTGGGGATTGTACTGGAAATTTCATGTGGGCAGCTTTACTTTGGAGGCATTCAAGATGTTGAGCACGTCATTCATGTATGCACATAATCAGCAATGATGCCCAAATAATCATTTAATTCCAACAGATATGTATAAATCAAGGAGACAGGGCCAAAAGCCCCCACTATCAATTCTCTTTATATGATGCGAAGCCATGCTCCCAGAACGCAATATTCCAATTGATCGCCAGGCCCTACATTCCTCATGATTTCTCCCTGAACATAAAAAGAATATATAAAAGTTATCACTAAATCTTGTCCAAATCTCCTGCTCAACCTTATATTTCATGCTCATTTAACTTCAAAACTAAAATCAATAAAATTCATACAGATTGTATCACAGATCTTATGAGAAAATTAAAGAACTACGTCCATTCATACTACAGTGGAGAGCTTTTTTCTTTTTTCACTCCACCCTCATCATAGGACACTCCACGAACCTAGAAAAATTTGGAATCGACGCTTTACAGGACCTTTTTTTTTAGGCAACACCCCGCCACCTTATGCTACTGAGTTCCCAAGTCTTAAATTCGAGACCCAGGAAACAATTTCTTTTGGTGCATCACGCATACTAGATTATTACATATTAGAAAATATGGAGTTAGTTTTAAACAAATGGCTCGGTAGCTTTATAGCTTAGTAGAATGTAAGTTCTCCTAATAAATGGAGGCCATAGATTCAATGCCGTTCATAACTTCACGTGATCAGTATCTGTTATTTTAATTAAAAGAAGAAAAAAGTGGAGAATGGAAAAGAAGAAAGAGCAGAGGCCAGCGACGTCCGCGGCAGGGCTTAAGGATGAAAAAGTGCGCATCTTCCTCCCTCATCCTTGCTTGATTATCTGCCAAGCAAATGAGCCAGCCAAAAGTCTTTTTCTGAATTTAATTCTCTTTCTTTTTTTGTTCATAACCAATAAAAGTATCTTTTCCCATTAAAAAAAAAAAAGCTTCCTTTTCAATTGCGTGAGGGTGCAGGCGTACACAATCCCCAGAAAATAAGAAAAGAAATGAAAAAAATAAATTTAATGACGAAAACTCGGAAACAAGAAGAAATTGGAGGCCTGCGGGCGCACTCTAATTTACTAAATTCTTTTATCTCCAATCTTTAATATAAAAGCTAATTTGAATTTCAATTTGATTCTAAATATATATTTTAATTCACTTTATCTTTTATATTTATCTATTTTTTTAAAGTAGTCCTTGTGATAGTTGCATATGTTAAATATTCCGTCAAATGATAGCTTACACATGATTGGTAAGAACATTCTAAAAAATTTGACTCAAAATTTATTATAAATAACTAACTTAACAACTTCTTTTATATATTTAAATTAATCAACTAACTTTTATATTAAGAAACGGAATTAGTATAATAAGACGTGCTTGCTTACTCAAAAAGTTGCACACCTCGTTTTCTTTCCACCGCAAATAAACGGGTGCCTCGTGACAACTTCTTAAGCCATTCCTACTTCTTTCTTCTACTTTGTGTTTTTGAAGTAGTATAAATGAGCACCATATGATTATGATAACCAATGAGCTTGAGTACATGCACGGTTTCGGATAATCAAAATGGAAATAAGAACTAAATACAATTATGATATCTTGTTTTACCATGCAGCTTTAAATTAAACTAGGATATAACAAACGTACGTACATACATAAATCATTTTAAAATGAAATTTGGGTGACATATTAAGTTAAAGAGTTAAGATGCATGAAAAGGAAGAGGGATGCGATGGATTGGGTGGACCAAGTTGATTGAGGTGGGTGTGTGTTAAAGAAGATGGATGGCAGAGGAGGCTTGTTCATTGAGGCTGCCAATCATATCCCAATTAAAGGCCCCAACTACCACCCGCAACCCCACAATTATTATTTTATCACTTTGATTTACTCTTTATTCATATATATACGTGTGTGTGTGTGGATAAAGATGCCATTGCTTCAACATGACATGCCTGTGGTGTACTGGTATTGTATATGCCCATAATAAGGGGGTATAATGAGTCACTAATTAACGCATTATGGCCGTCTTATAATGGATAATTGCATAAGTCCTACCTATAATAGAGTTGCAGGCATTACGTAAGATTGAGAGAGAGAGAGAGAGGACAAGATATACTGCATAATGTGCATGCATGACATTCTCGTTGTAAATTTCGTTGTATTGATATATGATTATTATACACCGTATGAGTACCTAAGCAAAAGAAAAGAACGTTCGAGTAGAATTGAACTGAAGAGCATTCCGGCCGAGGGATTGCCGGATGACAAGTTTTGAAAGTGGCGGCAGAACCAAAAAAACTCTCTCCTCTACAACATACCAGTGCCTTGTTTGTTTTTGGGGTCATTGCTGTGTCTTTTTGTTAAAAAAAAGTCTTCCTTTTTTCTTGCCTCCTCCTCCTTTACTCTCTCTACCCTCGCCTTTGCAATCAATGCATCTGCATCAACCCCACCTCTGCTTAATACTGTTTCTCCCTCTATTTCGTTCTCTGTGTCTTCCTGCTACGCTTTTCTCATCTGCCCTTTCTACTAACAAAGGTAATGCAGCCCTGTTCCCAACGCTTACCGCTTCCTCGATTTGTCTACTTTTGAATCTTCAACGTCACAAGTGTCTGTAATCTCAAATTAACAAGCTTCTTTTTCCTAGAATCTTTGTGGGTATGAACTTGTCTGCATCTTTTATATCTGGCATTCCGCATTTGCCATGGACAACCTGCATGTTAAGTTCCTCTGTATTCTAATTTTTTCGTAGATTGTGTTAGAGTTGGACTGTGTGTTGAGAAAGCAAAACAACTCAAAATTCAGATTGTTGAATGTTGGTGCACTTGCATTTTCCAATAGATTCTAGGGAATTTCTCGTCTCCCTCTCCTTTCCCGCGTAGATCAGGCACCGGACAGGTTCTCTTCCAAATTCACTTTTCACTCTATTTAATTCCTTCTTATCTCGGTCTCTTGTACTCTGCTAGTCTCCGGCTTTGATCTTAATTTTCTGGACCATCATGGCACCAGCCATTTGTTGATTTTCTCGTTATTTTTGATTGCTTTTTTTTTTTTTTGGGTTCATTTATGATGATTGCGTGATACATCCTTGATCTCTTCTTCTCCTTTCTTGTTTTTGGGTTCTCTCGGTTATTCCTTGCTGACGAGGTCATACCTTACCTTCTTTTTCTCTGCTTTTGCTTTTTCTTTT
The DNA here is from genome assembly GCF_004799145.2 of Neltuma alba. Classification (NCBI taxonomy): domain Eukaryota; kingdom Viridiplantae; phylum Streptophyta; class Magnoliopsida; order Fabales; family Fabaceae; genus Neltuma; species Neltuma alba. Next base: position 282,455 of record NW_021636543.1, on the reverse strand, counting down.
TCCACTTTCTCTGAACTATGAAACCAGAGTTTTTACTGATTTTCTTGCCTCATATCTCATCTCTCTCTTTCTCTCCCCACGCTACTGGGGGGGAAAAAAATCTCCTTTAACCCCTTTTTTGCTCTACGTGGTTGCAGAGTGAACGAGGAAAGATGCAAAGAGAATCAGAATTTGTAACAAAATAAATGCTTTGGTTGATGGGGTTTCATTGTTTTATAATATGCGATCTCATCCAGGTAAATTAAGTATATTACGTCTGTTCATCTCTATATTTGACAATTTATCGTTCTTCAGTGTTTTACCAAATTCTTTTAAGATGTTCTTCCCCTTCTGGTGTTCCGATTTTTTTAGTGCTTGGGTAATGGTGTGTTTTAAGAGATAAACTGACAGCAGGAGAGACTAGCTCTTCAGATGTTGCCGGCAACTTAATTTCACTATCAAACTTGTGTCGCCTTTTGCGATTGGAGATTCCATGGCTTAGAGTTCTATTATATCTAGATTATGTTGTATGTATATAGATCTATATTCTCTGAAAAGGAAAGGCCTAGTTTTATTTGATTTGACGTAGTTAGCTAATTCGTTGGGAAAATCAAACTATGGTGGTTTCTCTGTTCCTTCCTTTTCCGTTGTTTTATTTGATTTTATTTCTTTTAACGCCTAGTTTCTGGATTAAATTATTTCCAAGTATCCATTGTCAATGTGAATCCTGAAGAAGGAAAGGGAAGCGGAGAGCTTTTTAGTATATTGTATTCCCTTGTTCACATGTCATGAGTTTTTAAAATTGAATCGGCTTTCTATATTTATTTTTTTTATGCAAAACGATTTGTGAAATATTAAATACACTTGTCTTCTTCTGTTCAGCTGGTTTCATCATCCATTCACATAGCTTCCGGCGGATTATGCATTTGACTAAGGACGAAAGGCCACAGTTTTCTACAATGGGGTGTAAAGTGGTTATACTTTGACTTGAGGGAATATCTGGTTTCTTAGTCAGTTCGTTGACTATCTTCGCAATCTTGAGGCCTCATGTGGGATCTATACTGGTAATTATAAAGAAAGGCGCTTGTCCTCCCTGCCGTCAGATGCCTTTGGGGAGCTGAAGAGATGGGGTGTTGTGTCTCAACAAGCAGTAGGAGTACATGTAGTAGCGGAAGCAATGGAAACACGGTTTTGCGATCTTGTTTTGAAATTGGGTTCAATGGGCAGAAGAGAACACGGAGAACATTCTGTGATAATGTTATTTCCCTGAAACATTTACATTCTGTCCCAAACAGAATTTTTATGAATGGAAAGAGCCGCACTTCTTGCATATTTACGCAGCAGGGGCGGAAGGGCATCAACCAGGATGCCATGATCGTTTGGGAAGTAAGTATGTTCATCCTTTATTTTTGCCTGATTTTAGAAAAGGTTTCATCTTGCTTAAAGCATTGCTGACCTGGTTTGAATCTGTATGGTTTTAGGATTTCATGTCAGAAGATGTGATTTTTTGTGGTGTCTTTGATGGCCATGGTCCTCACGGTCATCTTGTTGCACGCAAGGTGAGGGATGCCCTGCCAATAAAACTACTCTCATTTTTGCATTCGTGTGAATCAAAGCAAACTGGACCAGGTAAGGCCTGCTTCAAAGGGAACTTAAAGCCTGATGGGGAAGACTCTGAGAAGGATTGTTCTGCTGAAGACAAACTGAATTCCTTATGGCAAGAGGCCTTCTTGAAGGCATACAAGGCTATGGACAAAGACCTGAAGTCTCATCCAAATTTGGACTGTTTCTGTAGTGGGAGCACTGCTGTCACTTTAGTGAAGCAAGTAATGCAAGGACCAGTGTCTATTATATTGCCTCCCCTCCCCTTCCTTTTTTCCTTACACAATCTTCTTTTTCCAGGGCTCAAATCTGTTCGTGGCCAATATTGGGGATTCTCGAGCAATTATGGGATCCAAGGATAGCAACGGTTCCACGATAGCAATTCAGCTGACTGTTGATTTGAAGCCTGATTTGCCAAGTGTGTCATAGGTTATCATTCCTCTGTTCAGTTTATGCCCTCGGTTGATGCTAATTTATTTGTAGATTCTTACAGAGGAAGCAGAAAGGATCAAACGGTGTAAGGGTAGGGTATTTGCTTTGCAGGATGAGCCAGAAGTGTGTAGGGTGTGGTTGCCTTTTGATGATGCACCTGGACTAGCTATGGCTCGAGCATTTGGAGACTTCTGCTTGAAGGAGTACGGGGTGATATCTATTCCTGAATTTTCTCACCGTCTTCTTACAGACAAAGATCAGTTCATTGTTATTGCCTCAGATGGGGTAAAAGTTCTCAATCTCTTCAGTTTTTTGGGCTTTTTTCTTGGTAAGAAATCATCCAGTATTCATAGTACCAACTGATCTGGATTTGAGCCGACTAAACCCCAGTTGTTGGGAAACTGGAAAGGTTTTATGGGTTTTTTTTTTTTTAAAATGAAGTTTATGGGTATTTTTTCGGTGATATGGATTAGCTTTTCTTTTTTCCGTTGTCTAAAATTTTAAATTTACTCACTGCTCTTCATCGTGACTGAATGGAATTAATGTGTGGATTTTGTGTGTTGGTGATGACCCGTTAGAGTTTAACTTGATCGAGACATCTTGAATGCAAGTCGTTTCCAGGTTTTACTAGTATTGTGACCATTTATGCGCCGTGATCTCGTTGGCCATTAATTGAATAGAAGCAACAGTTAGGTTTTGGTTGGCGTCAACGAGTCAGTACAGGACACAGGTTATCTTCATCTTTTCAGAACCCACAACCATCTCACGTGTTTCTGTGTGAAAGGCAACTGAGTGGTCAACCGAGTTGCTTGAAGGCCCTCAGCTATGTATAACCAATTACAATTACAATTTTTTTAAAAAAAATTCCCTGGCCACATGCTATTTCTTTCAATTGATAAAAGCAAATAGTTTAAAAAATTATTGAGTTTCAGCAGATTTTTGTGTAAGAATGCACTTTTAAATTAACGAGTGGCATTTTGCAGTGTGCAATTAAATATATGGTAACGGAAAATTTTGGGCTTTTGCCTCATCAGTTTTTGTGTAATTGTTAGTCAATAACTCACATGTAGAACATCGCACACCCTTCATCATTAGACCAAGGTTAAATATATACATATATATAGTATATATATGTTTGTGTAAACGTATATAAAATTTGGTGATATAGACACAGAGGTCTTCTATTTTGCCACAGTGATCTTTGATGAGGATGAACATATTTAAGGATGAAGTGTTGAGTTGGAAATTATGCCTCGAGTTTCTTGTTTGTCTTCCTGTGCTACTTCTACTTTCCTCTTATGTTATATGTGCGAACTATCGATTTGAAGATTCCCATATTAGCTTCGTGCATGTATAAATGATTCTCATTCGAAAGCCTACAGGTTTGGGACGTGTTAAGCAATAAAGAAGTGGTTGAGATTGTATGTTCAGCGCCATCACGGTCATCAGCAGCACGGATTGTGGTGGATTCTGCAGCTCGAGAGTGGAAACTGAAGTATCCAACTTCAAAGATGGATGATTGTGCTGTGGTGTGCCTATTTTTGGACGGGAAAATGGATGCAGAATCTGACTATGATGATCAAGGCTTCTCTTCTGCCACCGTCCTGAGCAACCATTCGGGAAATCCGATTGAATCAGACGATGGGCAAAAGTCGGAGCCTTCTTTGCAGAGAAACTTCACGGTGAGGTCCTCAGACGAAAAAGAGACATACAGCGGCCTAACAGCTGATGTGGAAGGCGAACCACCCTCAGCTCAAGATCAGAACTGGTTAGGCTTGGAAGGTGTGACCCGGGTGAACTCGTTGGTTCAACTTCCTAGATTTTCTGAGGAAAGACCAAACCCTTGAATTTAACTTTGTTTATGGAGTACTCTTTGATGTAATAGTTGGAGGCAGTGCTTCACAGTAAATTCAACGGCTTGCTTTGATGAACCTTTCAGCAAGCTATACTAGTACTCAACAAATGAAAGACAGTGAGGTCCAGAGCAGTTATCAAATGACACTGCGACGGATAAAAGTACGTAGTAAGGTATTTGATTGCGCGTGTTCATTGCACAGACTAGCGAGTAATCGAACTACACAATGCCCATTGTAAAGTGGGATTGAACAGACTCCTTCCCTATAGAAAGTAGGGAAGTCACTTCTGCCCCAGAATTCCCTGGGTTACATCATTAAAGTGATATTGGGCTGGCCTATGGCATTATGATTTATTCCGATTTGCAAGCACATTATGATAATTATAAGACACTTTTTTTTATAAAGAATAAGAATTACTAGTCATGTATTTTTTTAAAAAAAAAGTTGTTTTAATATGTAATTGATGGTTTTAAATATGAATAAATTTATTTTGGTCCCTTTAGGGACAAAATGATTTAGATTTTTATTGATTTATAGAGATTAATGTTTTAGATGAAAAGAAACCTAAGAAACCAAAAGTTATCATTTGAAACATGAGGGACTAAAACCAAAATGGGAGCCAACGTGAGGAGTCAAAAATTATATTAACTCAAAAATTTATGAAATAATCATTGTATATGCATATAATATAGTACTTTCTTCTGTTTTTTTTTGTTTTTGTTTGGGTACAATACACAGTACTTTCACTACTTTGGGGGTAAATACTTTTTTGTTGGGCTAGGAAAAGAAGGAAGCCCATGCTAGAGAAACTGACGGGAAATAAGCCCAATAACATATGGAAGCAGCACGTCAGGTGGGACTTTATCAATGACAACACCGACGTGAGACTCCATGCATCATCGCTTATTGGGCTTGCTTTGTTGCTTTGTTTTCCCTTCTTTTCTTTCAAGCTTTGTTTGTGATATAATTCCAAAAAGAAAAAAAAAAGACTTTGAGGTTTTGTCCAATTTCGATTTTATTCCTTCTATAGGGTTTAAAAGCGCAAACGATTATAGATTTTGATAAACTCCCATCTTATTATCATAAATAATACTCAAGGGTCGTGATGTCCTACAATTTTTGTTAAAAAAACAATTAATAGCAATAAATACATAAAAAAAAATAGATTTGCGTGGAAAGATGAATTTAATTATGATAAGGAAACCGAAGTGGAGCACATATATGCATTGGCAGGCGTGCGTGAACCAGTTGTGGGGGACCCCTCCTGGAATCGATCGGACTCCATCACTTACCATTCATATTTCTCTCTTCAATTTTTTCCATATCTTATCAATGTTCCCAAAAAAATCTGACTCGTTTTTGGTTGATGCAGTATAACGTAAAATAAGTATGCCAATTGAATATTAACACTAAAAACCACTCTTATAGCGAAAAAACACCACTGAAAACATCCATCGCTGTTCATTTGTTATTTATTAATATAATACTAAATCGCCCGTTGTTATTGATTTTATTATTCAATTTAGTAATATTTTAAAATCCCTTGACATTATATATATTTTTTAAAAATCATATATTTACTTTTCAAATAAATGCCAAAAAAGATAAGTCTCTTGGAGACTGTTGGCGTGCAATTTTGTTAAAAGTAGCCCGAGATATTCGACGGTGCGGTCTACAACTGCAAGAGTCGAGTTTCCATTGGTGGGCCACAGTTCATGGGCATGCTCGGAATGGACCATTGGTTTAGCAACTCATAGACGCACCTATACATTTATTAATTGACGAGTAATGATGCCTACTTTATGATTGAGAAGAACCACACTAGTCACTATAATCCCATCTATAAACATATCTGGGAGTGGGAAGGGATGGAGAGGATCCGAGTATTCCTATGGAGAGCTTATCACGATAGACTCCCAACAAATGAGTGGAGAAGCAACTGGTCCCATGTGTCGGCAATCTGTCCCTCCTGCAGTGCTGAAACAGAAACTCTCCTGCACATATTGAGAGATTGTGATTATGCTAGGAATATGTGGACTGAAATGCTACAACAGAGGTATTTAGCTAATTTTTTCAGCTTCTCTCTGAAACAATGGTTTGATCTCAACCTGACAAGTGACCTGGGTAAGTCCGGAATTGGTGACTGGAAATGTTTATGGGGAGTAGCTACCTGGAAATTATGGAGTTGGAGAAATGAGACTGTTTTTTCTGGAACATACGAGAAGCCACAAAAACCAGCAGAGGTGATTTTGAATATCTGGCAGAACTACTCGCTCAAGCAAACTTTACCCAAACCTGTACAAGAAACTAACACGGCTCTGAATAGGAGGTGGGCTCCACCACCAACAAACTGGATTAAAGTTAATGTCGATGGAGCTATGGCAAGACAATCTAATTAGGCAGGATGCGGAGGGGTGTTTCGTGATCACATTGGAAGGTTGATAGCTGGTTTTACGTACAAAATTGGAAGATGCAGCGCTCAGGAGGCAGAAGAGTGGGGTATCTATAAAGGTCTTTATCTTGCATGGCATATGGGGTTCAAACAAATAGTGATTGAATCTGATGCGACCGCAGTTGTTGATATAATACTGGATGAAGATTCCTGCAGTACTAGCAGCCTAATGATCAGACAAATTCAGAATATGCTCAAGTACAATTGGAAGGTTATTGTTCAATCGATCCCAAGAGCAAGTAACAGAGTCGCTGATGAACTAGCAAAAAGAGGAATTTCTGAATCCTTAATGTTTGATGTCTGTCCAACCAACCTCAGGGCAGTCGTGGAAGTAGAGAGCGTGGGAGAAGTCCCCATTTAGTTTAAATTTGAGTTCTCGGTCTTAGACCTCGTTTGTTACCAAAAAAAAAAATTGACGAGTAATGACGAGTGTGTCTAGCGAAAAACGTTACATCCACGATATAGTGCCTATTTAGAATAGTTTATAAATAAATTTTTAATCATAGTTTATGAAATGTAATAAGTATATTAGAAGATTTTTATGTCGATTTATATGAAATATATTTATAAATGATTTTAGAATTAATGCCAAATCGGACTATAATGAACTTATATTTGAATTTCTGTTAGGAGATATACCTATATTTATTCTTCTATGCTATCTCAAACCAGCTATTTAAAAGTTAAAAGTAGACGAGGCAGTAAAAATAAGATGGAACATGACAAGTATGAATTCAGATATTAAATGAATGTGTGAGTATAAAGCGGCCGGGCTCATTGACAGCATTAGAAGGGCTATGTTGGACCCTCGAGACGTTGTAGATCTGCGGTCTTGAGGCCATCCTACTTGTGAGAAAGTTGTGGATTTGATATTTCTAGTTCTAAGCCGTTGAGTTTACCTCTGTAATTTCTTTTTAAAACTATCTCAGCTCTCTTTTATTTACTCTCTTTGTATCTATTTTATTAAAAAGGGATAGCCAATTCACATGACCAAGAAATAAAATTAAGATGAACATATATGTTTATGATTTTTTTTAATGCTCGTCATTTAATACATCTTTAATTTATTTCAGTAACTTATGCTGTTTTAAAACACCATTAATTAATTATCTTCCCCCCCCCCCTAATTATACCCTTATCTTAACAGGCTTTAAAATTATGCCCAGATGCTCGAGCAATGGCTAGTTCGGGTGCATCATCAAAAGGCTCATCTTGCAAAGGCAAATACCCTTCCCTTACGCGCCCTTTTTGCTTCCTCTTTCAGAATTTGCAATTAAATTAGCATCAACTCAAGGGCATAAACTGAACAGAGAAATGATGAATGAGAAGCCGTGTCACACTTGGCACATCAGGCTTCGAGTCAACACTCAATTTTATTGCCACGGAATCGTTATTATCCTTGGATCCTATGATTGCTCCAGAATCCCCGGTGTGGATTATGAATGGATTTGAATTCTAAATTTCCCAGCTCAGTATATTTGATCAACTACTACATTAAAGAATACTCCATAAACATTTTTTTTTATGATTATCTCGTAGTAATGTTTTTTTTTTTGGTGATTAACGATGGTAAGCACATAGGAAGTAGAAGTAGGGGACTTCGTTATTTTCATTTTTTGGGAGGACGATATAGCTATTATTTTTCACGGCAATGAAGAGAAATCCTTTATTGCCATACCTACCCGATCTGACGTAAATCCGACTTACGCTGACCTTATTGATCAGGAACGACCAGTCCCCCTCACTAAATGTTGCTATCATAATGTACGTCCATTTCACTCTGGTCCTTGTCCAGTGCCTAAGTCCGCCAAATTGCTCTGCCATTTCCAAAGCAACTTTCTCTTTCATTGGATTATAGACTTCTCTCGAAGAAACTGTAGGTGCATCTGATATGAGATAAACCTGACCCCTTCTGCGCCCCAAAATTTTCAGGGAGAATAGTAACAATTTACAGAAAGAGAATAATATATCAGAGGGACGAGCAAAATCTTTAAGCTTTTACGGATTCTTCATCGAACCGGTCCCTTGGAAAACTCCAGAACCTGATATGATAGCCCAGGAGGAGCATCAGACTTTATAGCACCCCGGCATGGATGAAGAGAGGCTCATTTATAGTCATGATTTGGATGAATTTTTGGGAGGAAAGTGATCCAGCAAGATGCTGTTTGCGAATTGTGATAGAATTGTGATAGAAGTGGGTATGCAATAATTTGACCCACACACCAAAAGGTGAACCAAAACATCTTAGCTTTTCAATGGTATATATTGACATATATATAGACGGACTGAGACAACTTGGACATTTCCCCGACAAAATACACAATGGCGCGGTGATATCTTTATGGGCAGATTCTGATGTTTGGTTTAGGGCAATCAGAGTGAAACGCGTTGTCCTGACCTAATTATTTCAACACAAACCAAAGTCGTCTCTTCATTTATTCTCCTCTTGTTCTATATATCTTGCTCGTTGCATCTGTATTACCGATTGCTACCGTCACTGGGGAAGAGCTTGATGCGCACGGACCACACACCAACAAGATGTGACCATCGGACAGCCATAATGGTGATTAAGGATGTGTATGATGATTAAATAGAGCGGTTTCTAACAGTTGATAATGATTGTGGTGTATGGAAATTCATTGTGATTAATGAAAGAATAGAACCGGTTAATTAGAATGCATAAATAAACGTCGGAACAGTCATTTGCAACAGCTAATTCCAAAGACACCTCTTCTTGACTCTTCCATTAGCTCGAGTATTTGAAGGCTTCCTCAATTTTGAACAATAGATAAACTAATACATTAAAATTCAGGGAGTCAAACATTGTTAATTCTAGAACAAGAGTTCTTATATTCTATGCACACAGATAACTAAATAACAAGTTCTAAGCTTTTTTTTTTATGAAACATCAGGGTATCCACCGGGGCTTGTAGGCACCTCGATGGATGGAACAGCTAGCCCGAGATTTTAAAGCTTTTCCATGCCCAAGGCAAGGATCGAACCCTCGACACTTGGTTAAGGGAAGATGAGCCCCCACCGTTCAATCACACCCCGGTTATAACAAGTTCTAAGCTAATAACGGACAAACAGTAATCATACAGATAAAATAAACAACTAATTAGATCATGGCATGTCGATCTTTTCTTTCCGTGCCTGTAATTTAAAGTGAGGGATTGGTTAATTATATAATGCCACTTTATATTAGACTTTGAAATGGAAAACATTATGCATTGCCTCAGCTCTCATTATCACTGTGTAGCGTATTCCAATAATGGGACCCACACACACGGGCAAATAGTGTTCCTCAAATCATCAAATTCAAGAATTAACCAAGACAGATTAATTGGCTTATCAAAGTGACAAATAGTAATGATTGCTCCAAAAGGTTATACGGAGGGCTTGAAGTGTCGATTTGCGGTGCATCATGAATTTCAAGAATTTCGGCTGCCGTGCAGAGAATGGGTGAAATTCGCTGCATGATCACACTATTCAGAGCATTCTGGGGGAGAATGGGTCTCAGTGTGGTTATTTTCACACAAAACAGGATCCAGAGAAACGCTTGACAGCGATGGTTTTTTTTTTTTTGGATATATTGACAGGTGGATTTTCATACATAATTATTGTGTAAAAATTTCTGGTAATACAAAATAATCTTATAACGTTGCTAGATGTAGTTTTCGGTGACTGAGATATGCAGTGTATGAGTTATGAAAAATATGCTTGGTCATCACTTTCATATTTTATGTGAATTGATAATATAGGGATGATGTTTGGGATATTGATTTCTGAGCAAGCAGGGCATGCAACAATCCGACAGGAAAAGTGACAAACCTTTCCGTATTTGTTAGCTTCCTCCTTTGCTTTCTGCTCAGTTCTGGACGTATGTTTATGTTGGAATGTATTTTAAACTAGAAAAAGGCGAAAAATGACAGTGAATGGCTCAAACACCCCAGGCAATTAAGATCACGAAAAGAAATAAGATGATTGGTAGATTGCGTAGTATGGTCTCGTTTTCAAATGGTGGCTCACAATTAATTGGAGGGAAATTATTCAGCTGTCATGACAGTGGTTTTGGTCCCTGGTCATTAGTTGTCTCTTATACATACTTACCCTGTAGAATCTCTCTCTGTCAAATGACAACATAATTTCTTGTGGCCTGTATGCTGTCGTACTTTCGGTGGACCGGCTTCTGCAATATTAAACTTGACGAGCCTTTTGAACAAGGGACAAAGCCCTAGGTAAATAATCACTATAGAAGGATATTTTCAACCAGTGGGCTCTCTTGATTCTTTTCGATATGTTTTATAAAGAGGCCTACCCAGCACCAAAATCATTTTTGTAGTACTCACCACTCCCTCATGCCCCAACACCGAAGCCATTACAATGGAACCAGTTCTAAGTTATAGCAGCGCTAGCTATGGCAGCAACAACAATGATGGACACAAGATCATTAGGTGGTTCGAAGATGTAACAGAGAAGGCAGGTTCTGTTCAGACCCAGATCTTATCCCAGATTCTGAAGCAGAACCATGGGGTGGAATATCTAAACAAATGGTTGGGGGACTACAATATCCTCGACATGGACGCTTGTGCATTGGAATCTCTTTTCACTTCTGTGGTTCCCCTCGCCTCTCATGAAGATTTTGAGCCTTTTATCCAACGGATTGCAGATGGGGACACGACTCCCTTACTCACTCGGCAACCCCCCATTACCACTCTTTCCTTAAGGTACCTCCTCTCCCACATCCGTCCGTCCATCACATTTTTTATGTCTACTTTTTATATTCGTGGGAATCAGAATGTAGAACATCAAATACAAGCCATATGTATGGTTTTTCTTCTTTCTTACTTATCCTCTCCAAATTTCCGTGATACTCAATTCTTGTCCTGTCCTTGGACATCAGCACGATGAGGTGCGAGGGAACGATTTGTAGTAATTAAGGATGGCAATGTCTTCTTTCCCATTGTAGATGATACATTAATCTTTAAAGGACGCAGTCCGCTCTTCTTTCCTTGAATGGGAGATCTTTCTCTAGTTTAATAGTAAAATCTAATGTCTATTTTTGTGGTGCTGATTTTCCAGTTCCGGAACCACAGAGGGAAGGCAAAAGCTTGTACCTTTCACCCGACACAGCGCCCAAACTACCCTTCAAGTCTTCACTTTAGCTGCAGCTTATAGATCAAGGGTTTATCCCATAAGAGAAGGAGGTAGGATTCTTGAATTCATATACAGCAGCAATCAGTTTCTAACTAAAGGAGGCTTAAGGGTAGGAACGGCCACAACACACTACTATGCCAGCGAAGAGTTCAAAATCAAACAGGAGAAAACAAAGTCATTCACTTGCAGCCCTGATGAGGTGATTTCAGGAGGAGACTATGAGCAATCTACATACTGCCATCTCCTTCTTGGCCTCTACTTCTCTGATCAAGTTGAATTTATCACTTCAGCCTTTGTCTATAGCATAGTGCAGGCCTTTCGCAGTTTTGAAGATCTTTGGAGAGACATTTGCAATGATATTAAAGAAGGAAGTTTGAGCTCGGAAATCAAAGTACCCAAAATGAGAAAGGCTGTTTTGAATCTAATTTCCCCAAACCCATCTCTAGCTTTAAAACTAGAAGCTGCTTGCCTGGAATTAGAAGAGGTGAATTGGTTTGGACTGATTCCTAAGCTTTGGCCAAATGTTAAGTACGTATATTCCATAATGACGGGGTCTATGCAACCTTACCTGAAAAAACTAAGACATTATGCAAATAAGTTGCCATTAGTAAGTGCTGACTATGGATCTACTGAGAGCTGGATAGGGGTTAATGTGGATCCTAGTTTGCCTCCGGAGAATGTAACATATGCCGTCGTACCTACTTTCTCTTACTTTGAGTTCATACCCCTTCATAGACAAAAGCAAGGTTGCACTTCAGTTGCTGATGATTTCATGGAGGATTTGCCTATTCCGCTATCCCAAGTTAAGGTTGGACAAGAGTATGAATTAGTCCTCACAACTTTCACAGGTAATTTCTCTTTCTCTCTCTCGCAACCTTCTTCATTTTCTCAGAGAATCTGACTTTATCCATAACATTCTCGTCTCCTCATATACCCACACTCATATCTCCGAGCCCAACTTCGTTCCGATTTTCATTTTCTCGTCCGTCCGGGCCCTACCTTTTTCATCCTATTATCGTTACACATGCACATTGATCCGGGAAAGAACCAGTAGTTCATGGGTTGTAGATTATTACGCCCACCCTCTTTCCCAATAATAGAGTACTGGGTGCGCCAGAGGTTACATTTTCTCCTAGCCAGACAGTAATAATTGTTGAGTGATTGAAAAGCTACTCATTGTGGCCACTGACTGCCTATATTTCTCTGGCTGCTCATGATTTGGTTGGGATTGTGGTCACAACCCCTGGATGTTTACTTATTTATATAGATGCAGTGTAGAACTAAAGACCCGAGGGCAGGTCATAGGAGTAGGAAAATTTAGAACTTAATTAAGTCAGGACTATTTTATGTTTAATAATTGATTTTTAGTAGATGTACGTTAAGATTTTGATTAGAATATTTTTTTAAAAATAAGCTTGCATCGCAGTCCATTCATGTCTGCGTTATCTTATTTACCCGGTCTAGGATAATTAGTTGCTGTTGTTGTTATTATTATTATCCTAAGATTTCCTTATTTGATAGAATTTTTATATAATTAAATAATATTAACAATGTTCTAGTTGCTTGCTCCCTCTCAGTTTTTTAATTTCCTTTCTCCCACCTTTCTATCCATTCCTTATCCGTCTTATTATATCCCACTTCCCATTTCACTAATTATTTTGTCATTTCTTTGCTGGCATCTTGTAATTGTCATCCTTAAATTGAAAATCCTAACTATAATCCTTCTGGAATTCCATACAGGCCACACAAAAAATGGCGTGGAATGCTTCATAATTTATGTGTATAAGCTTATCATCAGTCACGATATTGATAGTAAATCTTGCACAGACTACAAAATTAATAACCACCGCCAGTTTCTCAATTATTGTATTGCTATCATCGTCACTGCACAGTCCTAGTCGTCACTGTCATTTGACAACCACCATTTCATTCGGTGCTCATCACAATTATTATTGTAATACAATTTAAACCATTCCAAAATCTAATATGAATGGTTTAGATTTAAAATTTTTAACACACAATATTTTCAATGATAAATTTATTTTTTAAAGATACGTTAGTTATGATATTATATTTATCTTGAATTCTGTATCAATCAAAATAAAAAGTTGATTAAAATATATAAAAAAATTTAAATTTAATCTGAACCATCAAAAATTGATTTGGATGGTCTAAATTGTGATGAGCACTCCATGTTATAATTATGATGAGCATGGAATGTACTCCCCCTCCTCTCACCATTAACAACAGTACACCGCCACTATATGGCGACTATTATTATCAGCACTACTATCTAACGCTACAATAATCGTTGAACTAGTTAGTTAACATTTGTCGTACGACTTTTTTGATTTACTGTTACCTATCCTCATTATTATTGTTACTTCATTATTATTATTATTATTTTCATAAGGTTGCTGACTTTATGTTTAAGGTCACCATTACTCTTTTGACCGCTTTCATCGTGATCACCACATTTCTCTATCTTATCATAATTATGATAATTTTTGTTGTGCCATCCCCATCCATCATTACTATCATTGTTGAATTGGTCACTATATGTAGGCTATTCCCACGCACTATCATCATGTTATGACATTAGTAATAGTGTTGTTCACATGTAACAAATGATCATTTCATTAATGAAGACATGTTATATTATCAGATATGTTTGAGGTAAAAAATGCATGACAATACTGCAGACTATGAATAGTTTATAACATGTTGTGAACTGTTTACTTATTACTCTCGAGCTTTGTTTTTGTGATACACCAGGATTGAGGTCCTAGTTACAAAGATTGAGCTTACACAGTTTGTAACTAATCCCACGATTGTCAAAGAATAGGCTTGCTAGCTAGGTACACTTTCATTTTAATTATGTGATCATATTATTTCCTCTAATTTGATATATACTTTGATACATATATAGGCTCCGATTAATTCAAATAATATGAACATTTTTCAAAAGAACAAGACCAGCTTCATATGTATATGTACATATAACTGAGAAGTAGTGGTGTTCGACAGTTTGGGTTGGTTCAATTTTAGACAAACATCTAAACCAAACAACCATATCAAGGTGACTGCTTTACACAGAAAAGGGGCATGAAATTCTTGTAACGAAGTCGGTTTGGTTTGATTTTTAATTGATTTGGGTCAACTTTAAATGAGTTTTTGTATATATATTGAGATTAAACATAACTTGTCGTCCCCCACTATTGCATATTTTATATATACATTATTTGTATACATACATCGCATACAGCTTTAGCTATGTTATATTTTTTTGCATATATTCTTTTGGTCCTAAATATAAGACTCATTTAATGAGACAGGAGGGAGTATTTGCTTTTGAACTCAACACTCTAATCATCATGCAAAAATAATTTTGGGAAAAGTTGAGTGGGGCGAAATTTAGCTAGTGGATTCTTGATAGAATCACGTGCTTGCATAAAAAAAATACATAAAAGAAATGTACTGAGTTTGGCTTAGGTTTGAAAGACTGAAAACCAAAATCTCAACTAAAATGCTGGGTTTTGCCATATTGAAAACCAAAACCTACGATATCCTAAGATTGATCTGTGTTTTGACGGGTTGACATTGTTTTTAATTGGTTTGGGTTGATATGATTACTTGCAGGACTGTATAGGTGTAGACTAGGGGATGTGGTGGAAGTTGGGGGATTTCATAAGGGGACCCCAAAGTTGAATTTCATATGCAGAAGGAAACTAATCCTGACAATAAACATAGACAAGAACACAGAGAAAGATCTTCAGCTAGTGGTGGAAAGAGGGTCAGATCTGCTGAACAAGGAGGAAGCAGAGGTAGTGGACTTTACTAGCTACGCAGAAGTATCGGAGCCACCAGGACACTACGTGATATACTGGGAGATCAAAGGTCAAGCAGATGACATGGTGCTGCACAGGTGCTGCACGCAGATGGACGTGTCCTTCGTCGACCATGGCTACGTGGTGTCCAGAAAGACCCACGCCATTGGGCCTCTAGAGCTGCGCGTAGTTGAGAGAGGCGCCTTCAAGAGGATTCTCGACCTTTTCGTCGCAAGTGGGGCAGCACTTGGCCAGTTCAAGACCCCCAGGTGCACTACTAACCCAGGCCTCCTCAATATCCTCTCTGCGTCCACCATCAGGACCTTTCGCAGCACCGCCTATGCTTAGACTCATTATCCTCACAATCATTTCTATTTAACGTAACCATTTACTTATATTTAAGGGTATGTATGTTTGGAATAATGTTTTTGACAGTTTTCTGCCAAAACCACCTTTATTTTATCCCATACATACCAACGCATTCCAAGCATGAACTTTAGTTTTAGAATTTTGTTATTCTATGTTACATTGTATCTTTAGACTTTATTTATTGGTGTATCTTAGGATAAGGAGTTGCTTAGGCTCCCATTCTCTAGTTGTAGCTAGCTCGTATGAGAGTAGAAAATGAGCAGCCCTTATTTCTCCGCTTGATATCTATCCGACTATCACCTAATAGTAATATCCAGCTGATTAATTGAATCGCTGAAAGTTTAAATGGAAATCAATCCCAGAAGTTATACATTCACAAAGATGCATATATATGAAAAAATATATATTGCACCTTGAGAGAAACTAAGACCGAAAAAAAAAAATCAATTACTATAGTTAATTATTACTCCTATGAACTAGGTTTTATAGTGATGTTCAAAGTTTGAACTTTAACGACTTGTCTTTTCTTGCTTTTACAGCTGGACAAGTCAACAAGAAGCTAAGAAAACGATCAATCGATGATAAACTAAACTCTTTTCGCCCTTTCCAATTTCAATACAATCGAGAGAAATAGTTTACATAATTTTAAATTAAATAATAATGCAATCTGAAAAATAAGCATATATTATTTAGTGTTGAACCCCTGCAGTTAATACATTGAATTTCATTGGCAAAAAAAAAAAACCAAGAAGAAAAAAACCAGTTTCAAGGCCGTTCGGCTCTTATATCTATCTGTCTATCTATATACATCAAGGATATAAATTTATGAGGATAATTATCACCCAAAAAAATTATATGGATAATTTTTGTGGGGGTAGAATTATAATTAAGGGTAAGATTATAATCATCAATATAAAATACAAAAAACGGTTGGATTCCACACAAATGCATAACAATATCGATCCATTTTACTCAGGAGAGAAAAAAGTAAACATGAAAATTTTTTTGCAAAGAAAATAATCAAAATGTTTCAAATATATCTTTTTATTATAAATACATGTATATTATATATTTTTTAAAAGAATGTTTATTAGCTTAATGCGACACCGGATAATTTTAGCATATGTTTTATAATATTATAATATTTTGGCCAAAAAAATATTATAATATTAAATGAAATAAAAGTTGGTGAAAAAAGAGAGAATATTATCCAGGATTCAATAGAAGGAAAGATTAAATAATGTTTTTTTTTTTAGTTTTTAAGCCTTCCCATTCACAAGGCTGTATATGATTTTGTTATTTTTCCAGTCTTAAATATAAAATCTATTATTATAAAATAAGTTTTATATTTAAAATAAAATGAGTATATAAATTTTAACACACAAAAAAATATCTAAAGGCACACCTACGGAGAGACTTTGGTCACACAGCGAGGGAGGGACGGGAGGGTTTTGTTTGTGACATCGCACCTCCAATTTTGGACCACTAAGATTATTGATGCGTGATTGTAGCTTAATGGGAGGCAGCAGTACCTAATGGGGTAACTAGCTACAGTAGCGAGTGAATAGTAGGATTTCCGTTACATGGAATTTCATGTAATGTACGACGTAATGAGCGAGAAATGAGAGAGACTTACGCCTGTGCCAGCTGCCCAATCATCTCCCTTCCACTGCTCAGCAAGGGCGCCCATCACTGCTCCAAATATCATCAATTATCGAACCACACTGCACAGTGAGATTGGAGTCAGAAGAGAGAGAGGGGCTCTTTCATGGCGAAAAGAAGGCGGCATCGAGTTCCTGATCTACAGTAATGGCTTTAAAGCCTGTGGAGAACTCGATGAGCGCAACAGCAAATTTTATAAAAAGACTTTAACCCCTGCGCCAGATTGTCCATATATACTTTCACAGACTGAGCGAGTGATGAATCACCCGCGCCCGGTGAGACTATTTAAGAGTAGACCGAACAACGTAAAGTCACAACCAATGACACTGTGGTAGCATCATTGTGAGCATAATAATCGGTAACGTTGCCGGAGATGCTTTGTTAATTACTCACAAGTGACAGCAACAGCGGCATGCGAGAATCACGAATCAAAATACTACAATCTCTTCAAGGTTTTAAGACCAAAGATATATACCTTATCAGGGCTGGAGTTATGCCGCGGTGGCGGCTGCACAATGGTTCGCGTGTTGACCGGTGAGCAATATGTGCACGACGGAAGGCGGGTGGCTATGGCCGCTTTGAGATTAGCCTGTCGCAGGCGGATCGAGAAAAAGAGGGTTAGAAAGAGAAGACGAAACCTCACCAAAGTGCCTAACTGGGTCCCTTGGTGTCTTAGCAAGTCTCTCTCTCTCTCTTCTTTCTTTTTTAATTTTAGCCAACGAAAACTCCTTTAATCAGAGGAAACGGATCAAAGACAAAAAGTACAAGTCTCCAATCTTAAACAAAGAGATCAGGACCGAAAATACAACGACATTAACAGAACATGCGCGTAACCACCTGATACAAAATAGAAAAAAAAGAGATTGAGCAATCCCGGTGCGATCAACTTGTCCTGCCACCGCAACAGACACGCTAGACGGGGAGGAAATAGAAGGCGTAAGGCGTAGACAAACTCCCACAAGGGAACTCCCCCCGCCTTTGCACCACAGACAGCTGGAAAACCAGTAGCTACATTGCTTTGTGTGCGTAGAGGCCAAAGCGATCTGACCGTTAACAAGATTATTGTTATGTTATGTTGTTTTTTTTTTGTTCTTCTGTTATTTTTTTCCTTTTTTCTAATAAAGAGAATCATATTTCTTTTGGTAGCTGGGTCATCAGGGAGAAGTCTCCCGTGGTAAGTGTTTACCCCTGGAGCTGCTGGATTAAGCTTTCAAATCTCGCTCCGATCCAGGTTTTTTGGGACCCTATATGAGCCGTCGGGTGCTTGTACGTAGTATATACAACTAATTCAACCTTTGAAGGCCAAATAGCTTATAAATATTTAATCTACAAAATTCTACGTAAATATACAATAAATTTTATCTCGGTTTATATAAAATTTATTTTTTAATATTATTTTAATGTTTGAGCTCTTTTTCATACCTACCTTGTTAACAGGTTTCACATAGGAATAGGAATAGCAGCTAATAATCTCAGCAACCATTCATTAGAAATTAATACTCTTCTGATTCTTAATATAAGACCCATTTAACTAATTTAATTAGATTAAGAAAGTTAGGTAAGTTAGTTAATTATTAAAAAATGACACATTTTTCTTAAAATACCATAATCATTTTTCTTAATACCCCTCTCCCCTTTCTACTTGATTATGGTTGAGGATGTATCCATAGAAGTAATTTAGAGAGAATTGATAGATATAAAAAATTGGTTTTATATTTAAGACTAAAATGAACTCAAAAATTATGTCCTATATTAAAAATCGAAAGAGGAATATGTTATGCGATCAAATTTAAAATTGTAATTACTGGAGCCAAACTGGGCGAAGACAGACAGAAGGAGGGTTTCTTTCCCACGGGGAACAGTTATACTCTTTCAGTTTTTAATATAAGACCTATTTAACTAATTTGATTAGATTAAGGAATTTAGATAAGTCAGTTAATTATAAAAAAGTGACATTTTCCTAAAACACTATAATCATCTTTCTTAATACTCTTTCCCTCTTCTACTTGATTATGGTTGAAAGAGTATCTATAAGAGTAGTTTAGAGAAAATTGATAAATATGAGAAATGAATTTTATATTTAGGATCAAAACCAATTTAAAAATTGAATCCTATATTAAAGACATATAAATGCGTTACTGGCACACGGAGAAATAGACGCCCACCTAGAGGCCAGAGCTAAGCCAGCCTACGACCTAGCTACTCCTCACTTCAGTCGTTGCAGTATCTGGGGAGACTGAATTTTTATTGGGTGTCCGTACTGAAAGTTTATGCTTTTTAACATTTTGTTTTTGAATGATGGGAGCCGCATCACTGGCATCGTCCAGAGATAGGGACGTGTGGGGACCTCATTTTTAACACGTGGTCAAAATACTTTTCTCATTAGGAGTACAGGTGTTCCCCACTTATTTTCTGCTATCCATCCTCACCTCATTGATGATAAACAGCAGTTTTTTTTTTTGGTTGTTGTAAGGGATCAATATTGCTTGCATATTAATTCTACATCGATAACGCCTGTATTTCCTGCTTCCCTATTTACAGGTCACCTCTTGAAAGTAAGGGTATTAAAGAGCTTAATGGACGCCTACAGAGATACTACGCTGAAATAAGGGAGTAAAGGATATTCAGACATTGGGGTGGTTGGCTTCATGGCCATTGGCTGCTTGGTTTGCTTTTGCATTGCTTGAAGCGGTTTCATGGCCTACCAGGCCAGTCTGCGCCTCCGAGCAGAGGTCATCTCAATCAGCCTTCGTCATCTTATATATCGATCATAATTATAAAAACCTGTTTGATTAATTTAAGAAAATTAAAAAAAAAAATTAAGTTAGTTATTTATAATAAATAGGTGTTATCTTTCCTAAAATATCCTTACTAATTAAGTATGTTGGCTAAAACTATAATTATTAAAAAAACTATCTTGAAAAAAATTAAGTAAATATGAGAGACAAAATAGATTGAGGTCTTATATTTAGGACCAACACAAAAATCAAATAAAGTCTTATATTAAGGATCGGAGGTAGTATGTTTTTTTAATACTGTTTGTAATGACTAATAACAAAAATATTTTATTATCTCCGGATCTAATTGTAGCATCTCATTTATAGTTTATAAATAAAATCTTATAATTAAAACTGAAAATAATATCATTTAGTCTGTCCAAATAAAATGATAAATGAGATATGAAAATAATAAGAGCAGTGATACCCAAAAAACATGTTTTGGTTCAGCCACGTTATGTACGTCCTATCTTCTTAAGAATAACTGAGTACGGGCGCGCACCAACGTGCATGACTTTTTCACGAGCTCTGCCAAGAGTGAGTCTGATGCCTCATAATATTAATTAATGTGACAATTGACAACATTCAAACCAAGTTGTCGTCACCTTCCAACTGGCACTGTCATACATGGCGTTACAATGAAGTCTTCACACTACTAGATTTTTCCCCCCCAAAGTAATCTGGATCACCCGTCCTTGACTTAGCTTCCTCCTCGTTTTATACTCTTCACTTGATCCTTGAGGTGAACGTGGTTGACATCAATGCTCAATCTTCATTTGCTTTGACCAATTAAGCAGCCCTCTTCTCCCATTCCTTCTTGAAGTCTGATAAATTTAGTTGTTGCTCCAATATTATATTTTCCTTCTTTTCTTATCAAAACTGGATTCAATCGCTAAGTTGTCCTTGTCAAATTTGCAGTTCCTTTTTTGTTTTTAAACTAGTTCACGAAAGTTCATACTTGTTTGGCTCCTGAAAGCTCACAAGATTTGAAACAACAAAATTTGAATTCATGTTTGGGCCCCAAACATGTAAGGCGGCACGAAGCTTTTCAACCAGGGGATGCATGCAACATTGTGGTCCCGTACCTGAAAGATGGGGACTGTGGCTCGTGAAATCCTGGGCCTCCGCAGACATCATGTGACGTATGGGATCTCGAAGGTCTTCATGGGTCATGGATGGCCGAAGTGCTTATCTCTGCACGTGAGCTTGCAGTAGCAATAAACCTTTCAAATTCAGCACCATTATTTGAAGAAATTATGATCGTGGAAGCGTAAGGGTGGGGATGTGCCATTATTTACTGTTGTGTTACCTACATAAGTTGCCCCTTTAAGCTCCTTAGCTCCCTCGCCATTGTTTCCTGTCCTCACACTCACAGTTCCTCGGCCTGCTCTGTCAATTCCCTGTCTCTCTCATCATTCCTCTGTCCCCAGCATGGGATCGATCTCCTCAAAAATCGAGTACCTCGGCCTTCGTTGAGCTTTTCCATTACTCGGGAGGCCGAATTGGTTACTTTGAGAGAAAAATTAATTCGAGAGCGTCGAATGTGCGGAGAAGAAGGTGGGGCATGGAGCTATCTCCAGCTGTGGCACCATTGAATTCCCAAGGAGAAGAGCATTGGGGGCATTTCGACAACTCTGTGAGTGCTGTTTCTTTTGGGTTCGTCGCCACGGCCATTCTCGTTTCGTTGTTTCTTCTTCTGGCTATCTTCGAGAGGTTTCTTCGGCAAACATCAGCAGCTGAATCTGCTGCTCCAGTTCCAACGGATCTTGAAGACCAAATGTTGTTTCATACAAAACTCCTGCTTCCATCTCCCAAGGTGACCTTTCCCTTCCTGGCTTCTTATTATGATGGAAGAATCATGACTTCTCTTTCTCTTCCCCGGCATACTGTTATCGACCGAATAACGTAGATTATTTGCTTGCCTAGTTTAAGTCTCAAACGTGCCGACCGTACGGGTAATAATTTTAGGAGTCCCACTTGGGACCTAGTTTCAAACTGTGATTGCAGGCCATCATTCATATGTTTAATAGTGTTTCTAGCAAGGCTGCCTTTGTCCCACCTGGAAAGGACGTAAAAATCCCGACAGAAACTTAGGTTAGTTCTTAATTTGTTCATTACTTTTCATCGATGACAATTGTAATGTAAAAGGAAAATCTCCCTTGCATGGATAATTCTATCTGCAGAAGTTTTAATTAGGTACTTTAGCCTTCAGACGCCAAGCAGCCAGAATCTAAATTTTTACTACTATGCATGTGATTCACTTATTCTATTAGGCTATCAACTTCCTTCTTTTATATGCTGTCATGGAAATTAATATTCATCTCTAGGTGCATTTGTTTGTTCTGTTCTGCCAAGCTTTTCTATGAATTTTCAAGACAATGCCTTGTGTTTGTGTTTTGATGTCAGATATCAAAGGATGAGAGAGGCGTATTTGTGTTGATGCCTGGGGAGCGAATTCCTAGATTCATTGCACATCCTGCTGCCGCACCATGTCCCCCAGAGCCCATCACATTATTGAATGACGCTCTCTAAGTAATTAACAATTACTCTTCCTTTCTGGACTGGCATCTCTGGTCTCACAGGTGACCCTTTTAAAGTGTAATGCCTACTATAATGCTGGTATAAGCAGAAGCAATGACTCCTTTCTGTCTACTGCAGACTGTAGGCAGTGAGGCACATATCATTTGCTAGTGGGTAAACTGAAGCCTCTGGTCTTATCAGACCCGTCTGTTATGGTTCATCGTTTTGATCTTCGATGCACACCTCTTGTGGATGAATTCAATCGCGCATTGACCCCTTTCTTTTCTTTCCCCTCTACACAATGGCTGAAGGAACCCTGTTTGTCAGAGTGGATCAACTTCATACCATAACTGTCATCATGCAAAAGCATATTGTGGATTACTGTCAATTGAACTCAAGTTATAAATTTCATTACATATTTCGGGGAGGCGGACTTTAGATAAACTTAAGAGTTGTAATTTCTTTGTTTCCCACGATTACTAGGGGAAGCAACTGCATATTTGCTTCCAACACAAAATCAATTTCAACTCTGCTTGCATGTCATGATAAACAAGGTTCCAGTAGTGAGATAACAGAATTTAAAGATGTACCTGGTAAAAAAAATTGAAAGAGCAGAAGGAAACGCAAACATGTTAGTGAGGGTGCTTGAAGAATAAAGCCCACTGGGGAGTTCTCAAAAATTGATGAAACAAAACAAACATGGTTCCACCAACTCACATAAGAGAAGTTGTTATCATAATTGACGGGGGTAAAACAATACATTTTTGCACGCAAAACACAAATTACACAACGAGCAGAAGGATTCACCAAGAAAAGAAGTGCACAACAATGATCAGAACAGTAATAAGTACACGGAATACCTGAAGGTGAGGCCCGAATCACCCTATAGCATTCTGCATATTATGAAAAAGTCTAGCAAATGTCACTATATTATGTTTTCTAAAACGAAAAAAGATATAAATATGGTAGAACCTACTATTATGTGTTTATCTTCTCTCTTTGCTTTAAAAAAAAAAAAAAAACTGCATGATTCCATGCTTTAGGGGAATCCATGCCCACATAGGGAAGCACTTGAGAGTCTCGGTCCATAATTTCATGTATACATGTAGTGATGTGTATATAAAATTTTTTTGACCGATTTACGACATTATGAAAACTCTCGGTTCATAACATTATAACACTGTCACAACTTCAAGAAACTTGGAATAACTGTGGGTAAGCGACAAGAGATGTCCTCATTTAATATTCATTTTGTTTGGGCGAGAAAACCTCTCGGTGTTGGTAAACAAGAAAAAGAAATAATTGCGTACTCTATTCTAGTTAAAATAATTTGAAGTGATTAATCTAGGGTGTTTGGATAAAACCAAACCATAGTTTAGAGAATAGATTTTAGAAAAATAAATTCTGTGAATAGATTTTGAGAATAGATTTTGAAAAAAGTGATTTTGATAAGTGAGAATATTTGAATATTGTTATCAGAATCTTTTTTTATATACAAATTACTAAAAAGGATATAAGCTAATATGATAATTAGATAAATGATAGATTTTAATTTATATTTTTGTTTGAAATAATAAATTTGTAAATAATAAATTATATATGAAAAAATATAATAAATATTATCTCCGGTCTTTAGTATAAGAGCTAATTGGGTATTCCATTTGATCTTGAATATAAGATATCAATTTATCTTGTCTCATACATTTATTCATTTTTTTTAAAGTAGTCCTCATGTTAATTTGCACATGTTAAATGTTACATTAAATAACAATTCCAATGCATATTGTTAATAGGTGTTTTAGAGACTGCAAGACCTATTTATTATAAATAAATAATTTAACTAATTTTTTTAATATTTACAAATTAATTTTCTAATTCTTACATTAAGGATTAAAGATAGTAATTGATATGTGTATATATATTTATATCTGAAACCATGGTTTTATACCTTCAAAAGCAAAAAAAAATTCACTTTATGAAAACCATGATTTTATACCCAAAACCACGGTTTCCAAATGAAAAGTGATTTTGGAAAAAATTATGGTGTTTGGTTACTTTTATACAAACCATGGTTTTAAATTAAAAAGTGATTTTGAAAAAAAAATATATAAAGGTATTTGGATGGAACAAAACTATAATTTTAAAGTGATTTTACGGTATATGAAATAAATATGCAAAAGAATTTGTCTCGATTTGTGAAAAAATACTTTTGAGAAGTACTTTTACAACTTTCCAAACACCCTTATAGTGTTTGGATGTTTTTTCTTCAAACCATGATTTGGAGAAAAACCCAAACATTTCCTTATCAGCCAAGCTTTATGTTACAAGTGATCATCAGTGGAAATTAATTGCTACGCACGGTTTCTTTTCTTTTTTTTTTAATGGTAATCTTCACCCCCGTTTTTATACATTGAATTGATCGAAGACCAAGTGATCTGTTCTGATCATTAACTATAACAACAATCCTCAATAATTCAACGAATCGCACAGTGCATTGCTAAGTAAGTCCTTCGGAGCCCTCGTTTATTTTGTGCACATGACCTGCTAGGTACTAGAGTTGTCTCATGTCCGTGATAAAATGTTTTAAGCACGTACTCATTTGTTGACACTTACGAAATTTTTTATCGTGTGCGAGTATCAGATAAAAGATATTGTTCTTTTTTTTTTTCCTGGAAAATAAAGCTATAAAAGCATGCAGCAACTTATTTTCTTTTTTCGATGTGTCACTTGTCGTCTTCACTTGATAAAATAAAATTGACCAACTAGCGGCCTATGGGAAGGGGAGAATTAGGTGAAGGACAATTTTGTTGGCATGAGAAGATGCGACCCAACTCTGGTCCTAACAAGGGTGGCTTGTTCTGGACATTGTAGCCCCACGGGAAGAAGACAATGGTCGGCGACACCGAGAAAACAAAAGTCTCTTTGTCCTGTCCCATCCCTATAAAAGAAAACAACACTTCCAATTTCCCATCTGCCTTTTCCCCATCCCTAGACTGTAATCCCTGTCATTATACATTTGTGCAAGACAGTAAACAGAGGTAACGACTCTAAAGCGATAAAAGAGGGCATCCCTCTTGAATTTTTGGCCCTGATTCTACCAGCACCCCCCCCCCCTTTCTTCCCTCAAAGACACCTAAAAAAGAAACAAAGAAAAAGGAAAATTCCCGGTTACATTAGATATTTAATACAGTATTTACAGCAGCGAAGCCATTTGTGAGCTAGGAATCCCCCAATCGACCGAGCACGGCAATAGTACAATCTTTGTAACGAGCACTCCCCACAGAAATTCTTTTCTTTTTTAAAAAAAGACATAAATATTGAAAGAAAGCAGGGCCATGTGAAAATGGTTGGAATACGTGCTTCCAATATCTAAAGAAAAATAAAGCACTCCATAGAAACATGGGGATTCTCGAGAGACTCTCGCGGAACGCCGTCGTTTCCCTCCTTGATTTTCTCACTCCCCTTATTCTCATTCTCTACCGCCTTAGCCGCCTGTGGCAACTGCCGACCCGTTCCTCCCGGTGCTTTCACCTGACTCCGACCACCGGTATTTACCCTGCTCTGGTTTAACCTCGTAGACGGTGACCTCGATCGCCTTCCGGATCTCTCGCCTGCGTCACGGAGGACTCCAGCGGACCCCAAACTAGGCTTTCTTGTAATGGCTTGACCAGATTCCCTCCCCCGAACGGTCCTCGAATTCCCCTGACTCCTTTTCTCCGGCGAAGGCTCTGCTCTCCTAGCTGGAGATTTGGACCTCCGTTCTCTAGCACTGTTACTGTCGACGGTAAAGGGACGCTTCCGCGGTGCATTTGACGAGGGAGACCGAATCGACCTTTGACTTGTGGCTTCTCTGCTGCTTCGTTTACTCGTCGCTTCTTCTTCTCTCTTTTCTCCAATCGTGGCTGTGGTGGCGGTCGAAAAGCTCTCGGTGACGCTGCACATTTCTGAAAGCTGAGACACCTCGGAGACCTCCTCCTTCGACTCGAATTTCTCAGGCGGAGGTCGTGAGACGGGCATTCCGATTTTGCTCTCTTCCAGGGAGAATGGAACTTGAGTTCTGGAGAAAACCTCTTCCAGGTCGTTGAATCGGAGTTTGCCATCTTGAGGTTGAATGTTGGGCATTTGTGCTTTGGTTTCCGCCGGCAAGAATGGAACTTGAGATTTAGAAATGGGCGTTTCCGAAAGAACCTCTTTGACGGTTTCCTCTTCAGCTGCAGGGGGGGATCTGCTTTCTACTTCAAGGGCGGCATTGGATTTCTGCGCGGCAGATCTGGGGTGGAGGTGCCGGTTTTTAGGGCCATCTGGGTGATGCTTCGAGGATTCTACAGTGCTGACGCAGCAACCCATTTTAGATCAAATGGGGAGATAAGAGGAGAGATTTCAGAAGAATGGGTTCATATATTGCATAATTGAGTGGGAAAGTGATGAAATCTAACGGCTAAAGTGTTGCATTGTTGGTGGGGAAGGGGGAAAACGATGGTGGGAGAAAAGGAGGAAGGAAGAGGCCAGAGGGAAACACTGGAACGAGGAGTGCAGTGTGCAGTGGCGGAGCAGGTTGATGTCTTAAGGATGATTTATAAATTATGAGACCTTAATTTATATTTGCTTAAGTTATAAATTATGGGAGGATTAAATCTTACTACCTAATAATTTGTAAACAACGTTCATATTTAAATAATAAAATATTAGATTATTAATATTTTGATAAAAATAATATTTTTAATTACTTATTGATACTGTGGTAAGTAAAGTAATTGGTCACTTGTTGGCGGAAAAAGAAAAGTAATTGGTCAGTCAAATGATTAGTTGGAGTGGCATTTTATTTTTAAGAAAAAAATCACATTAATCCTTGACATTTATTTGCAATTTTGACAGCTTAATTAATACTCTTCTCATTTTAAATATAGGATTTTTATACACTGTATATAAAAGTCTTTTATTTAGAATCGGAGGAGTACTATTTCTTATAAAATAGTCTCCGTTCCTTAATATAAAACCCAATTGTTGAGTTGGTTTTGATTCTAAATATAAGACCCATTTTTCATTTTAACGATTTTTTTTAAATTACCCCTATAAATACTTCCTTAATCATAATCAAATAGAAGGTGGAGAGAGGGTATTAAGAAAGATGATTATGATGCTTTAGGAAAAATGAGTCACATTTCTTATAATTAACTAACTTACCTAACTTTCTTAATCTAACCAAATTAGTTAAATGAGTCTTATATTAAAGACCGGAAGAGTATTTAGCTGTAATTTTCAAAAAAAAATCTGTAATTTTTTCATTCAACGTCAGAACAACAGTGTTTTTTTTGAGCGAACAAAATAACAATGTTTAATGGATGAGCGACACTTTTTCAATGCTTCAAGGGTGCTGTCATGTCACTTGATAATTTAAAATACCCGAAAACAGTTTAAATCCTTTGGCCGACAAATTCCCAATGTAACTGCATATTCTAAATCCAAACTCCAGTGTAACTGCTGCTAGTTAACTGAGATTGGACATAACTTGCATGTTCCTGTGATAATACCTTCTCCAATTCTTAATATAAGAGCAAGTTGATTAATTTAAATAGATTAAAAAAATTTATTGAGTTAGTTATTTATACTAATTATATATTATTTTTTCTAAAATACCTTTACTAATCATATATTAGCTAAAACTATCATTTGATTGAATATTTAACATGTGTAACTACTATAAGGACTATTTTAAAAAAATAGATAAATATAATAAACAAAATTAATTAGGATCTTTTATTTAAAACCAAGTTAAAAATCAAACTAGTTCTTATATTAAAGACAGTCACATGAGATACTACATGCCAATTGATCATTCGTCACCAATTTTGTAATTCAAAAACATTCATCATCCTCATTTCTTTCCCGTTACAAACTTTCTGCATGCCTTTCTGGTGAAAAAGGAGGAGGAAAGGCAAAGGAAGCTAGACAAGGCTGTCAACGTTATGGAGAAGAAAAGTACTAGCTTGCAAAAGAGAGACAGGAAGAGAAAAAAGATACC
Organism: Neltuma alba; assembly: GCF_004799145.2. NCBI lineage: Eukaryota > Viridiplantae > Streptophyta > Magnoliopsida > Fabales > Fabaceae > Neltuma > Neltuma alba. The sequence continues at coordinate 253,800 of NW_021636543.1, read as the reverse complement.
CGCCTTTTGAATTATCAAATAATCAAATTCAAATGTGAAATCTAATTATCTCATGTTAAAACCAGCAGAATAACTCTCTTCTTCTTCTTCTTCTAACAATTCATCAGATTCAATTTTTTTGTTCATAATTAGATGCGCCTGTAGATATAACACAGTATTGGCGTTATAAACATTGAGATCAACCAATTTTTAAACATCCAGACATGACGACAAAGATAGCCATTGAATTCCTTCACACAGATAATTGCCAGTGTTCTCTGAAAATGCTTCCAAGAATTAAAATAAGATAGCCGCTAAAATTTTAATGATGCTTACTGCTGTAGATTACTAGAAGGAATAGCATCAGTTTCATTCATTTTAATCATCACTCAAAACCCAACCCCACCAAGTCGTACCATAATCCCGCCAAACAAATAACAAGCCCCCCACACTGAAAATGAACCCCTTGGCATTCCAGATTTCTTTCGAATTCCATGCTTGAGGAAGGTACCATTTGCCAATTCCTTCTCGGACAATGCCATTTGTAACACCCAACTCGGGTTCAAAATTGCAATACCTTTTGAAATAGTTGGATATCAGCCATTAAACAAGTTCAGGTGATAACAGGACGTTTCAACCAGATTGACATAAGCAGATTTAAATGCAGTCTCGGATAAGAGTTGAGGAAGAAAATTTATGTGATTAGAGCAACTGGATAAACAACACTGGTGAGAGGGGGCATGCAATATGTTAATGCATCAGAAATCAGGACATGTTGAAGCAGCCTCTTCCCTTGGCAGGAAAAAAATATTTCCTGATTGAATCTGAATTAATTCATCTGCTTTGTATGATCCGATGATCTCACTACGAGGCCAGATGCAACATTTCGTAGGTCCTATCACGTACAAAGAACACAATTAATCTATCATTCACACCACATGATCAAGAAATGTTAATGCATCTGTCATAATAGAATGGAAAAGTGCCTTTTACAAAGTTTGCACATGTTACAATAATTCAGATTAAAAAAGTGGCATGATTATACTTGCATGTTCATCCCATAGGGATTGGCAAGTGGTAGATCCCAGTTTGAAGTGCCACCCATGCCCATGCATGCGAGTTTGCCAAAATTTGTTAGAATATTATGGCTGTAGGAATCATGGAGTCGTAGATACAGACTATGGGCGGGAAAAGAAATGAATCTGTGTTAAATCTTTTTAAAACCCTGTTTGAGGTCCCACTTTCCAGGTTCTCTAGTTGAATCTTGTCTGCCTAGTAGATATCTCTAACTATGAAACCAACGAAGGTTAAAAGGTACAAGAGGAGTCTCCAAAGTTCAATCCCTGCTAGGCGACACTGGCAAGTGTTTACAGGGCGCGGCTTCTTCAAGAGAAGGAATAATTATTGGCGATCAGTTCACAGGTTTATATAGACTAGACTGATGAAACAGAGTTAGACTATCTTTACTTTGTTAGTTTTTGCTATGGCCCGATGAATGACCTTTATATAGCCAACGGCCGTGACATTGACGACACACTGTTTTTTAAGCATTTAAAAAATGATCTTGTAGGAGTCGATGCCGTTTTGTCCTCTTGATTGTTGTTCTCTTCTTCAATAATATATCCAGTCTTTGAAGTGAAACGTGAAGGTTTTTCTTCCTGTAGTTGGTCGTTTGTTTGGTGATCAGTTGTTGTTGGGGGGGGGGGGACGTTGTGCTTTTTTCACCAGTTGAACTTAAGATTTCAAGTTTGCTCCCCTGATATCTATCTCCGAGACATCCAAACTCCTTGAATTTCTGTAGTCGAACTCATGCCAGGTGGTTCCACGAAGAATCGGAAATGGTGGATGTCACCTTTTAGTAATTTACTTCTGGCGGATAAAAGCTTCTATTTTGAGATAGGCCGGCGAAGATTATAATAGAAAGTACCTTCAAAATTTAGTCAACTGATTTTTTTGAGCCCGAAAATTTAGTGAAGGGATTGATCTAGTAACGTTAAGAAGCAAGATCATAAAAATAATGCAGCTTACACAGCAAGTATAATTACATTCATAAATGATTTACCTCGAGTTAATATAAAATCTATTGATATAAATTTATAGGTACTACAATATGTGTTGTAGTCGCAGAAACTACAAAAATAGCGGTATTCTAAAATTAATCTCAAGTGTGTTCCCATCATTTTTCGTTTTGGCCAATGGTGTAATCCCACTATTTGTTGGTTAAGCTTTCGTCGATTTTTTCCAAAAGGGGCCAAATTTTTTTTAGCACGGACGTTAGTGTGGAGAGTGCATGAAGATTTTCCCTCCATGCGTTGCCTTTCTTTCTCATAGGTCGGGCGCGAACAAGTTCTCATCGTTTTTGTTTGGTGGTTTTCCCAGTAAACAAACTGTATCGACAAGAGAGGCAGGCCTCCGTCCCGTTGGTTCCAAAGCTCAAAGCCTTTCCCTTTCCCTGCCTCTTTTGCAGAGTTCAAGCGCTCTTATATATCCCATAAACGTTCACATTCCCTCGTCTTTCATTTCGATTTCGGCCCCTTTGGTTGCCACCAGTCTGGCTGTTTAGACCTTCTTGTCGGTCCTCATGAGTCGCTACGACAATCCTTTCGATGAGGATGTGAATCCCTTTGCGGTAATGATTTTACTGATAAATCTTACGCATTGAGAGCTCTTTTCTGTAACTTGTTTTGTGCCATTTTCTCTTCGAATCCGCATGTATGTTGTTCCGCGTGCGTTTGGATTTTCTCTTTTTACGTACTCAAACTGTTGACAGGTTAAATGCATGGTTTTTCTGTTTGGCTGGTTTATCGGATCTGTTTATGATATGGGATCATTTTTCTACTGAGATTAATTTAAGCTAAATTCCCATGCATCCTACCTCTGTCGCATGATTGTTCATCTCCTGTAAAGACAATAAAAAGTAATAATGATACATGGGCCATGGGGGTTTGATCCTGTAGGTTTAGGATTCGTGGATAATATCGACTTCTCAAGATTTTTATTAGACCTGCTCAGAATCAGCCCGAAGCTGCTACTAACATTTGAGCAACGCTAAATAACGGCTCTGATTTCTCTCTCTTGTTCCCTTTTTATTTGGACTGACAAGAATGTGTTGAAATTGAGATGTTTTAAATGGACACTGGTAAATTTGTTCAGTAGAATTTAACAGCCTCGCATGACACAATTCACCGATACGCCAAAAAAGTTTAAACTTAAAAGCGAAAAACTAAAAGAAGAAACTAAATGGTATTAGCGAATGAAATTTTCCTGTCTCCATGTTAATCACAAAAATATTAATACAGATATAAAAATATCAAGTTGCAAAATTCAAAGCCGTGAATAATGCAACTCATTTCTCTAAATTCACGTAAAATGCAACGAAATTGGTTTTGTTTAGTTTGAAAATATAATAGTTTCTTCAGATTGGGAGGCAGCGAATCTTCTCTTTTTTCTTTTTCTTTTTGTTTGTTTTTGGGGGAGAATATGCAGTAATCTGCTTTCGATTTCTATAACTGTTTGGCCCATGGAGATAATCATGATACGATTGCTGCTTGCATTAATTTTAAACTACAGATTAAAGATGCCACCTTGAATGTGTTTTTGTGTTATTTCAACTTATGTTAACATCTGTTATTGTTACAATTAAAACGTCATCATCTTATTATTACTACTAGGGTGGATCAAGCAGAGGAAAATCGTCGGGGCAATCAAAAAATGACGGAGGTGGATTCACTAATATCGTAAGCTTTCGCTTCTCTCTCTTTGTACCACAACTTAAATATGCATCAATTTATATCCATCATATTTTTGGCAAACAAAGGAAACACATAATAATCGAATCCCCTGTTTTCGACTGAGCAAACGTGTTACGTGGTTATCGTTCCCCTTCAATTGGGTTTAGGTCCTAAGATGTTATAGTCGCTTTCAGCTGATCTTGGTATTGTCAAAAGCGCAGAACCATCATATAGTATAGAGCAGGGAAGGATTGATTTTCTGACTAACATTCATCCTTCAGACTTTATTTCGACCATTTCATCCCAAAGACAAACGATTAAGTAAAGGTCATGATAGGTTTCTCTTTTAGCCTTTGATCAAAGTTCATATGATTTGTAAACAAATAAGATGGGATGATGATGCATTATTCATCCATCATTTAATTTTGAAAAACCTGGAAATGATGCCTTTAATTACAATCTACTAGTTCTCACCATTTCCTCTTGAGACTCGTGACCTTGATGCCATTATTGATATTTCCCCTTTTGACATCTCAAAGGTAGACAGTAGACTGGATTCCAAGTGTTGAATTGAATGCCAAAATTCTTCTTAGTATTTTCCTTGGTAAAAAATTTGCTTATTCCTTCTTTGACGTCAGGACCTCAAAGCAAAGGAAGCGGAACTTAAAGCCAAAGAGGCTGAACTGGCTAGGAGGGAACAGGTGACTTATCGTGATATCTTGTTTTATTGATGACCTTTAAGTTGGCTTGCTTTTATAAGAAGCTGGGAGCCAATCTTGCTGTGCTCAATTCATTGTTAATATGCCACTGAATTTTGTTAAAGGTACTGCCAATACGAAGTGAAAGTTCAATACCAGGGGCCTATTTGGCATCTGCAGTTCACGTTAATTAATTTGAACAGATTTGGCCATTTGTCAGTTGTCTTCATTAATATTTCATCTTAGCAAATGACAGTTCCTTGTATTGAGTTGTAGTTTGATATGTTGATGACCTGTAATTTGAATTTCAAAGGTGCCACACTTCTTCACTTTTACATGAATAGGATCCTATAAGTTAACCTAGTCATGGGGCCGATATTATCTGTTTTAAGAAGGGACTTCATCTTCCCATGATGTTTTGCAGGAAATAAAACGAAAGGAAGATGCTATATCACGCGGTACGCTATTTATCTATTGTCATGAAAGCCAATCAAAATAATGGGTTTTGTTTGCAAATTTACAATTTTTTCTTTCTGGCAGCTGGAATAAAGTTAGAGGTAAAAAATTGGCCATCTTGCCTCCCCATCATTCATCACGACGTGGCAAATGATATACCAATCCATCTTCAGAGGATGCAGTATGTTGCGTTCTCAACACTTTTGGGTATGTCGATGTCTTGTATTCTGTGTACTAAATTGTTTTATACTCTAGTTGTGTCTAATCACGGCATAGCTAATGACCATTTCGTCTTTGTAATAATGTACAGGTTTGGTTTTGTGTCTTGTTTGGAACCTCTTTACAATGCTTGTGGGTTGTTTCAACGGGCAAGGTTCGGTCCACAACTAGATTTTGGCCCATGTATTATTCATTAATTTTGGTCTTGCTTCCCTTAGAGGGACTTGTCTTCTTAACTTGTAGGTCCTGCAATCTTGTTCCTCGCTATTATCTACGTCATTTGTGGCATTCCTGGAGCCTACATATTATGGTACCGCCCTCTTTATCGTGCTATGAGGTAGTACTCCATCTCATGAAGTCCATTTTTTTTTCTCGTCTGCCATCTATCTAAGTTCTATCTTTTGTTTTGCATTCGATGCGTTTCTGTTTTGTAATTGTCTTCCCATCTTGTGTCACAGGACTGACAATGCTCTCAAGTTTGGCTGGTTCTTCCTAAGTTACATGGCAAGTTCATATATTTTCTTTGTCCGCAACATTCATTCCGCATCTGCACAGGAGTTTTGCTCATCTCATGTTTCACTCTTTTTCTCCAAGCAGGTTCACATCGGTTTCTGCATTTACGCTTCAGTTGCCCCTCCATTTGTCCTTGCGGGACATTCTCTCACGTAAGTTTCCATATGGGATTCATTCATTAGTTATATTATTGACTTCACAATCTCCTGTTGTTCATATGAGCATCATCATCAAGTCATTGCATTGTTCTCCTGTATCTGAGTGAACTAATATGCCCGGCGTATGATTTTTCGCTATCAACAGAGGATTTTTTCCTGCGCTATATTTCATAGGCGACCATCACATGCTTGGGGTAAGTTCCAATTTCGTATTATGTGCGGTACTTAAAAGACTAAAAACTATCACTGCCTTTTCAACAAGCAGCATTTGATGGAGGATATTATGCTATATATCTTTTGACTTGCAGATATTATATTTTGTTGGGTTTGGATTGTTCTGCGCCGAGTCTCTGCTGAGCATCTATGTTATTCAGGTTTTTATAACTTACCTTTGGCTGAGGCATTATTCTCTTGAGAGCATTCCTTGTTTGATGGGTCTCCATTTATAATTTTGCAGCAAGTACTAATGTACTTCCGTGGAAGTGGCAAGGCTGCAGAGGCTAGGCGTGAGGCCGCCAGGAGCACCGTCATGGCAGCTCTATGACTGACTGACTCCGGCCACTTTCTGCTAATCACCCTGCTTCCCTTGTTCTTTGATTTTGATGTCTTCTCTTAGGTTTTGGAGTAGAATACAAAGATAGAAATTCTAGTAATGCATTTAAATAAACTTTTTCTTCTTGCTCCCCCCCCCCCAAAAAAAAAAAACAGATGCTATCTCTATTCATGATGTGTTTCATAGATTATTGTTTACCGTCAAGTTTTGTCTTTGTATTCGCAGTCCACACTTGATTCTGAGTTGTTTATGGTGAAAAAAGGGATATGTACATTATGCAATGTTTGCTTCTGTAAATAATTGGTAAATTCTGTGAGGGTGTAATATTTACACAAATTGATGAAGGTAAACTGTGACGTCGATTTTACGAAGGCTCGGTGTCTGTTTGGAAACTTGGATATGATAAGGAAATCATTTTCAGAATTTTGTCAACATTCAAATTTAAGTTTTCTCCAAGTGAATAGTAATCCATATAGCTGGAGATAAATGGGTGTATTAATGAATTCTCTATATCCTGTGGGGTATTTATGCCACCCATTTTTGAGGTACTATCCAACACTAGATGAGTTTTCTTTTTTCTTTCTTTCTTCGCCTTCTTCTGAGTGCAACGTTTTGCTATTTTTAAAACATTCAAATGCTTCAGGTTGAGGATAAAACAATTTTATAGGATTCATATTCCAAATAGAACGCCCCCAAAATCAACGGTGCCCGACTGACTCCCATCGATAAATTTATTGCGTTCCGTTATACGGTCAAATGTAGTATGATGGAAATAGATAAATAATTAGAATTGAAATTAATTGTATAGTACTCCCTTATACTAGTGTGTATAAAGGTTTTATATTTAGAATCAGAAAAGATCAGCATGTATTACAGGTGCCCGCTGAAGGCCATTACTTCTGTTATCATTATTATCTCAAGTGGGGCCGTGCTACTTGCAGCTCGACTAGCACCTGGCTTTAGCCATCATCAACATTTATTATACGTTAAGGGTGTCTATATATGCCTGTGTGTGTATATGTAAGTGTGTATAGACAATCCTCTGTCCCCATAAGAAAACATTTCAAGCCAGGCAGCTTCCATTAGATTGTCCTTGTGTTCAGGGGCTTAAGGCAGCATGGTGTGTTTCTGTTTCCTGGTGGACCAGACACGGCAAGTGCAGCGGAGCAAACCGGCGGCCGGGCTTTGTTCGAGATGCGGCGGCGGAGCTAGCGTGGCTGATATGAAGACGGCCACCAGATTTTGTCACGTCCCTTTTTATTGGAAATCCTGGAGAGCCATCGTTTGCACTTTTTGTGGATCCATTCTTCGTTCTTACCATTAGTTACATCATCCTTCTCTCACCATATCTTCTTCCCGGCCACCCCCATGTTCCCTTTTCTAACTACCTTTATTCATATTATTTCATCTCCTTGTCTTTTTAAGATTTAGAGACATTCTTTCTTCTTAAATATGCTAGAGAAGTTCCCTCTCTGTTTTTTCCTCCTCCTCCTCTTGGAAAAGAAGACAGAGTTCAAGACAGAATAGAAAGCAACATCAAAAGCTATTAGAGGGTCTATTGCTTGCAGTAACAATATCGTCTTAATCATACAGGTCATGTAGCGCCAAGGGGTTGTTGCTTTTTCCGACGACTGGAAGAAAGATTGCGTCTTCTGAGTCCTGTATCAGTCTAAAGCAGGGAGGCTCTTCTCTTTTCCCTCTACTCTGGAACCTTTTCTCTCTTGAACGGGAAAAAGTTATTAGTTTGATCTAGGCTAGTAGAGCTGTATTTGTGATCTGGAATGTATTCTTAATTTTACATAACGATTGACTGAATCAGTTTTGCTTTTGTTTTACTTCACTACAACTAAAATCTGAGTTGGAATCCTGTGATGTCGGCGACGACGCCGGTTATACTGAGCAGAACTCACTGGTAAGATGAGACAGGGTCTAAGCTGACATACATATAACAAATGAATTCCAATCTAACTGTGAAATCAAAACTGATTAAAGTTGGAACAGAGAATGTAGCTTCGAAAAAGGTAAAGGGTGCTATATTTTGTACCCTGGCAAACAAATTATTAGCAGTTCGACTATCCCTCAAACAGAATGAACGTCTTCATTTACTTTAATCTTGAAAGTTGAATTACCACTAAGCAATGATCACACTTGTTGCGGTACAATCCATGTTATTATTATAGGTACTCTAATGACTCTCGCAATTTTAAGACACTGCTAGTTTCTCCAAATTGGCAAGCACCTTCTTAAATGCACGTGACTGTTGGCGTCAAGAGTACTAAATAAACACGGGAAGGGAGTTAAATGCAAAACTGCGGGAGGAAGTTGGATAACTGGAGCCAGCTAGATGAGTTTGCAATGGGACTTCGAGCACTTATTTGGACGCCTGGGGGAGCGTTTCAGGTTTTAATGTCTTTCAACGGCGCTTCTTCATAAACTGTGGCAGCAACAGATAAACTAGGAATCCATAACTCCCATAAATGGATGCTACTCAACCGCACATTGATTCATAGAGTCTGAAACCGTGAAACAGTTGTTGAAGCCATAGAATGCTAAAAAATCTTCCAGGCCATGCTGCATAATAGAGCAAAATATGGGTGTTGACCGCAAATAATTAAATCTGGGCGGCGAAAGTTTAGGTTGTGGAGGCCTATTTGACCAATTGGTGTATGGCTTTTTTTTAATTTTCAACTGCTCTCCTTAATTCTGTGCCCTTGACCGTGTGTTGGAACATGAAGCATAATCGCTGGCTTAGTTGGTGAAGGTATTAAATACGAGAAAGCAGAAGGCACATGCGCAGAAAGAGGCATGCATAAATGTCTCAACCGTCAGCTTCGTTTTAGTGTTTCATCCCATGCACGGAAAGGTCGTATAAGTGGATTCCCCCGTACTTGGTGGGCCATATGCCAATAATATACTATAATTAATTAATGAGGAAGATTTCCAATCAACATAACAGACTAATGAGGATTTTGGATTGGGCCTATTCAATGAGCATAAGGCCTCATGAAGTGTGCTTCCCAAACCATGCACGACAAAAGCCCATCTCGCAGCTGGCTTAACAAAGGGACTCCGAAACCTTTTGAATTTTAATTTCTGTTTCATTTTAATTATTGTTTTTTTGTTTCAGTGTTACTTTTGAATTTTTGATGGGGGTATGCTAAGTTTTTTTTTTTTTCACTTACACCTATCAGGGATATTTCAAACATTACAAAATTACTTTACATTAATAAAGTAAATTGAAAATTAAGAGATCATCAGGTCGTGTAAAAACAAAACTGAGGGTCAAATTATATTAAATTAGTAAATCAATCAAAATAGTTAAAACCACAAAAAAAGGCATGCTTCTAAGGTTCCCCCCCCCCCCCTGCCAACCATGCTTTTAAGTTTTAAACGACTGTGTAAATGTCGCATCCTGATTTTGAATGGTGATTTGGGCCGTGTAACTTATTCAGTGCAAAACATGGCGCCACTAGGGTTTAAGGAGGGAGTCGCTTTGACGCTCTCCTCAAACAAACCCGACCTCTCGTTCTCGTGAGAATGTAAAACTATAAATGTCTGTATTCTTTTTGCCCTTTACGGACTTTCACTTCTTCAGTCCTTCCTTCCATCTTTCTCGTAGCCGTATAGCCTGCCTCTCCACAAAGGCATGGCGTGGTTTACTGAAGACACTGAACTCAACAATTCCAAGGATCCTTTTGAGACCCTTGACCCCCCTCCCCCTGACTTCTCCTTTGCCGATTCCCTCCTCGATTTTGATTCCATCCAAAGCTGGTTTGATTCTAGTTCTTCCCCAGATATGCCTCCCCTTCTCCATAGCACCACCAAGCTCACTCATTCTGACCCCTCCATTCACATGGTACCCCCCACTGTTCTTCCTCGGCTCGACCCTATTGAGGTTCCGCAACGTGACCAGTTGGTGACTTTGAGCGATACCATTGAGGAAGGAATCGGAAAAATTAGTTTGGCGGGTGGGTCTGAAAAGCCATTGGGAAATGGGGGCTATGCCACTCAATGCCAAGGATTGGTGGGTGGGGGCGAAAGTTCGGAGTCTGGAAATCCCAGTACATCTTCGTCGTTGTCACCTTCTTCCACTTCTCCTGCGAGTAGTTGTAGAAGCGATAGTGTTGGTCATGGTGATGATGACCAAGAGGAAAGTACATATCCGGACAAGAAAGGGGAGGTTATTAATGAGGAGCTTGAAGAAGGTGAGATACGAGGTTCTGCTGACGTGAGAGAACTGGTTATTAAAACTGCAGTTGTTGATGACGACGAAGGAGAAGATTATGAGAAGATGGTTGGCTGGAGCGATATGAACGACGCTGACGAAGATGAAGATGACGACGCTAGTGGCGGGCCAATCAGGTCGAAGAATGAGCTGGAGGTACTTTTCTTTGAATATCGTAGTTCGTTATGGTAGCGAGAGAGGGTCTTTCCGCGCATGCTGATTCTTAATTTTTTTTTTTTCAATTTTTTTTACTAATTTGGCCGGATATTGAAGCTTTTCTGGGACGTCTGAGCCAGTGAGCCAGTATAAATCCCGAGCTTTCTGGGGAACAGAATCATAATTTCTCCTCTCCACGTGCTGACGGACCTCTTGATGGATTTGAATCCTGTGATTTTCTCTCAAATATATGTACATGTTTATTTGATTTCCTCTGTTGTCTGTTTTGATAGGCCAGTGCCCGGATGTATGTATTTAAAAATGCAGTCTTTGACCGGTTAGTACGATCTTATTGGAAAATTTTCAAAATCTTATATTTCATTCAACATTCAGGACGAGATAACTTTTTTTTTTTAAAAAAAAAAAATCATTAATTTTCCGAATTTTCCCAAGTATTGTTAAGTCTATGATAGCCAAAAATGGGGGAAACGAAGTCCTTGTGTGCTGTTGTTTAATTTTGGTTCGGGGCTATTTTTGAACTCTACAAAATTCGCAGGTCCTTCCTTCAGTTCCTCAAGTGGATGTGACCTTAGAACCACGCCATCAAATGCTGCCAGTGGGAGTTGTTACGTCGGTAAGTTCATATAACACCGTTCTCTGATGAGGGAAGTAAAATAATTTCATTCCAGGATAAAGTTTGTTCATTGTGAGTTTAGTTTCTGAGATTTCACCTAACTGCTGAAAGATAATATGACTGAGGAAAATTAATTGGACGGGCATCAATGATAGTTGGAATCAAAACGACCATGTTGAACATTTCACAGGTTATGGGCTCTAAACTCATTGTGGAGGGACTGGAGAAGCATGACCCTCTCGACGAGGGTTCAATTCTCTGGATGTCTGGAAGCAGAACACCACTAGGATTTGTTGATGAAGTCTTTGGACCTGTCAGAAATCCTTATTATGTTGTGAGATACAATTCAGCAAATGAAGTTCCAAGGGGCATCTATGAGGGTGCTTTGATCTCATTCGTTCCAGAATTTGCCAATCCTGTGCTCAATGAGAAGGATCTGTACAAGAAAGGATATGATGCGTCAGGTGTGAATGATGAAGAGGTTACAGATGAATTGGAGTTTTCAGACGACGAGAAAGAAGCTGAATATAGGAGAATGCAGAAATTGACAGAAAGGGGCATCAATCATCAAAACCGAAGAAATAGGAAAGCTAACAGAAAAAAAGTTTCCCAGAACGCAAGAGCAAAGCTCGCCATGCCATTACTCAATCAAGGAAATAGCCCAACCTTACTAGGCGTTGGACATGGTCATGATGGGACAAATACTATAGCCCCACCGTTTTCATTTCCGCACACAAATTTGAATCCTCTCACGGCTTCGAATTCACAACCTGCCCTGCTACCTAATGGACTTCCTCCAAATGGCGCACCATGGTTTCCTCAAAACGCTTGGAATTCTCATCAGTTTCCTGCACCGGCAATTGCATTTCGACATCAGTTTACCTCCAGTCAGGGATCACTATCAACAAACATGATCGGTGGAGTGCTACCGCCCAATGCATTTGCTCAACCCGCATATGCTGCCGGCCTAGTGGGTCAAAAGCAAATAACGCCTGGGTCGAGCTCCCTGTCCCACAGCCTGCGGTTTCATCCGCCTAATTGTTCTGGAGAAAATCAAATGCATTTCCAAGGGAATCATAATTTGCGTCCCGGTACTACTTCAGTCAATAGTCACTTTTCTGGTCAATTTCGTCCAGGTTCATCTGCTGGACGTGGAAGAAAAACACCTCATCGAGGTGGTCGTAGAGATTGGTCCCCAATTTTGTGAATGTGTTTTTACCGTACATGAAATAGATCACATCAGCGTGTAGTGTTCTGAAGCCTGCTTGTTTAGAATTGTAAAACCAGTTTTTTGTTCATTGATATTTTGGGTTGAATTGGGCCATTGAATTTTGAAATCAATCCAATGAGGCCCACAATTAGGCAGAAAGAAAGCTTGCCACTTTCTACCCAATAATTGGTATCGGTTGCTTTGGGATATAACCTGGGGTTGAACCAATTAGCCCCCAGCATCTCATCTTTGTGGTTTTTTTTTTTTTTTGGTACTGGCTGTTTCTCTTTCGATTTCCAAACGAGAGAAGACTGGTTGACGAGGTCAACTTCCAATTGAGAATGCTGCGCTACAGTGATTTATGAATTATGATGAGCTAGTGCCTAGTAGATATCAATAGCAGCATCGTAGTGGAAAGATGATTCATGCAAAAAATCAAGTAATCAACATCTAAGTTGGCATTTTTATCAAAATTCTTTGTCCAAAATCTAATAGCTTCATCTTTAGGGGTGTTTGGCAATCCCAAAAAGTGCTTTTCAGAAGCATTTTTTTGCAAAACGAGACAAATTCTTTCACATATTTACTTGTAAACTGTAAAAGCACTTCTAAAACTATAGTTTGGTTTCCTATCTAAATACCCCCTTAATCTTAACACATAAAGCGTCTCAAGTGTGCGCTTTTATGGTATCGACATGCTTCGATAACATCTTTTGGTTGTTCTTGATGGATTGTTGAAGCAAGTGGCTTTTTTTAACCCTCTCCCTTTACCAACTTTCCATCCAAGCAACTTCTGATTTTTATTTCATACCATTCTTGTAACTTCTAATTCATCCCACCAAGAACGTAGCCAATGGTATATCTTCCTCCTAAATCCAAAGAAAACTTCTTGCAAGATATTTCTCCTGAAATCTAAACATAGATGAATCCCTTGTACCAAAAACAAAAAAAAAAATCATAGATGAATCCCAGCGGGAGTGAAATGCTGCAAGCCTACTGATGTTCTTGGAAAAGTAGGTCTCCATCGTAACAGCGCTTTTAAGTTTCTTAGAACCATCTATAAAGACTCGTTTTTTATGATGATTCCGGGATTTAATTCTCTTTGTATGTCGTATAAGCCTCAGCCTATTATATTTTCAACAAAATAAATGGATAAATAAACCCTTCATCTTCGTATAACCTTGTTGGGGGCTTCATGCTGGAGGACTTTTGGAGCACTTCACGCAACTGTGTAGTTTTCTCAAGAAAATGTAAACTTAGAGAGAGAAAGAGACCGAGAGAGCATAATCCTTGAGAAATCTGATAGAAGAGAATAACTTACTGATATTGAAATTTGAAAAACCAGTCAATGAGAACAATGAATGTTGAACTCTGACTGGGAAATTCAGTTCAATTAGGAAATAATTTTCCATGGGCTTAAATGGCCCATATGAAGAGTAGGGTGAATATCACTGCATTAGAACTTCACAGCACAATCTGGCATTCAAGCTTTGGCGTTCCTAGTGAAGTCAGTACAAGTTTGGCAACTGCAATCCGAAAAGCGGCAGATATCGCAACCAAAGCAGACGCAAGAAGTGCAACCTTTGCATGTTGGAGAACGTGTACATCCTCTGTAAACTCTGCGACTCGCTCGTTCTTCCTCATCATCACAGGTAATTCTGAAATGTAGAGTATTGTAACAATTTATGATTGCTCCATAAATATGCAGCCCACTATGGAGTTTTAGCATGGGTTAACATACAATATACACACAGGAATTCACATTTGAACTTAATGGCAAATACTCTTCTAGAGGTTGCATTGAAAAGATAATCGACTTGTTCAAGCATTATGGGCAAGGAAATTTTTTTTAAAATTAGAATGCTTATCTGCTCATACCAAATCAGTACGAGATGCTAAAGAAAAAAAGAAAAAGAAAATCAGACGTTAAAAATAGCTAAACTACAAGTCTCATACATTCATTGTAATGCACATCTCACTGGGGACAATCTAGACCTAATAATGGGAAACTAAGAGTGGAATCAATATTCCAGGGCTAGACCAGCCGTTAGCAAAAACAGATTGAAAACTTCAAGGATAGGTTACCAAACCAGTATAACCAGGATGGGAAATATAGGGAAAACACTAATGTCAAAGACTAACACCAAGCGCATGCCTGATTAGTTCTTTGAAGGATTAAGATAAAGACAGACGATGCCACACCTAACAATACGCAACTGTTATGGCACAATGTCATGGAATTAAATAAATCTTATTTGGTTTAGCTTATATTGACAAAGGCTACCATTCTACCAACATTAACAATATTGCAGTTACAAAGATAAAATTCTTTCTTCCAGGGTTCCAAGTATTATTCCCACTAAGACCTACACTTCACCAATCTTTATAATTTAAAATGAAAGGTTTCTTCTAGGTTACTGGCCAAGGGTAAATGAAAGAATTTGATACGCAAAGCTATTTAAGATAACCAGAAACCAGCAGAATATCAGTTCACAATGTTAAAAATCAATATCAACTATTCTATTTCAATCCGTTTATCACAACAATAGAGTTCTCCACCATTTTCTTCACGTTATATTTTGCTCTCTTCACCGTTTCAATGCCTGTGAAAACGTCTCAATAGACAGCGGTCAGCCAAACCCAATGTTGGGAGTCATACACTTCAGAACGGAAGCATCTAAATCCACATTAGGAAATCAACTATCAACTAACATTTAATCATGCATTTAAATCGTATTGGAACATTACTTTCAGAGAGGTCTTTATTTAAGCACTACATGTTTCTAAAACATTTTCGGACCCAAGCCTGGTTAAGCTGTTTAAGGCTTTAAGCACGTAAGTTACAGCCTTGAAATTGTCTAACTTCACATGATTTAAACCGCCACTAACAAAGTAATATAGCAAGGCCCATCACCTGACTGAAGGCAGACAAAACTTTAGAATAGTCTGTTGCATCTAATCAAGAGAATCAAATGAAACAAAAACAAGATATAATGAACAAAAAATCAAGCTCTCTCAGGCTTAGACCATGCTAAATTACTGGCACAACACTGGAAATTAGCAAGAATCCAAAGATGCCTTCTTTGGAAGGCTTTGTCTCAGATCATCTCTCCTAAAATATTACATCTATGTTCAATCTTCGGATGTCATCCATGGGCAAGATAACAAAAAATACATATGCCCATCCTTATTATATACCATTTTCCTGTTAATTCAAAATATAGAAAGACGATATCTGGCAAATGATAACTCATGCAAGAGAGGAGTATAATTCAATGAAAAGCAGTAGCACTAATCCAAAGCATAGGCATCATTAGAACTCCTATTATAGTCAAGATTTGCTGACTCAAAAGTTTTCAGGAAACGTGTGATATCTGGTACTTTTTTCTTAGTTTCGTTGCATTAAATCAGAATTCCATATACGAGTTCAAACATACTTGTCATATGGCAGATCAGAGCATTTCCAATTTGCATCTGCCAAAGCATCATGATGAATGCGGCATTCTTCTCTAGTCCTCAGACGGAACCTGCGCAATTTGTCGCACATAGTACAGTGAACAAACTCGTCACGGTGATATGTCCGTCCATTATGGGACCTGTTGGCAGTTTTTGACACCTGATTGTAGTATTTGAGCAGCACTGTTTTACACAAGGGAACTTTCTCCCCGTTAAGTATTACCCAGACATTATTCTTCCATTTCCTGGCTGTCTCCCTTCCGGAGTGCTTCTCAAATGCAGCTGGAGACAACTTGCCTAGGCATAAAAAACCATTAAGCAAATAAGGTGATGACATTAGGATGAAGAAGACTCACTCAGATAACTTTCTAATATAACTACTAACATGCCATTAGAGACTTAAAATTTTGAAATATATTTTACTTTATCAATACATAAAGCACAGTAGAATCTTTAAGATCACCACATTACTACTTAAAATATCAAGCCAAAAGTCAACAACAGTTAGTGATGCTTGCAAAAGAATTGGTAGAAAAAGGTTATAAAAAAAAAATTGATAAATTGTTATCTACAGGATTTTTCTGCAAATTGAGATCCTATTCCTTGGAATCATCAGAGTCCTTCTTTGCCCGAAACGACACTCTACTCAAACCATTGTGCAAGCAAAACAATGCACAGAGATGAATAATATCCTCATCGTGTCCAACGTGACGACATATGAATGATGCTACAAGAACGGGACCTGAGAGTCCAACCGCTGCAAGAAGGCAATCATTCACGCCATCGTAGATTACTGAAAATCAGCCTCCTATGCATACGCTATACATGGATGGCCTATTTCATCACGCGTATGAGAATGTGATAGAACAGCAGCAGAAATAGTATAATTATAACCAGAATGTAGACTTGGGATCACATATGGCTTCTCACATTCTACTCAACAACAAAGACTGTAATGACTTTCTTAATTCGAAGCCCGTAGGACACCTAGAAGTACGATCAAATCTCAACGGTAATGAGATATTATTCCGCAGGTTCAATATTTTTTATCGATCAACCAGTCATGTTCTGCTCCCAAAGACTCCATAAGAAACAAGAACTTGACACATTAACATAACTCTATTATCCGTAAAGAAGCGCGTTCATTGAGACAAATCAACATTTACTTCAACTGTGCAGCCAACTATAGAAAAGATTATGTGCGTAGCCATCATTGAAAACTCCAAACCCAAGGCAAATTAAACAACCGAATAATAACACCAACCAACGTCAGCAGTAATATGACCAAAAACTTCGTACACACAGGAAATCTTCATGCGGAGGAATCAAAAACTTATCTTTAAAAACTATATGGAGAAGAGAGAGACCTTCCTGGCAACCAGGCGTGCATTCACAGGTGATTTCGAGGTACCCATTAACAAAAACCCTAAGCCTTCCAACAGCGTCGCCGTATCTGTGGCTAGTACACCCACACGTTACCTCCACGTAGTCCCCGACTCTCTTCATGCCACTCAGCTCCTTCAGCTCGTCATCACTGAACATTGCTAAATCACTTTCTCTCTCTAACCCATTCGCCATCTTTCCCTCTGCGATAAGGAAAGACTCTGTTTCGGTTAAAGAAAGCAAGAAGGAAATCCACAGGATATATGGGAGGGAAATCGAATAAAGGGTCGAGAAAATTGCGGCGAGAAATCCAGGAAAGTACAAGAATATCCTCCAAAGTCTAAATGATAAAGTTGCAGTGCAAGATGGAGAAAAACCCAGAAAAGCATATAATGAAGAGAAAACTGAATAACACGCTTCTCCAAGGGTTACTCCGAGAGATCTGGTGGAAAAAACGTTGAAATATTAGACAGAGAAAGAAAGTAAGCGGTAGAGAGAGAGAGATGGTAATGGGGGTTCAATGAATGAGCTGGCGAAAGCTAAACAAAATAACAAATGTCGTGAGGTGAAGGGGTTAGAGGCTTAGGGTGCTATTTGCATGTATATTGATATGACATTAGGAAGAGGGGGAGGGAAAGAGGGGGGGAGAGAGACGAGGAAAGGTCGCTTTGGGGTCAGCAGTCAGCACTTTTGTTTATGGGAAAACCTGGCTCATGAAAGACGAGGAGGTTTCGATATCTGTAGTTTTCTTTATTTTTTTACCGCATCAGGTTTTAGGACGTTGCACCTTCTGGTACCACTGTTCTCGAGGAGACAGTTCAAGTTCCACCAATACTGCATTCCACAGTGGACGAAACGAAATGGAGTTTAAGGGTAAAATTTCTGCGATCAAAGGATGCATGAACAAACCCGCCGAAAATATAAAACGGAGAAAGACTTCAGGAGGAACTTGATTCTCTACTACAGAAACTGCAAT
The DNA here is from genome assembly GCF_004799145.2 of Neltuma alba. NCBI lineage: Eukaryota > Viridiplantae > Streptophyta > Magnoliopsida > Fabales > Fabaceae > Neltuma > Neltuma alba. The sequence goes on along the minus strand of NW_021636543.1, from coordinate 235,456 downwards.
TCAGTTTCGTATGGCTTATATGAGCTGCTCGAACTTTTTTTGAGATGTGAGAACAGCCATTAATGACTGCCTGAAAAGGTAAAACTGGTGGTAACGTTGGTCTATAATGAGATTATACATAAACTGACGTACTTCCGTCATATCAGTAGTTTTATGGCGATAGTAATTGGAGGCGGATTATGCGTTCGGAATTCAAAGTCCCATTTATTGTTATCATGCTCCCTGCCTGAAAGTGTACTCCAAATAAGCTAACTCTCAATGATGATCTATGTGAACATACAACAAAAAGCTTACAAGCTTATATAATCATGACCCTTTTGTATGGTTTATATTTCGCAACTAGCAAAATTCAGTGCATGGAAATTCATTAAATAATAAGAAAGTCCATAAAAAGTATTGATATGATCCATGATAATATCCGGCAACATGTTAAAACTCTAAGCAAAAGGAGAATGAATTCTGCCCCACAAAGAAAAGATGGGGCGGGAAACAGCCAGCTTGATAATCACACTAATGTGACAACTTCACAGATATGGAAAATATTATTTGAGAATCTCCTCTGCATAGTGATAAAGCGTAACTGTGACTCGATCTCCAATGGCAGGCTATTTATTTTTTTCTTTCCTTTCAAAGGAGAATATGCCTTTCAATAAAGAAAAGAGGGGGGGATTTATAGAAACTGAATTACTAGAATATATCACAGTTGTTGTGCTAAACACGAGCCCTGTCAAAAAAAAAAATATTTTATATATAATCTCTGAATGCATATTAGTTGCTATTTCATGTAGTGGGAGCATTTGCGTGCCAAAGCCACTTTGTGGGAGTTCAATTAAAAAACGCTATAGCTCTTGTTCCCCATACGCGCGCCTATTATTCATTAAAGACACACTCCGTGATGGTTACCTTTCAACGAACGGTTCTTGTCTTGCGTGCAATTTTAACTAGTCAAACAGGCAGACAAATCGCAATTACTTTGTGACTATTTCAATCTCTGCTATCGCCACAAACCCCATATCCGTTCTGCAACATATCATACACACAAACATACTTCAAGCAGTCGGCTTCCGGAACATGCAATTTAGCATATATTGAGAGAACCCACCAATTAAGAGATCTACCTGATATGCTGTGTTCAAAGATTTGAGAGGAAAATGTTAATTTGAAGATAAAATTCTTGTTCTGGTGTCAATCAATTGTATACCAGTCACATAATTTTTCATTGGCCAGCGGACTACCTGAGGCCCTCAGATGGGGAGGAAGGGAGTGCCTCGAGGTGCTATGAATATGATACAGTCATGGTTTTGGCAGGAGAGTAAAAAAAGCAGAGGATGTAAGGGTTCGATGGCGTCATTCTGTGTGAAATAGGCCATGATAGGAAAAGGGAAAAGAAGTGGTAAAAATAGGACTCTTTTTACTGTGGCATGCAATTTTGTTGATGATTGGATCAGATATGCTCTATTGAATCCACCTACAACTCTAGTGGTCGTTTCCAATTCAAATCAAACAGTATCCCCACAGAGCCAAGCAGTGTGCCAACAAATGAAGCATATAAAATCTTCCCAAGATAATAATGTGCATCATATATACTTTGTCTCCTTTATATATTTTTCAACGATGCAAAAAGTGCCGTCTACACGGCATATATAACAATGGCAGACTTTTCCACTCCAACGACCAAATAGTGATGTTGTGCAAGTACTTTCCTGCCGTGAGTTGGATCAAAATCTAAAGGAATCGACTGGCATAGGATTCTATAAATATTGTTGGCAACTTGGCATCCCAGGCCAATTTGCTGAGACGAATCATGCATGCGCTGCCTCTAGTGCCCCTCAGTTCTCGGCATCTCATCTCTCCCTTGCTGAATAATAAAAATTTGTTAGGTGGTCACCAAGCCAGCTACTATATTTGACTTGTTGCCACGTCAATTTTTCCCCCACTCTCCCGCAGAATCCAATGAAAAACTCTACATGTTGAATACGTTCAAGCACTAAAAATAACCCAGACAGATTCTGTCACGAGTGATCTGATCGATCTGCTCACACGCCACCCCAACTCATCCGAAAAAAGGAGAGCCACGCCAGTCCAAAAGAATCCTAGCGATCGACAACATCAAAAGTAGGATGCAGCAAGCACTGATTATGGTAGATTTGAATAATCTCTGGGTGGGTTCTAGTCTTTATCAGATAATGTTATAAAATGTTGGGACCTGGAGCTCGTGTCATTGAGTAGTTTTTTAGATTTATATGAGGACAATATTTTATTACCGTCATACCAAGAGAGATATAAACGGATGGAAATATTTAAATGATCAGATAGTAGAGGGCTCAATTGAGCAATACCATACTGTAACAGCAAAGAGATTGTAACGTGGGGGAGTTGGGGGTGGACGGACGAAATCAAAAAGGGGTGACTTTGGGGGATGAGAGACGAATGAGAAGCAAACGCAGGGGCCTCCTTAGTGCAAGTGATGAGGTCAGGCCTTGGGTTGCTGCGGGATGCTCTGCGGTGCAGGATGCCCTATACTTACATTGCCTGCGACCATGTTGGTGTTATTTATATGCGTGGGTGTGGGTGTGGGTGAGAGGTGGATGTCACAGCGTGGATAGGACGATGAGGCAGCTTTTGCAATAATGGAGAGTGTGGACCTTGGAGATGATTACGCTGAGCGCTGCTCACATTTCGTCACTATTTTCAGCAACGTACTTCCTCCTCACAATCATCTGCCCACTTTTATATTGTCGCCTTCCCACATCACTCGCCTTCTCCTTCGCCTGTTCCTCCTGCCGACAACCATTCTCTCCCCCTCCTCACTCCTTTCACTGCATAAGATCTCCTCCCCAATAATGGGCTCAATTTATCCCATGCATATTACGTTAAATTGTTGTCCCGTGCATAAATAATATAACATTAGATATTCTAATATAACATAGAAAAACTGAGATAAAACTATCATTTCTTAATTTAAAAAAAAAAATTAATACGTAGACTGACATGTTAATTAGCACAGGTCTAAAGAATTCGGCACCGTTTTTATATTGTACATGCATATATAGATATTTGTAGATGAGGGATTTATTTTCGTTCATCTGTTATCAATTGAGTTTGACCTTTTTTTTTTTTTAACCTTGACGAGTTGTGGAGGAAGAAAGGAGCCAAGTAGCTAACCCATCCCATTTATTAGCCATCCTTCTTTAGGCTTCCTTGTGACCACGCGGGCCAACAAAAAGCGTTTCCGGCCTAAGAGGAACCGTCTTAGCCCATACAATTTCGAGATAACCCAATGCCCCCTGATTCTTCGGGTCGGGACCCTAAACTCAAATTTACTTTGGTTTCCCTTCCTAAGTCACCAAAACAACAAATCACAAACAAAAATTGCATCGCCGTTTGTGAAACTGAAACCAAAAGGACTGTAGTAGTATGTGTGAATCAGGCTAAGGAATAACGGCTTCAGAAATGTAGACACCTTTAGATAGGGGGAAAACAATATATCACTGTGGTGACATCATCCCACATGAAGTGTTCAATGTCTTAGATGGAAGTATTATAGCTGTCTTAAAACTTTAATTGCTTTTGAATAAACAATGTCTATTTATAAACGGCACTCAGCATAGGATAAGGGGTAGAAAGTCTTCTTAAAGAACATGCCAAATTCATGAATCATGGCCATTACCCATTGTGTTCATTCGTAACACAAGCAAAGAAACTCCCAGTCATAGTCAAGCTCAAGCAATTCCTCATCAGATAGCAAAGGGTATTATAATAAAATCACGAGAGGGAACATGGGGAAACTCGAATAAGAAAGCCAGTCTCCAGAATCAGCGCCCTGACACAGTCTTAATGGTAATGCTACCCCAGCTATGAGCAGTTAGTTGCATGGCCTTTTTCACATGACAAGCAACCAAAGGTAAGTTCGTCACCACAAAACAACCTCCGTAAGAGAGAGAAAGCGACCCCTTTAATCCTTCACAACAACAAGAATCCATTTTCGTTCAATCTCTGGGTGAGACTGAGAGTAATGGCTTCCAATAAAGGCAACCATGGCGGCGGCAGCGGAGGAAACAGAGGAAGGTCATACGCGCTGATGCTGTTACTGGCATTTGGAGCTGCATTGCTTGGGGTTATGGTGCTTCACAAGCTCAGAGAAAGGCGTATTTACAGCCTTCTGGTGAAAGAGAAAGATCGCGATCTCCTTGCTCTTCAGCATCTCTTGCAGGTAATGACTCTCATTCCTCTGTTTCGTGTTCCTTTTTTTCTTCTGACGTGTCACTCTCTTTGTCCGACACATACGAAGCAACATGCATGTAGCAGATCTTTATCAACTTTCGTCCTCCTAATAGTCCTTACTAAGCGCTTCTAATCAGATAATTCTTTAACCCTTTTGGGATGAATTTTCAGAATTTCTAGCTCTAGGGTGAAAATAAGATCTTGGCATGTTGCGTGATTAGCTCCCTTTGAAGTTAACTGAACTGAGTTCTCCAATTATTTGCTCGGTAGTGAAGTTTTTTGTGAAGAGTTCCAACAATAATTATGGTAACTTTGGTTGTTTCAACTACACAGAAGGAAAGAGATCATACGAAAGAGATGAAGAAGAAGAATGAAGAAATGAGGGCGAAGATATACTCCCTGAGGAGTCAAAAGATGGAGCTTGACAGAAGGGTTCTGGAGATGAAATCGACGATGGATTCGCTGAAAGAAGAGCAGAGAGTGATGGAATCTGCATTCGAAGAGAAGCAGAATGAGACCAAAATGCTTCGAGAGAGAGTGAGCGATTTGGGTAGAGAAAATCCTGAATTAGCAGCTTTAAGGGAGAAATTTCAGCGGAAGGAAGCAGAGATGAGGGACTTGAAGCACCGCTTTGAAAAGGCATTTAAGAGCCGCGGAGTAAGCAGTAATAATTCAACCATCCTTCCAGAAGTAGTGTCAGAAAATGGAACAGTGGCAGCACACGAGAAAACTCAGACCGAAAATAAACAAAGGGACGAGCAATCGCATGATCAAGCTACCAAATATGAGGGTGACAAGCTTATTGCGAATGAAGATGCAAGCAAAAACCAATTGATCAAGTTTGATGCTGGAGATGAAATTCAAACGAGAGAGGGGAATAAAGATACACTGACTGAGCCGATTGAGCAAAATAAGAGGCAAGAAACTCTGCAAGTTGACGGTGGTGCCGGTGACACTACAAACGAAATGAACGAGAAAATCGGGGCTGGTGAAGAAAATGCATCAATCAGACAAGAGCAGGGAGGAAAATTTGAGAATGATACAACTGGAGGAGGTCAGGAATTCAGTTTGAAGCAATTGGAAGATAACCCCAAAATTCCTTATGATGAGAAAAGGAAACATGTCCGTATGGGTAGAACAAAGGGGAAGAGATGGGGAACGATTGTCAAGAACAGTTTACTGGGAAACAATGGGATCACCGAAAGTCATGGAGTTGTAAATATAAGAAGCAGAAAGCTTACCAGAGATCAGCGAAATGAGAAAAACAATGAAAGGGAGGAAGAGGAAATGGGCAATGACAATCCCAGCAAAAACAAAGCAGAAGAACAACTGCAGAAGCCTGGAAGCCATGACGATATACAAGATAACGGAAACCAAACAGTAAATGAGATAAGCCACCAGGTGACCGATAATGATAGTGGCGAGCGCCAAAGGAAAAAGATATTGGATGAGGACAGTCAGTCAGAAAAGGAAGAGGAAAGTGGAGTAGAACAAAGCTGGAGTAGAAGGCATGTCAACTTAACAGAAATGAACGCCGGGCGTGAAAAGCCTAGCACGCCTGATAAAGAACTTGAAGAACCAGAAGCTGCAGATGTAGAAGAAGAGAAAGATGACATCAACCGGGTTGGTGACGAAGATAAAGATGATGATTTCTCTAAGGAATCCCAGCCCGACTCAGCAGATGAGAATGAGTAAAAAGGGGAAATGCACGAGGTAGAGTTTCAGGCGGGTTTATGATGATACTATAAATTCAATTATGTCCTGTTAGGATAAAATAGCTGGTATCAAGTTTGATGTGATAAAAAACTATTAGCGCTAAATAGCATAGTGTCTTATCAAGTACATATCAGTAAACCAAGCTGCACTTCAAGAGGTTCAGGCTCTCTTTTTAAACTTGTGCAGCCTTTGCTTTGAAAATCAAAGACGCAACGGGCAAGTATACGATTCACCATCCGAGAAATATCATTTGAATAAATTAATTGTTAGTACTACTTTTTCCTTGCGAATTTGACGCAGGGGAAGAGCAATGATTCAAACTATCACTTTTACTATAGAGTCCATTTCGAGACTTACAGGATATCCTCGCAGGTCTTCTTTAAACTACATTGCAGCCGATAGAATCCGTCCAGCCAATTACTGTGCGTCAATAAATCGTTTTTCTCTCACTTAACACATCAATTTTTGTTCCAATTAACATGCTATGTCTTGGCTGAGCTTGGTAGGCTCATTTAAAACAACGCGATAAGACGACAACAGTTGTAGTTCATGTCAATGAAATTAATTTCTTACAAAAGCAGAAGTATTCGTAAATTATTAGTAGAAAACCGTCAAACATTTAGTGAATGAAATGTAGCAAATACAGTTCTGGCAAGAATCATCTTCCAAGGTTCATCATTTTCAAAGATTCATCGATGACTAGCCACATGTAGGATTGCTTGCCAGCCAACAAAACCAAGACCGGAAAAACATGGGGAAGCAGAAGTCCACGCATTCACATTATTATCAGCAACAGTTAGGACGTGTAAATATCCAAACTTCACTGCGGTGCCTCCATCAATTTCTGCAAAATCAGTACTCGTTTAACAAAGATCAACACTTTGACACCCAAATAAAACACACTTGTGCTTAACATGACACTAGATTGAAGGTACCGGAGGCCATCTAATCTAAATCAGCAACCATGAGTTCACCTCAAAATTGGTTTAGACATTAGAAAACTTCAATTATTAGCCGTGTGCAAATAGAAAAGAAAAAAGCAACTTCGTTATATGACTGCAACCAACTTTAGCTATGCAAGAATTAATTTTATGATCTTCAGTTGAACGATACAATATTAATTCACTATTAACATTTACAAGACAGTTTGCTTTACAGATCCATTCGTCCACTTATTCCTCTTGCCACTTGAAAATTTTATTAAAAACGCTAGGAGACAAGGACCATGCGAATATCCTAGCGTGGTAAATTTTGGAAAAGACAGATTTGTTTGACAGACAATAGAACAGTCACAGCAATACTCATTTATAGAGAACCACTTCGGACATACTCATGATGACAATGGTGAGAAGCCAATATGTGGTAAACTGGTAATCATAGTAGCAACCATTAGAAAATATGAACGGGAAGAGGTACCTCTTCTTTCTTGCCCTTGCCTCTAGTGAAGAACTTGTATCCACCAAAGAAGAGCAACCCCCAGCCAGATAAAGAAACAATTACAAACTGCAAGAACATAACAACGAATCCTATCAAAACAAATGCTTTGCAATTAATGTAGCATCTTCAACACATGTTTACACTCACATGCTCTTCCTTCCATTTAGATGGATTCAGCGGATCTTGCCAACAGTTAACTTTTGGGGGACCATGGTGATCTGCAATAACCAATTGAGTAAGCCATTTCACGGACAAATTGCAAAATATTGCTATACACTAAGCTACGATGCGGAAAAGCAAATTGAATACAGAGTGACGAAGATGGAACACATGTTGACTAACAATGACATATTAGGTTCGTTAACACCAGAATCTAATTTTTCCTTCTTTCAAGTGCGGTTCAACAGCATCATGCAAAGCAAAACAACAAATAGTGCTTGATAGTGCCTCAATTCCCATCAAGTTTTTATATTCTGTTCTTTATTCTTGTTTTTTTACCCATTTGCAGACACACTTCTCATTTTCCCACTTTTCAGGGAGGGAGAGGAAGATATTTCAATTTGTTTTAAATGAAATTTCAGATATGCTAAGGTTTCCCAGAGGACATTTGTTTGGGTTTCGCACTTATGCTCAAACAATTTTTTCTCATAATTTACAAAGTTTAAGCACAGTTCCGGCTCAAGTTCCTGTTTAGCTAGATTATAAAATGTAAAATCGACACTTCCCTGGTTTCGGTTCACATCATCACCCATAGAATGAATGGCCAAGGGACGGGGCTCAAAAACCCAAATTTATGCCGATTTGACCCTCAACACCAAACTTCTAATCCTCGCGGAGGCATAAAACTCGAATTAAGCTGAATGATTCAGAAAAATTCTCAGCCAGCAATGCTACGCCAATGAATAAACGGAAAAATTTGCACGATTACATAGATCGTGACCCAATGGTAAAATGGGATCAAACGGATTCATAAAATTCAAGTAAATATAAATTACCCGCGGCACCGGCGAGACCACGCTTATGGATGAGGTTGGCGGATTGAATTGGCGTTCTCGGCGATGAAATACGATTCAAAGAAGCAGCTCGACGAGCTGCAGCCGCTGCTAGAGTGGCCATTGCTTTCAGCTTGTTTTGAAACGCGATGCGAGAGACTAGGAAGGAGGGCACAATGCTTCGATTCTGGAAGACTGAAATGCCCAACTCTCAGGGCACAAAAACGACGTTGTGTTTGAAGGTGATATCGCGTCATTATGTCGTATACGAGAACCCGATATTCCCATAATGTCCACCGTCATTATTTTCAAATTTTCAAAAACATATTACTCCTTCACTTTTAAATATAATATTTTTTCTACAGTATATATAAAAATCTTATATTTAAAATCAGAAGAGTAGTATTTATATCAATAATAAATAAATAACTTAACTGGAGCTTTTTGCATTGAGAAATCAAATCCATTTCCCATATGCTTCTCTTACCCAATCATCGTTAATTAAAATAAATAAATACCCATCACCATGACCTCAACAGAAGTCATCCTTCCTTTTAGAATTATTAGCTGACGTATGTTCAAATCCTCAATTTTCCATGAAGCCAGCCAACTCTTGTAATACTTGTCAGGTGGTTAAATTTGCTCATACCATGAAAACAGATTTTATGGTTATCAGATTAATTAAAGGCTCGCCCCGCGGCTATAAAAATTTGCCTGACTCAGATTTGTTTGAGCAAAATGTCCTTTCTGACGATCTTTTTAATCCTTTGTATGGCTAGGGCCTGTCTTCTATATACGCACACATATATCTATGTCTGTATATAGCCACTCTCGTATCTTAATCTCTTATTTTGTTGGAAAAGGTTCGTAGCCTCCTCACCTGCCATCAAATAAAACACACAGCTAAATGAGGCTACCATTGTTTTCTTTCGTTTAGGTTTCCTTCTTCTCGATGAATCCCTCCAGGCCAAAAGAACTGTCAAAGATAAAGATATGTCCCATAAAATACATTGCATCTCTGTTTTGGATTTCATAAAGAAATTACACAATATTTGTGTGTGTGTGTATAGAGATGTATCATATTTCTTTTTTATTCTCATTTCTCAACCCGACTAACAGAAACACTGATGTCAGTGCAGTGTCTTAGCAAATGGCGAGTCTCCACCTCAATATAACATCATCGTCTGGATAAGATAACCAATGGTTTCACTCCCAAACTACGGGTCTAAATTATTACATTATGGGCTAACGAAAAAACCATCTGCGGCACAAAGGACAAGAGAAGCGATTGGATTTGAGGCGTTTGGCAATCGAGATGTGGCTCCACAGCCGAACCTCAAGCTAAAACCATTGGCTTTCCATATAGTCCAAATTTAGCACCAGTCCCGGTTTCATCTCTCAGCCGTCTTCTGTGAATCTATATAAGTACCAATCCCGTCCCACTGCTAGTAAGTGTAACAGGTGAAAAAGATAAGAGGATTTAAACTGGAGTGTGAAGCAGCTTGATAATTAAATATGTGCGCAACAACAGAGGCTTGGGTTGTGGCAACCAGTGTCGGGGTTGTGGAGGCCTTGAAAGATCAAGGTTTTGGCAGGTGGAACAACGCCGTGAGGTCAATACACAAGCATGCCAAGAACCAAGTAAGATCGGCAGCTCAGGCGAAGAAACTCTCTCAGCCTTCGTCTTCGGCGGCGGCGTTATCAAAAAAGCCCAGAGATGATGAGAAGATAAACAGGTCAGAGGAGTCTCTCAGAACAGTCATGTTCTTGAGCACCTGGGGCCCCAACACCTAAATCAGAAGCTTTATATATCAGAGAGACAATCCCACACGCATGCGCGGGCACGGATGGATAATGGACCTACTGAGAAGCCACTTACCTTTCTAGTTTCTATGGGGTCAAATCGTTCACAAGCCGTTCTGGCCATGATAAGTTGATACGGCCGTTTATGTGTAATGCTTAAAGATACATATGTAAACTATAAATTTCGATTTTGATTTCTGAAGCGATGAAATCTGCTTCTTCGGAAAAAGTTTCTCTGCACATGATGTTATACGTTATAGCGTACCGTAACTTCCTTTCATCACCATACGTGGTGTAAAAAAGACATGGTACATCAATATCAATGTAAAATATGAAATTTTTGTCAACGGGGCATGAAATATGAAATGTATAATGATTCTCATTATTTATAATTAAGTTTAGATACATGCTGCTTTCTTTTTTGTGGCCAACAGATACAGCTAATTTCTAATTTTGTGCAATGTAAAAAAGACGTGCCTAATCTTTCTCATATGAAGTTGATAAAAAATTTTAGGATTCAATCCCAATTCAATAACAAATATCTCCTTTTATTTTGAAATATCACTATGAACATTTCTTAAAATATACATATAAGAATAATTTTTATTAATTAAAATAATATTACTATAAATTAATTAATTTATCCCTTCTTATGCTTGTTACTATGTTAGGATAAACAGATAACTTTATTATATCCTCTATCTAGAATTTTGCAGTGTTAGCTAGAAATACAGATATACTCATAATAGGATAAGATAAGGAGGAATCAACATTTCGTTGTTTCCTTATCCCCAAAAAAAAAAAGTTTGGTTGTTATATTTGATATTTTCTCACCAAAGGCCAAACTCCTAAGGTAAAATAAACCTTGTATTGATATTTGATGGATGTTATATTCAGTAGGGGATTGGATTTCTTCTCCCACTGCCGTGGTCCGTACCAGTCTGAAACGCGACGGCGTATTAATCTAGAAAATGACGAAATCAACAAAATTTTATAAAAAAGTAAATCATAGATATCAATTCATATAATCATAAATAGTAATCTTAGTTTAAAATTGAGTTATATATAAAAAAAATAAAATTAAATACCTTATTTTAAATTTAGATTATTGAATCTATAACTCCCTGGATCGATATTTACTTATATCATGTATGAAAGATAATTTTATACATACGATCAGAAGGCGTACTGATCTATGCTCTTAATCCGAGATGTCTTGAGGTGTTTCCATAAATGCAATCACATCCCATCCTCTATTTTATACATAATTTATCTGTAATTTCGTAAAAAAGGGGATTTAACATAAAAAGGTGCATTTATCCTGGTGAACAGAACTACTGCATATAGATCTCGAAGGTGGGTCCAGCCTCGTTTTCCTGAATTTAGGGGGTGTTTGGGAAACTCAAAACCATGGTTTCAGAAGCATTTTTCCGCAAAACGAGATAATCTCCTCCACATATTTACTTCGTAATCCGTAAAAACACTTTTAAAACCATGGTTTATCCAAACACCCCCTTAATCCATTTTTTTTTTTTTTTTTTTGACCGGACCCCCTTAATCCATTAAGGTATAAGCCAATATGGTGCCCCAGAAGCTAATCAGGAAACAAGAGGCCTGTGTGTCCCACAGTCTATTTCAGAAGGAAAACCGCGCCCAAGTTGTCTCGATATGAAGAAATTACTCTTCACTAAAGCCAGCGGTTGCAACTTACTTTACGTTATGTGACGCAGAGTGGTCCTACTAGTCTTCAACGTTGGATTGAGACACATTTCATGAGTATGAGCCTCCACTGCTCCTGATTAATAATGATTACCTACCAAAACCACCGGCTTTTCCTTGCCGCCTGAAACCACTTTACGCCCCCTGGTTTTCCCAATCTTTTGCCTATTATTCTCCCCCTTTGCCAACGCTGCTGGCATCTTTACATTTCCTTCATATAAGTAACGACCGTCTTCGCTCCATTTGCTTCATCAAATCAAAATCATCGATCGAATTCAAAACATAAATCTCGTTGTTGCCCTTCTGTTCTTCACAGAGCCAACTTACTTTATCGACTTTTGAGTGTAGTAGTTCTTAAGTCATCCCGAGATTTGCAAGATGAGTTCAGCAAGCAGAGCTTGGACTGTGGCTGCTAGTGTCGGGGTTGTGGAGGCGTTGAAGGATCAGGGCGTCTGCAGGTGGAACCACGCTTTGAGGTCAGCCCAGCAACGCATGAAAACCCATGTCAGATCCTTGTCGCAGTCCAAGAAGCTTTCTTCTTCCTCTTCTGCTATGGTTTCCGGCAGATTAAAAGACGACAAGGCAAATCAGTCAGAGGAGTCCCTAAGGAAAGTCATGTACTTAAGCTGCTGGGGTCCCAATTAGAGAAGATATTTTCGTAAAAGGAGTTGAAGTTTCGCCCCGATTAATGAAAACGGGACCTGAAATTTCTTTTTGTGGATCTTTATCGGTTGAACTAACCTCTGTGAGAGTCTGAGAGATTGATGTAAATACAAATTTTGTTATTTGGTGTAAATATATATTTTGTTGAATGAGGGATCGATGCAGTTTTAATCACGCTCCTATTTGAGTTTTGGTCAGAATTTTCTACTTTCATTGGCACGCTCTGCTCTCGGGGATTGTTATGTTAACCAACAATAACGTTTCATTTCATCGTACCCGAAGGCTGAAGCCAGTGCGTGAACTGGGAACTTTCCTTGACAAAGAAACATAGAAGACGCTTCCTTTGTGAATTTCAAATTATGGTAAACCATCCTAGAATTCCCTGAATTTTTAACTCTTGCAGTTGTAATAAGATATTATATATATTATGCTCCAATACATATGTATGTACGCAGCAATTTGTGCATGCCAAAGAGCTCAAAGTGGCGGGTAGAAGGGTAACCATTCAATCACATTCCTTGTCATTACTGAGTCCATGCACGGCGGGCGCTTTAAGAAATTACTGAGGTCTGTTACTAGAATTGAAGTCGTGTGGGTGTGGGTGTGGGTGTGTGATCCACTTTCAAAATTCAAAAGATTATAGTTTTATGTTCGTTTTTTGACTCGAAGTAGGCATCTGGGTTCCGCTTATGTGTGAATGGTATGATTTTTGTTATTTCAAAATATCATTTGCTTGCTCTTGTTAATGTTGAATAGCCAAATACTTACCAGTTCAATCATGCAGTTTAAAGAAAAAGATTGCACTGGGGTCCAGTGGTCTTCATTTTGCAAATTGAAATCTTGCCTCTTCGAAATTTATAGAGGTTCTCGGTTTATTTAATTGAATGGTGATGGGAATGCAACTACTTAAACTAAGATTTAGGGGTTTAAACCCCACAGAAGAATCAAAATAAAATATTATTGTTAAAGTTTATTTCATCGAGCCGACTATATTAATTAATGAGATAGTATAAGAAACAATCATCTCATTAATGTTTATTTTTTTGGTCAAACAGCTCATCAATAATTAACTTTATATACTTATACGTTCTTAAACTGTATGTGATGTCTAATACTTAATCATATATACAAAGAGCCTATGTATGTTATTGAAATAATGTGTAAATTATTTATTAATTTGGTCCTTATTTTTTAGAATGCAGTATATAAATAATTTAATCACATCCTAATTTTTAAACTTGATTAAAATAAACTACTCTCAAAGTTTTAAATTACACAAATAATTCTCCACCCGTGTCTGATTTACATGTTATTTTATTAGCGAAATATTCCGATTGAGGTGTATGGGCACGTGGATGAATGTTAAACACTGGCAATATGGTTCGAATTTTTTTGGCATCAAATCATTTGATGCAAATGCGAACCACAATGAAAATAAAAAAATAAAAATAAAAAGTAAATATTGTGTAGGTTCGTGGAAGAAACCAATTTCGATACTCATCAATCTAATAAAAACTTTAAACTCATCAAATTTGAATCGTTTATATCTTATTTAAATAGTTTGGATTTAATTTTTTTATTTTTATTTATTCAAAATAACTATTTTAATATGTATAGAATTTAAAATAGAGATAATCTCTTAATTGTTATTTTTATAAAAAAATATTTTTTATTTAAAAATAATTACTTAAAAATTTTAAATTTAAACTGTTCAGGTATAGAAAATTTAAATATAATGAGTTTAACGTGGTGATCATTCAAGAAATCGGATGCCCTCGTGGAAGTGACTCAATGCTCAGCAACTGTGCATCACAAGCACGTGGTCCTCCTGCCGAATATTCATCAGGCAACTTGAAAATTCCAATAACATCCTCCAGCGCATCGCCTGAGGCTAAAACCACCATCCACGACAACAGGCCTTCCCTCCCCCGGTTGTCCAATTCTTCGGCGGCTCAAGCCATCCCTTTATACAAGGAACCCTATCTCCTTCATCTGTTCCATGACACACATTACACATATCCTCTCTGTGTTTTCTATCAGTGGCTTTGTGTCATCCACAATGAGCTCAGCAAGCAGAGCTTGGGTTGTAGCGGCTAGCGTTGGAGCTGTGGAGGCCTTGAAGGATCAAGGCATTTGCAGGTGGAATTACGCTTTCCGGTCAGCTCAACAACATCTGAGAAACCATGCTCCATCCTTGTCTCAGGCCAAAAGGCTTTCCCCTTCCTCTTTTGCTATGGCTTCCTCCCGACTAAAACATGACAAGGCTGGGCTGTCTGAGCAGTCCCTCCGGACTGTCTTGTACTTGAGCTCCTGGGGTCCCAACTAGACCCCAACGCCATTAATACCCATTAATTACTTTGTCCTATAACAGAAAAGATGGGACTTCAGATTTCTTAGGCCATCTGCGGGATATTGGATCTTTTATATATAAAGTAATGAAAAATTGCTCGATTCTCTTTGGATCACACATGTAAATTTTGATGAATGCCACGTTCAGTTTCTAGTCTCTAGTCTCTTTGTATCATTGTAATTCTATCCTATATGTCGAGTTATACCACTGGCCGAAACCACATACTAATAGCCATGTCGCCTCTAGAATTTTAACAAACAAGTCCTTCAACTCAAATTTTCATTTCTCTGTAACTACATAAAAGAATTTTCTTCAATAAATACATACCTGACTCAATCACATTGGCCATTTCACTTCCTATTGTCTTTGATGCAAAACAACGACACCAAAGCATGTGTACAAATTTAGAAAAGCTCAACCGCAAGAGCGTGGACTGTGGCTGCCTGCGCCGGTATCGTAGAAAGGTCTTTGATGGAAAGAACAACTGGAGGATCATTTCCTCGATATGCCCTTACTAATTTACTAGTATAATATAAAATCGTTTGCTCACATCAGACCAATAAGCTTCCTCCAGTTTCATCAGTGATCTTCACGAAGCTGGCGGGGGGAAAACAGAGAAGTTATGTTCAGGTTCCCTATTGAAACTGTCAAATGTGGACACTATAATTAATCCAGAAGCCTCTACTTAGCTCTTCCATTTGACGCCAGGGAGCAAGGCAAGCATGAAGATATTTATGACGCAATTTTCGAGCTTCAAGAGAATTATACATGTATTTGGCCCCAAAAAAAACATAGAGAATTATATATGTAGAACCAAAAATCCAGGCAAAAGATGTCTGCGGTAAGATCTGTTTGGTGTTTTATTATTCTTTTTTGCTGTTGTGTTCATGATTATGCTGTGCGGTTGATTTGGCCCACCAAGTTTGTTAACAAGCTTTTAGAGAACTACCTACGTGATCACACGTAACTGAAACGAAAATAAGTAAAACAAAAGTGAAAGCAACCACAGCCATACAGTTGAGGAGTAAAATTTGTAAGCAATCAAGCTCCAGGAGGGCGATGGTGACAGTAGCATTGTGTGGCAAATTTAATTTTTTAAGAGTTTGAAAAGAAAGGTAGTTGGATTTGGCAGCGGATACATGTTTGATCATTGGCCAGAAAAGTTTTAATTGGAGCTTAAAGTAATTAACAAATTTAAGAATGGCTTATAACCTCAATGAGAGGACCACATATCGAGAGGAGGGGGCCGATATTATCCTGCTTGGAAAATGTTTAGATGAAATTAAAATCATAATTTTAAAAATATTTTTACGATATACGAAGTAAATATATAAAAGTGTTTGTTTTCAAACATCCCCTCGATAACACCACAAGCTGGTGATTTTCTAACATCACAGCGCATGTTGTGCTTTTTAGGCATAGCATCTAAACTATTACATCTTTTTAAGCACAAAAAGCGAATCACGAAGCCGAGAAATAAAGCGATGAAGAAGTAAATGTCAATTCAGTGCTTAAATTTCTTCTTCTTTAGTGGTTTAGATTTGAAGCCAAGTTGATTTTGTCCATATCCATTTTATTTTTGTTCTTATCCTAATTGTTTCTTTGCTTAAAAAATCAGCAAACTTAAAATCATCCCACCTATAGCTTCTTCCCCGCGTCGCTGTACAATTTTCACCACTTAAATTACGGAATATGCAGCAGGTAAATTGGCCAAAAAGTGCCCCCAAAAAATTGGTGCACCCATCGCCCATGTGAGTGAATCACCAAATTAGGAGACAAATACAGATCAATTAGAGTAGCATAGATTCTAAATAATTGTCAGCACACAAAAGCTAACCCGGAGATTCTTAAATAATAATAACAGTAATATGTCCTAAAATCGTGAGGCGAAAAATATTAAAGCAATTCACGTAACATGATATTTTTCGTACAAAGCAAATTCAGTAATTGGAGAGCATTACGTGAAATCTTAAGAGGCAGAAGCAAATGATTGCGGAGAGAGGGGAAGCAGAGGAACTGTAACAAACAGTCGGACCTCAAACGTAGAAATCAAATTCAGGAAATTGGCCACATTTGAGATCCGTCTCGGCTTGTGCAGTAATGTTCACTCACGCCAAGCCCATCCCAACCGCCTCAGCTAAGCAAGTACCTCTCTTGTAAAGGTAAGCACCACCATTTTGGACAAAACGCGGAAAAGTTGTAAATCAGATATAACGAATGGTCCTATTCAATCTTTGTTTTGCTCAGGCTGCCACTACATCAAAGCGCTTTCACAAACGCCAAAAATTCAAAAATATTACCTAGTTCAGAGCTCCGTGAGCCAGCTTTGAGACGCAGTTTCGGGCGAGGCGAGCGGAATTGAGGCTGAGAATGGAAGTGGAGAGTCAAAAATCGGGGTCTGACGGGAAGGTTTGGAGTTTTTGTAGAATGCCATTTTGGCAAACGAGCCATGCTTCTTCGTCTTCTTCTTCCACATCTTCCCTGCATAACAATGTCCATCAGCATGACCATAATCTTCAATCTGTTGATAGATCGGCTCATCATTCTTCCACGACGGTTTCGTCTGTCGCCAAGTCTCTGCTTCCCGCGAGAAGGAGGCTCCGTCTTGATCCCCCCAATAAGCTTTACTTTCCCTGTATGTATTTTTAGAATCCTGTTTGTTTATTTACTTTGGCTTCAGTTTCTGATTAGATTTGGTTCTCTTAAATTGTTCTTTGGGTAGCGTCAAGCTTTTAGGACTTTGCTTCCTCGTTCTTTCGCTCGTTTACATCGAACGGATTATTCCTAATTTTTAGAAATAATGTACCCGTTTGTGAATTATGTTCTGGTCTCTCTCCTCCTCGTCGCCGTCCATGGATTCTCCAGTTGGCAGAAACGAAAAATTTTGATAGAGCATGATGCTTAGAATTTGCAGTTGATGTTGGCTATGTCGCCTGTCTGATTTAGTGCGACTGTGTTTTGATTATGTTGAAGATGAACCGGGTAAGCAAGTTAGGAGCGCAATCGCAATTAAAAACACTTGCAAGTCACGGGTAGCATTCAAGGTGGGTAAATATTTCTCTATTTAATGTTTCTTCTTATTTTTCTAGCCTCGTCATGTTATGCATATGATCGTTTTGACGACTCGCTCTGCTGAGTCAGTCGTGCCCACGTTGACACTACGTTGGAAAACTTTTGGCTGTATTTCTTCCTGCGGAAAGGAAATACGAGGTCAGAAAAGTATCTTGACGGCTTCGACAACCGCGACGACCGGGGGAAAAATGTGTGAAACATTGGAAATATGTTGAACAACATCATCTTCCCATTTGGGTTTCTTTATGAAGGCGTTTTAGTATATTGATTTTAGTTCGCTTCCAATAACTTTCTGGTTGCTAATTCTATATACCATCTGTCACTTTAAAACATTGTGAGTGTCAACATTAACAGTGGCGTGTTGTTTTGTCATAGTTTCAAACAACTGCGCCTAAGAGTTGTTATATGCGGCCTCCTGGTGGCATACTTGCACCTGGTGAAAGTATAATCGCCACTGGTAATTTATCCTTTTACATATGTTTTAAGTTTAAACGGTATGCTTTTGTTAATCTTGAGATGGATCTTTTTGATAAGGATCAAACTTATTTGGCAGTATTTAAGTTTGTGGAGCCCCCAGAGAACAATGAGAAGCCGATTGATCAAAAGAGCAAGGTTAAGTTTAAAATCATGAGCTTAAAAGTGAAAGGAGAAATGGAGTATGTACCAGAGCTGGTAATGCATCTTAACTGTTAGTCCTTTCAGTGTCGTCTGGCATTTCTTTATAATTTTGTTCCCTCTTGTTTATTTGAGATTAAATTGAACTTCTTGTTCTGAAGTTGCTTGGGGTTTTCAGAGTTGTATATGGTATCATTGATTGAATCAGATTTTTTTAGTCGGAATCAGTTACGTATAATTTTTCGCCTCTTTCTAGGGAAAATTTAGGTCAAAACTTTGGAAATTTCCCAGAAATCAAATAAACTTAAAGAAAATGACGTCCATTCTCAGACTTCCTTAGAATTGCTAAATTCATTGTATTTCAAATATCAGTCTGAAAAAAAACTTGGGATGAGGTAGTGCACGTAAGATTCAGTATAAGTACAACAATTGAATGCGAATGCTTTTAAATGCTGAAAATTATGTCATATAATCCTATTTGCAGTTTGAAGAGCAAAGGGATCAGGTAACAGTGGAGCAAATTCTGCGTGTTGTTTTCCTGGGCCCTGAGCGTCCTAGCCCTGTAAGATATAATCCCAAATATGACCTCTACCACTTATGTCTGCAAATACAAAACTATAGAAAGATTATACATTGTTTCTGATAGGCCATGGAAAAACTTAAGCGACAACTTGCTGAGGCTGAGGCTGCATTGGAAGCACGAAAGAAGCCCCCAGAGGAGACAGGTCCAGAAAGCGTCGGGAAAGTTATTGATGAATGGGTTAGACTTGGATGCTCAGTTATCTTGCATTACCCCCCCCCCCCCAAAAAAAAACCACAAAAAAAAAAAAAATTCCCCGCCCCCCAAACAATTGGATGTTCTTTCATGCGGTGTAATTTATTGTCTGCATGTTCCTTTTGTAGAAAGAAAGAAGAGAAAGATACCTGGCACGACAGCAAGTCGAAGGCGTCAATTAACCCAGAGGGATGTTAATTTCACTTGAGCCCTTCGTTTTCGGCAGTTCTCTGTCAAAGAAGTTGAATTCGTCGGCCACTGTTCCGTCAAAGTTGGGGGTTTGAAGAGGTTATTAAAAAAGTATTTTCGATTTTTTGGGTATTGCTCTGGCATGTACGTTGTAGGCGAGTGGATTAGTACAACATGAGTGGCAGTAATTTATTGAATTTTCACGTAATCTCTTGTAATTTGTGGATAGATTGTATCATTGTATTCTTCAGATGAAATTGTCCATCTCGGCAGACTGATTATTAGTTTCATGCCATGTAACGTGGCCATGTGGGTAGTTTTATCTGCAAAAATATCCATATTGGAAGTCAGCTTCTAACTATCATTTGGAATGAAGGATGAATGCTATTTTGGAGTGAAATAGGTCTCCTTAGGTTGATTTTATGGAGAGTATCCTCTTTCTCTACTGATGATTTGGGAGAACAGCCCGTCGTCAATTTCGTCATCTGGCAAATTGAAATTTTTTATTAATTTATATGGTAATATATTATAAATAAAAAAATTGTTATATTTTAATATGAAGATAAAAAGTGGTATATAAAATTTTATTTTGCTCTGCGAAGTTCAGAGACCTATTTTTTAATCAAATTCCGTCTTTTTTCTCAAATGTACATGATTTACTTCCTCAAGATTCACGAACGGGGGTCACTGTAAAGCGAGCATATCTGTAGTTCCTTTAATACTAACAAGTATAAAAGGGCATCAAGTGGGGAACCTGAGGTGGAAGTCCCATCATGGATAATTGAGAAAATATGCCAATCTAGAAGACGGGGAATAAATAAAGGCGCAGGAGGAGAGAATCAGCAAACTGGCATCGTCTTTCATGCTCTCAACTATAATTAATAAATTAAAATAACATTATCGGTATTGCTGCAAATGATAAGGAGGTTCCCATCAGATTACGCTTTTGATGGCTTCAAGACATCTGTTCGCATTCCCATGTGTGTTGCTTTAATCTTAAATTAAGCTTGGTAGGAACACCAATAATACACTTCATTCTTGGCTAGTCTGGTTCTGAGGTCGTAATCATACTTGAGCAGGTCACTTTATTTGTGGCACTCTGAACAAGTTTATTTAAAGAGGACTGGTAAACTTGGTGACACATTCGTCAAAGAATTGGCACTTTCATGGGATCTTCCCATACCACACGCATCCCCAAGAGAACCTTGTGATTTTTAACTACAGTTACGCATACCAGAAAGAATTGAGGAGAGATTTAAAAGGTAGCTGCCCGCTCAATGTTTAAACCGCACATATCTTCAGGTTGTGGGACGAAATAAGATGGTGAGTGGCAGATCAAGGAGCCAAATAGGTCGTTGCTTGCTTTCGCCAAAAACATAACTTTGATGGTAAAACCAAGCATACTCATTGTAATGAATCAGATTGACATATGCGCTGTCCTGTTTCTCTCTTTTTCTTGCTTTCCCCCATTATGTTCCTCATATTTTGTACTCTGTGACGAGTATCTAATATATACACACAGCAATTCTGTTCCCTGGCGCGTAGTGATAGAGGAAAGGGAGTTGGCACATGACCCGGTATTGGGCCCTCACCTCTGCCGTGCACACGTGCTTGTGCTGCCAAAGCAACAGTTATACTTTTAATATAAAAGCGATATAAAAACGAATTGGCTAAGATATTTATCTATAATAAATATACATTATCTTTTTTTAAACATTTTTACTAATCATAAGCAGAATTATTATTTGATAAAATATTTAACATGTATAACTATTACATGATTATATTAGAAAAAATGAATATGAGGATAGAATTAATTGATATCTTATATTTAAGACTAAATTAAATATCAAATTAATTTTTATATTAAAATTAAAATCAATTATACGTGTCATCATCGTAATCTATTGGAGATGGGGGCTGGGGGGGGATCATACATTATAAATAATCCAAGCTGTACATTTAGAAGATCCTGTGTACCTATAGACTATGGTTGTATAATTGACCCCACTCTTCAAAATGGACATTTCTCCTTGAATATCATAAGGTTAGGATCTCGGAAGTTTTTACCTTAGATGTGGAGGCATTCAAGAGTTTTTTTTTTTTTAATTTAATAAGGTCTTAAAAGTATTAAAATAGGAGTGATGTTGTCCAACCCTAATAGTAAGTTACTAGACTAATGCCTGTCACGTTGGATCTTATCATGCCATATTTGATTCTTTGTGACATATTTTTGTCCTGCAAAATTTTGCGAAAAAGTAATGTTATCCGGTAGGTGTTAGAAAAGGAACAATATCACCTAAATTTAACAGCCAAATGAAAAAAAATAAATGTTAATTTTGTTCTATATCAGGATTGTCAGCCAATTACGGAGGTGTTATTTGGGACAAGGAGGGTAGATGATCAACTGGCTTTAAATGCAAACTCATGAAGATTCCACCTACCATAACAAAATGAATTGGTAATCAT
The DNA here is from genome assembly GCF_004799145.2 of Neltuma alba. Classification (NCBI taxonomy): domain Eukaryota; kingdom Viridiplantae; phylum Streptophyta; class Magnoliopsida; order Fabales; family Fabaceae; genus Neltuma; species Neltuma alba. Next base: position 213,432 of record NW_021636543.1, on the reverse strand, counting down.
CCATGGCCTAAACCCCTGTTGGCCCAAAGGTCATAAATTTGTTTTTTTTAATTTTCTAATTGTACTGAAGCCTTGAACTTAATTATTTTAGATAGAGGCTTTGGCATATCTCACTCTTTTTGAGACATTATTGAGGATACTAGGTCGATATTTTATAGGAATTGACAAGTTCTAGGTAACCACACTTTTAAAGAAAGTTTAAGTTTTGCTGTTTTTTTTTTTTTTTGTTGCTAAGTCTTCTCATCCATTGGGGGAACATTATTGTACACTTAATCAGCCTGTACCTCTTGGATTTTAAAAAAAGGAGATTGATGAGGGGTTTTAGGTTACCTTTTGTTGTTTTGATTTGTTTTAGTTGAATACAGTTTCTATTTTAAAAAAAAGGATTATCAACAGTCCTTTTTTTTTTCTGGGTTTTACTATTAAATTTGAGCAACATTACTTCTCTTTTGGCATTTTGAAAAGCTTTTCGCAACAGAAATAACCAAAGAAAGTAACACAGTCATGTCCGCATGAAAATCATATGTGGCATAAGGTCTGATATTACATGTGTCCGATTGGTTATGGCTAGAGTAGGGCAACATTGCTCTTATTTTAATACTTTCATAATGATATTAAATTAAAGAAAGATTTAAATACCCATAACTTTCACGCATAACAAAGCTATAACCTAACTACATACTACTCATAGTTTTTATTATAAAAGCTAGACAACTAATTTAAAAAGATTAAAAAATTTGTTAAATTGATTAACTGAAATAAATGTGTGTTAACTTTTTTAAACTCCTCTCTTGATTCATGTGTATTAGAACTGCTAGTATTTCTTGGTAAGAACTTCTTATAATTAATGGAGGTATTCTTTAAAAAAAAAATTTCAGAGATAAAATAGACTCTAAATCTAATCGCAACTAATTTTTATATCTTTTACATTAAAAATTAGAAGTAGTATTGTAGTTTTTTCTGGGTACAATTGTATTGTACTTGGTTCAAGCAACCAGGAATAAAAGCTCAACAGTGATAAACGAGGGGCTGACGGAGCTCGTTGCACGCGTGTTCGTATTCATCCTTTAGGAGCGGAACAGAACCATTGGGCTCTCCAATGAAACTAACGGCTCATCGAAGACACAGCTTTTAAGCCGAAAAGGTAAAGGAAGAGAAACCAGTGGCTGTCTCTCCTTGTCCACTAGATTCCAACACGTATGAGGAGCTTGCAGCCCCGTATCTTGTTCCTGGTTTTGGAATTCTACGTGTATGATCTCCCTTGCACGTTAGCCAAAGCAAGCAGGATCAAGCCCCTCCTTAGGTTATATACCCATTTTCATAAATTTTTTTTCAGGTCCATTTATAAATTATCTTATTAAATTTTTCATATGAATGAGCTATTTTATCTTTGATTAATTATAGTATATATAATTATTTTCTTTAAAAGTGTATATATTAAATATAAATAAAATTAAAAAGTTAATATATTTTAAAGAAGAGTTGCATTTTAAGATTTTTAGTATGTATAAAATAAATGTTGAAAATTCTCTATAAATAGTAACATACGAGTCTATTCAGTTTCAGTCATCATTTCTTTTCCCTTTTTTAACTTCTTATCATGACTCCCTGTGCTCATCTCCATCTCAATCATTTCATTACATCCACTTCCATATAAGATATACTGTGATTTTCTAGATTTGACCCCCCCCAAAAACAACTAATTATAATTGCGTATTTTGCTTTTGTTAAAAAGTAGCACTTGCTCATAGCTTTGTTTGCCGAATTAATCGTACTTGTGCTGATTTGGGGAAATTTATAAATCATTGTATAATTGACTTGACAATTGACATAGTTAACATCCCCACGACCCACGTGAATGCACGTGACTCTCATCCCCCACCCATCTCAGAGGTTAAGAAGCCCAACCCGCAGGCTTCCACGAGTCACTTTGGCATCCCTGACTCATCAAAGTCCTTTAACATCAGAAAGACGAAATTACCCCTACAGTGAAATGGCGATAAGAGTCACGTATACGCGGACATAATAATGGAGGGGGACCTCGGCCCGGCCCAAATAATGAATAATGGAGTACACAAAAAACAAATGAATAATGGAGTGGGGCCCAGAGGCAGAAGAAAATAGGTTAGGTGTGGGGAGTGAGGTACGGATGAGTCACCGTCGTTCCTTCGGATAAGCTCGCCATCTGTCTCCTCACACCCGCCATTTATTCTCTCATATTCTCACGGTATCTCATCAACCTGCGCCCAGTCCACGGGTCCATTAAGTTTGATATATCGAGATGATTTCCCGATAATCTCGTCCTTGGAAGCATCGACAACTCCGAAAGCACAATGGCCCCACCACTCGTTATCCTAATCCTGGAGCCACCTCAACCTTTGCTAATTGCTGCTGCTGCTTTATCATTCCTCATCTCCTCTCTATAAAGGACAGCGCCTGCACCCTCTTCTCCCACGCTCAATCTTCCAATTCTGAAACACTATTCTCCCACGTTACCGAGTTATTTTCGTGAAGAAATCTTAACAAAGCCAAATATGAGTTACCTAAGCCGTGTATGGATGGCCGCGACGGTGGGCGTAGCTCAGGGCCACACGGACCCCGGCCACAAGTGCAAGACCGGCCTCAAGTCCATTCAACAAAACCGCAGAAAGTTGTTCTCCGCCGGAGATTCGTCGGATCTTAGACCTTTGTCTGGCATGATGGGATCGGATGTTCCCAGACCCATGGAGAACAGTGATGTCGATCCCCGACAAAGGCAAGCCGACGATTCTCTTCGGAAAGTTATGTACTTAAACTGTTGGGGTCAGGGCTGACCCGTGGCGCGAAGGTCGCCGGAGATGATATATGTTGATAGAGATCTGATCCGGATCGTGCTGATGGGTACCGATCGGGTCAAATAGAGGGGTTGACCGACTTTGGTCTGGATGAATGGTTGCTGGATTTAAACTCTAAAGTTGAACTGTAATAGTTTGGCCCCAAAAAAGTCGGACTGTGTAATAGTTGGGGGAAGCTTGATCTTGTAGGTTGTAAAGCTTGATCTTGTAAATTGTGATTCCTCCGACTAGAGACTGACCTTTTGTGGATAAGTTACTTGTAATCTTATGCACGCCCTTCTCCCTTTTCACTCGTCCTCTCCCTCTTCTCCGCGTAGCACTCCGTCTCCCCCACGATGAATACTCTGTAGAGCAGACCTCCACGGTTGAATAACCTCCCTCTGTTCCCCTCTCCGTCGCTGGAGACGGCGTTGCCCAATTCATTGGCGCGTTTCTTTGTGGATTGGGTCTTCAAGCAATTTCTTGTTGCTACCCGGACAAAATAGCATCGTGAATCTATCTATTATTCTTTATTTGCCAAGAGAGGGTGCCTGTTGCAGAATTAGATGTCCAAAAATTCATTCTCCGGAGCTCAAATGCATATATAACTAATGGTATCAAGTTTCCTAAATCCTTGTGGAAGTTTCGGCCAAAAAATATTATCGTGAAGTGGCTTGTTTCAAGAATAAAAATTTTCTGCACATTCCCGGGGCTTCTTGAAGCCCGGAAACACCATCTTTGTCCCTGTGCTATACTTCACTTTCAGGAATTAAAAAAAAAAACGAGAGATATATCAGTTTGAGGCCGCAATGAGAGAAAAAATCATCCCAATGGAATCCCTCTGCATAAAATTAGTTCAAAAGAATCGGTGTTACCCCGGTCAACAAAAGAAAATAGTTTATAGTCCAGTATCTCTACTCTCTTCAAACCCTTAGCCTTAACCGTCTAAATCAATCAAATTTAGATGATAAAAGTTTAATATTTGGAAAAAATAATTAAGGTGCCAATAACTCTATTCAGTGGAAAAGCAGAGGCGAGGAATAGAGAATCCGATTAAAATAGTTTGAAGCATGAGAATGAATCGAAAGGCGGTGAATTCAACCTGGCAATCCAGTTCCCAATTCAATCTGGACATTTAACTGGACTAGACTAGCAACCAAATGACTCAAAAACTACTAAACAATATAATTAAATTGCTCATTTTAACCAGTCACCATTTTATGGAAAGAGAGATAGATGCCTTGACAGCATAAACCAGAAGGACGAGAAGAAAAGTGACAAAGGTCATCTTTCGGGAAGAAACAAATCACAAAATTAGAAACCAAAGGCACAAAATTCGAGCCACCATAAAACGCAGAAATTAATAAGAGTCGCTTACATCCGGCAGATGCAGCTCACTTCCCTGGCATGCACCCCCTCCAACCTTCGCCTTCTTCTCCAGGGGCCACTTAAAGATTCGGAACAAGGTCTGGTTTATGGGTTGAAGGGCTCCGTTTACAGTCAATGTGAAGAAAAATCAAGCGATCCAAGAGTGTTCGAACTGGTGAGGTTGTTTGTTTTTTAATTATGGAATGTTTAAAGTAGTTTTTTTGGAAGTGATTTTAGGAGAATTCAACATGTGAGGAGTTTTAAGTGCTTTTTGGGTCTCCAAACACCTCCTACACTGATGATTGGAAAATTATTCAATACTTCAACAATATCATGTTATTAATATCATCCCTAGTAAAATCAGTTCAAACACTGAAAGAGAAGATAAGAAAATATTATCTGTACATGGAAAAATAAATGGTGATGAATATTGATCTATTGAACTGAAACAATTTTCATATGATTGATCATAAAAGAATAATTTTACACGACAACTTCTCCTCATATAACCCACCGACATATTGATGCGTTCATATGCTAACGTATTGACCGGTCAGGCAAGATGAACTAAAAGTTCTCCTGGCGAAAAAAAATCGCCACAAGCCAAAAAACATTCTTCAGATTTTCTAATAAGCAGGAGTCCAAGACAGCTGTCAAATAATGCAATAGAGCGGTTGCTTTCTGTTCCTCTGTATGTTAATCATAGCTTTGGCATAATCCAAATGCTTTGAAGCTTTAATGCGTCATCTTCTCCATGCAGAATCCGGAAGGGGCACTCTCTGCTTTTGCCTGTCACTTGTTTATAGCTGGTGTTAGTACGAGCGCGTTTTGTTTATGAATAAGATAAGCAGATTGATCTGTGCTATGTTATTCTCAATGGGTCGCAATGGTTAAATATTTGCTCTGATTAGTGATTAGTGGGATCTGCCCTATGAAATGCTGTGTTTATGGGGACGGAGGAAAAATGCGAAAAATCAAGTTCTCGTCATCATAAAATTTATGCAACGAGTACATGACTTCGGTCGAAGAGGTACATTGATCGTGCCTCTCATTTCTTGATTTTCTTCGTGTGCTCAGAGATATGTATTGATCGTCCCCACACGACGACGCAGAGAGTCAGAATCTATATTTTCATTATCTGGAATCTTATTTTCATTATAGGAACAAACCTGGAACATACCATTGGGAAGTGATTCAGTAATTAAACCCTCATGATTTTATTTCTATTGCAGTTAAAACCCCTTTCCCGTATTCACTAATGTATGTGGAGTGATATTAGAAACCCGCTTTTTCTCTCTCTTTTTTCACAAAAATGTATGTAAGTTTCTCAAAGACACCGTCCACGGTTAGAAATCCGCATCCAATAATCAAATGTATATAGGAGTCGAACTACTACGGAATACGAGTAAATAAGGCATAATAACAAGTATAACCAGCCGATGAAAATATGATAGCCCCATAGGAATTTAGTGCTGTTATTTAACTCCAATCTCGTGGGACAAACAAGAGAAGAAGCTGATGACAACACGAAAATTTCTGAGTTTTTCAGACCCTGATCCAATTTGTAAGGAGCAGGGTATAGTTAAACTCAAGACAAGAGAACAAAAAACAGACACATGTTAAACAGGCAATGATAGCAAGAAATAGAAGACATTTCCAAAAGGGTAACACCTCAGTTAAACCTGTTTATGTCATTGGAAATGCAGCAACACCAAGTAGGTTCTCCCTGAAAACAGGGACTTGGATACACTGCAGCCTCGGACAAGTTGGATTGTAATAAAATCATCGGTGAAAAGCAAAAGGATTGCTCCAAAGAATTCATGGAAACGAATTTCTGAAGGAGATTAAATCGTATTAATTATAAACCGCATAGGAAGAAATACTAATTCAAAAGAAATAGCACGAAACGTTACAACCCCAACATTCATATTTTCTCCAGCAATATCGACGCAGACACAATGGAAAACATAAAGAATAGTAAACATTTACAATATAGCATGCCTCAGTCAAATCCATTAATGTCATATGAATGTAGCTTCCCCAAGAAGGTTCCCCCTGTAAAACAGGGACTTGGATCCACAACACCTCAACAAGCTGGATTAAATCATCACAGGCAATCATTATAAAGGCTTACCTTAGACAGTTAAGTATTAGTAAATTAATTTAGGTTATAACAAAAATAAGATGTTATGTAACATAACACATCCACTGCATTTCGATAATATTCGAGGCTCAGATTATAAAACAGCTCTATCAATCACAGATTCTCAGAAGCAGAACTGGCATTTCAAGCTGATTAATTATCATCACAGCCAACAACTGAAATGCAAATCAAAGTAATATGAGTAAACCGTCGATCAAACTAGACTATAGGAAAACATAAATATTAAAAAGTGGCTCATATCAAGAAATTCAACCATTTTCCTTTTATGCTTCATCGATGACTCTCAGAAGCGCGGATAATATATAATCATTGCCATATCTTTGAGGTAAAAGACAGAGTTTATGAGGACACCAGCCATCTAGCGGAAATTTTTAGAGGCACAAATATTGAAAAATTAAACCCCCACGTGAATACCGCCAATTCAATCTGCGCCTCTAGGACTAGCTTTATTTTCATAGCACATTCGCTTGAAAATAAGCCAAAGGTGTAGTGAGGCATTTTCCGCAGCCCATGCACACAGACAACTAGAAAGTGACAGGAAGGAGGAATGTTGCCGTTGCTTTGACACAGATCAGCCATGAAGAAGGAGGCTAAACTGCAACACGAACGGCTACATCTGGCACGTGCTTTGGGGCATTCGCATCACAGATCTCAGGGAAGCCCGGGAGGCATCGTGCGAGAATCTAATACTGAACCTAGCATACTTACCTTCGCGTTGCCCAAACCCTAGAAGCTCCCAGCAGCCAATCCATATGGGAGACGGAGCGCATATGAGATTTTATAGGCGCGCCAAACTGAAACCCTAGACCAAAGTCTCCTCTGCCGCCTATCCGAGAAAGTACATATTTTTATAATATGAATGAAAATAAATAATTTACCGTGGAAGAAAATATTAACAACACAAAAATGTTTATTAAAAAAATATTATTAGTTATATTCTAACTAAATTGTAAATCAGTTAATTTGTCATATTTCTGGTCAAAAAAATATGTTATATTTCAAATTATGAAAATAAATGAATTATCACGAATAAAATTTTAATATATAGGGAAAAAAATTATTTGTTAGATAATATTCAAGATTCTTTTTCAAATTTATCATTGTTGAATTATTGTTTATCCTCTGATTATTAATCAATATTAAAAAAAAAATACACAGAGTCCCCCAAGCGGAACAAACAACACTTTGCTTGCACTCAGCTTGGCCCAATGTATTAGACCAACCCAATAAACTAAACAGAACGAAATCATTGGGCTAATTGGCCACTCTGAATTCATCACATTAGCTAACATAGATCTCTTTTCTATTTCCAACATTCCGTTTCCATCAATCCAGTCATTGATTTACCACGAGGGCATAAACTTGCTAAATCTAATTTTTAACTAAAATGCCCTTCTTAATTTTAATAAAGGAAGACATTAAGATGTTTTGAGCCTATGACATCAAATGCTTTAACATGATACGAAGTTGTATGCTTTAACATGAAAAGCCTCAAGGCACACAGGTTAGCTTACCAATGTATTCTTTCATGTATTTCACTTTCATTCCTCTCGTGCTTTGGGTTTATGTTTGGTTCCCATTTGTCCTCTTTTCCCTTTCTTCTGTTTAATATTATAAAAGCTGCAGGAGCCCTTATTTCTGGACTACAAGAGATGTTGAGAAAAGTGATTATTGTCTCAATTCTAATTAACAATCATAACCTGTGCTTACTCAATGCTTTAGCTCAATTGAACTCAGCAAGCAATGTCAACCTCATCAAATATGCGAGTTAACACTAAGAAAAAGGGCATAATTTCTAAGGACCTAACTGAGATGAGATATATCAACTTCATCTGGGATTCTAAATGTATCTGCGGCTCCAAACTTGCGATATTCCTCTGCTAAAGAGTTTTCCTCATCACTATCATAATCGGCAACATCGTTGTGACGTGGCGACATGGGATCAAGAACACTTCTGGACTTGCAATCATGAGTGGCAAGCATGTTGACCTGACCATGGTGAGAAATCTCTACTACAACAGTATCATCGTCCGCCGGAAGAGGCTGCTTCCAAGGTTCCCCATCCATCCTCATGAATGTTTCTTCTGCTGCTCCTCTGTGAAACTCAAACCGGATTCTGTGTGCCTAATATGGTACCCACATTTTTATACATCAACAATAAAAGGCCCGTAAGTGATACGGTCAAAATTCAAACTGATAATAACGATACTGATATTCTGTAACATAACTCTCCTGCAATAATTAAACTTCTTGTGAATGAATCTTGGGGGAAAAAACTTTGGAAGCCAATTTGATTTATGCCACTAATAGCAGTTTGGGGATAAAAAATACTACGAACGAAAGCTATCTTGCTTCCTTTGCTATATTTAACCACAGCATATACCTGGGCAAGACGAGTTCCGTGTCCTTTTGGAGCCAGCAAAACGAGGCCATGCCAGGCGTTTCTGAAACCAACGATTTCTAGTAGACCATCATCCACAAAAGGGGGAGTCAAGTCCCTCTGTATTCCATAAAAGATAAAATATTCAGAGATTAATTAATAAAATAAATCTAGTACGAAAGCATAAGTTAAATCAATAGTACTAATTCTTAAAACTAACATATGATGCATGGGGATTTTTACAATTATAAAAGGGATGATCACAATTAGCGTATAAAATTTACATCACGTTGCTTCCTTGTATTTGGCGTACCCCAAGGATTCAGTCCTCCGGAAAAACTAGGCAGGTTAAGGCATACGATTGACCTGATGCTGCAGGTGAAATGGACAGAGGGTTACTGGGAAGCATAACGTCTGTTATCAAAGAACTTGGATTTGGATTTATATTGACCTTGTATGCCTTCTTATTGGGCATTAGCCCTTAAAAAATATCCGTGCACAACAATTGATGGGACAATCACCATAAATTAGTAAACAAAAGCAACAACTCTAGAGCATGTTTGGTTTAACGTTAGAGATCATGGTTTTGATAGCCTCCAACGTGAAACCAAACATGAACTTGAAAGTAAATGATTGTAGATATGGGTATACATAATATTTACCTCGAAGGTATGTCTAGATCTTCCCATTTATCCCGTGTTTTCATGATCTTTACTTTCGCAAGTAGTGCTATGTTCCTGCATTAAAATATCAAATTACAATTAATTCGGGGAGTTGCCAAATCCTGGAATGTTCAGTTCAGTCTGAACTGTGAAGGATGGTCTGTCATCGCCTCATGGATTAGTATCGTGCCTGTATATCTGCGGCAGATGCAACTAAAAAGGACATTTTAAACTACAATGAAGTAAAAAGGACCAAAAATTTCAAAAACACTAAAACTGGTCTCAGCTATCCATACTTCCATAGGAACCACGCACTTATATATTGACTTTAATAACTCTACAGATTGAACAGAAAAAGGCGGTGTCAAACTTCTTAGGTAATTGAATTATGAATCATGTTAGACGCCTTAAAAAGGCATCGCTTGGTAATTGGATTCGATACTGCTATCTGCTTGGCATTGAAATTTCCAAACGCTGATCGTTTTATTTCTTAGGGCCATTACAAATGTAGGGGCTTCAATGGTAAAGCTGCACTAACTAACTAGAATGATGGGGCCTTAGAGACATACCCATGAAAACCGCTGAAGATGTGCGGCTAAAATCTCAAATTCAAACGTTGCCTTACATTTAGTTAAAGCACCAGATACACGGTACCCTTCTAATTATAATATAGATCTGAAAAGTTGGGACTCTTGCACATCACAACTGCACGTTTTGCATGAATTTGATATAGACCGATTGGTTCATGACCATGAATTTATTGAGGCGAGTAGAGACAACCTTACTCTTATAAAAGAAGGACATAAAACTTTACTTGTGCGCGCGTGAACTGACCTCGAAGCGTTTGGACAAGAGAAGCAAAAAACCATCCTTGTTTGCATCCAAGCTTCGCATAAGTGGTCTAAAATGTAGATTGAAATTGAAACAGAAAATCAATAAGAAAAGTGAATGAAAATATATTCACCGTCTAAAATCAAACTCCACGTTTTGTGCTTCCACTTGACAGAGAAAAAGCCAGACACGCATTAGCTTTTTTTGCCTTGTGTATTCATTTACAACAGTTACTGCAGATATAACAGAATACCTGATTGACCAATTGATTTTTAAACTTTTCAGGATTCATCTTTCTTTCAGAATGAAAGGCATAAGAAACTTGAGCATCCATTCCTACAATCAGCAATCAAAGATCTTCTATCCATTATTAAAGTGAAATGTAACAAGAAAAAATTTTCTCCAGTATAATCAAAGGCCTAAACTCTAAAGCACTGTACAAAAAAGTTCAAAATATTCAATCAGGCACAAAGAATTAAGATATTGCTATGGCAGGCCAACCAAACAAGTAACAATCCCATAAGTTAAAAGTAAATCATATAAGTTAGCAACTTGAAGCACCCTGGAAAATATATTCTTACCCATGCTGAAGTAGTTCCAAAATCCCCCACGAAAAGTGTGGTACCCTTCCTGAGTAGCAGTTAGAAGCAGCCATACAAGAAAGCATAATGAGTAGGAAATACAACAGCCTAAAAAACAGAACAAAACAAATTATGAAACCCTTTGCCCCTTAAATCTGCATTTAAAATCCTTATGTTATGGTTAAACAAATTGGAAAGAGCAATAAAGTCTAAGATTTCATTGTTGCAACGTCCAGATATCAACAGGGCTGCATATGTGATAGTTCCTTAGCCTCCGATATTAAGTTAAGTATGAAACAGAAGTAATCGATATCCTACCATATTAAGTTCATCAGCCTCCGATACACGATGAAATGCGTGTAGAGAATGAGGTAATTCAAGAGGAGCAATGGGATCACAGGCACCATGTTTCGGAACCTTCATCCTCATTAGAATATGCCAGCTGGGAGGATAGAAAAACCATTAAGTATCAGCAAACAACAATCTGCGGTTGATACATGTGCAAAAATTAGATATCGGAACAAGAAGCATTCCTTCAACACCCTTTTTTTTTCCGGTGGGGAGTTGGTTGAGGGGTAACTTCAAATGCCCCAGATCAATAAATAAAAAATGAAAGAACAGGATCAAAAGTTCATTACTTGTCTATTTTCATTTCCTTGGCTTTCAATACTTGATCTAAAAATGTCTTGACCGAGCATTCATCTGTCCCTGGGTTCTTTTTTCCCTATAAATCAACGAAATGCACGTCAAGAATATTCTCATGCTTATCAAATAGTTACTTCCCTCAACTAAGATAAACTGCTATATATATGTTTTGTTTTTAATTTCTCTAACATGATAATCTTAGGTACTATTGGAAGCTTCTGCAACTTATGGTAAAAATTTAAATGCACTTTTTAAACCGCCTTATATGTTTGTGTTCTTGATGCAGCTCTTGAAATAGAAAATCACTAGTGGTATCGGCACAATGTTGTACAAGTATTAGGTAGTTCTATCAAAAGCAGGAAGAGAGAAATGCTATTTCCTACCCAGCCAAATGCAAAAGGAAGATTATTTCCTGTGCCTAAGGGAACTGTGGCGATCGGTGGCGGATGAGATAACTCAAGATCACAAACAACACCAAGTAGCCATCCTGCTGTTCCATCACCCCCTGCAACCTATAGGCAAGTTACGCATCAGGGGAAAAAACAGTGAGGTTTTGCGCATAGAACCATTAGAATTAAGACAATGCAAAAGAAAACAACTTTCCTCCTGGAGAGTTACATGGTCAATGTATTTCTCAACTCACAATTAATCTCAACTTCTCCATGATCCTTGCAGCAAGTTGATCATTCTGACTCTTGCAGTTTTCTAAGTTAACATAGACTCTGCTCAGCACCTTGTCAGGAGCCTCTTCCCCCAAATCAAAAACCTGAAGATTAAGCACTACTCTCAGTTCCGTGAAAATGTTCGAACACCATGATTACAATGGATATTTCATTTCTGAAAGGTCCTGTATAGGTTTTCAACTTGATGATTATGAAACGATACCTGCTTTTCATTAAGAAGAGTACGATATGTTTTTAAAAGGTCTCCTCCAAGTTGACCGCCACTCTTGGAGTTGATAAAAACTAGCACCGGACACGTAGGAGGAGCGTTCATTGCAAGGTCATGATTCTTATCCGTCCACTCTGCTACAAGTAGGTAATTTGGGATCTGAAAATTCTTCATGAAGTTGGGGTCTGAGCTACCGCAAGCCATTGTCGCATGCAGCTTCAATACGGTTCACGTGCACTACTTCAACAGATAAAGTAATATAGAAGGGGTTAATCACTAATAATCGGTAGGCGATGTGAAAGTTTATTCCACTTCGCAAATTCAATGGCAATCGCTAGCTATGAAAAATATATCAAGTTTTATTACATCTCAGCATATGGATTACTTAATATACGAAATTTTCTCTTGCTTATAAAAATTTACCAAAAAAAAAAAAAAAAAGAGGAACTTTCTTGAGAGCTAACGGTCTGAAGCTCGAGAGTATCCGAATCTGAATCAGCAATACCAAATTTAAATAAGGTACAAAAAATGGAAAGTGGCGTCGAATTTTAGTTTTGGTGTTTTAAAGTTTTAAATCATAATTTTTTGTCCCAATACTTTTTTTAAGGGCATGATTACACATATCGAAACCAAAACTCATATGTCACGAGCAATTGTAACGAGTTTTGTTTTAGATTCTTGTTTTGGTTTTAGTTTCTATAAGTTAAATTCAGATCAAATTCATATCAAATTACAAAACCAAAAATCAAGGTTTAATATTACAGAGATTAGAATTCCATAAGTTATAAGCAACAATAATATCAACCCCAAAATAAAATAAATAGCTTTTGGTAACCGCTAACATCAAAGAGGGGCTCTAGCCAACCTTGCTAATTGTTTATTGAACGAAGGCTACTTGTTGTAGGAAGAATAGATTCATAGATGACAATGAGCTTGCAAGTTTCGAGACAGAGGAAAGTTGAAGGACCTCCACCTAACGGGAAAGAAAACAAGGAACAAGAAATTTCAAATAGCGAAGTTTCCTCCGAAGGACCTTGATAAGCCTCTTCGTTAATCGTTAATTTCGACAGATAAGGTACATCAGGCATCAAACAATGAGAGAATACTCGCACAGCACGGTTGCGAAAAAGAACTGTCCGTAAAACAACCCTTGATGCGCATTCACAAAAGCGTGCCTTTTTGGCTGCCCTCGAAAAGTGGATACAGAATGTTTCGAATTCGCAGAAAAGTCGTAATAGACATGCATACAATGCTAAGTGGAATGGAGGGATGATGATGGTTTACCTGGAGAACAAATCGTGGGGAAGATGAAGAACTGAGTCTGTGAAGGTGGAGGAGGTCAATGAGATCCAGGGAAACTGAAAAAGGAGCTTATGAATGAAACGAAAGAGTTGACTTTGTCATTGATCATTGTAGAGACAATGGAAAATATAACTGTTACATGATTCGATGAGGAGGATGAAAAAGAGCAGTGAACGTGAAATCAAAGGCATGTTACACGGAATCCGCGGGAGGATTGAGGAGGGAAAGGTGGAAGTTAGGATCTTCAAATTCGAAGCCTCATGTTTGGTTCTTCCGTAATTACTGTGTTCTGCTGCTTTTCTCTCGGGATCCACATGGAACGACGGGTATATTCACAATCTGGCATCGGATTTCCACTTTGCACCAAATGCCCTTCATCATTGCGATCCATCGCCCAAAAATAATCATTATTGCTTAACAACTTTTTAAATTTATACTAACAGAGTTGGGTCTAACAAGAGGGGTTAGTCTCCCACAATGTGAAAAACCAATATTCGAATCCCTGTTAAGAAAGGTGTCCACATTTAATGCCTAACAGTACCTCGAATAGGATTGCCTCCAATTGAAGTATAACTGTACTTTAGCCAAAAAAAACTATTTAACTTTATTCATATTTAATATACATTATACCATATTAGAACAAAGTCAATACAGTATTAAATAAAACGTAAAATTGTATATTTATATGAAATTTTTTTTCCTACCCTGTAAATAGAACAAAAAAATTGTTTTCATTTCTATTCATTTCTACCCTATAAATAGCTCTAGAGGAGTAGACTTTACACAATTAAGAGCGGTTTGGAATACTTTAAAACAACTTTAAAAAAATACTTTCATGCAAGTCAAGATAAAACTTCTTTCATACATTTAAAATCACTTTTAAAATCATAATTTAGTTTTTATCCGAATACCTCCTAATAAAGTGAGGAGTAGAATAAAAAAAATCCCACCTTTTTATATTGATTGTATAAAATGATACCTACATTAAAAATATTGGTAAAACCGCCATTTAGATGAGATGAAGGAAGGTGGCAACTTATACTAGGCAACTCTTGAAACAAGCCCACATAGATGTATTTACATGAATATAAAAAACTATGGTTTAAACAGACATACATGAAAAAAAATTTCTAAGCAACTCCAAACAGATTAAAGTGGGCTTCTTTCAGGCCCAGAAAAAAAATAACCGTGCAAAGTGGGGAGATGACACTTAAGTATCTACTACCCCCGCTCCTTAATATAAGACCCCAATCCATTTTGTCTCTCATATTTATATATTATTTTTTTTAAAGTAACCCTTCTAATAATGATAGTTCTAGTCAATACACTTGATTAATAAGGATATTTTAGAAAAGACAACACCTATTTAGGATAAATAACTAACTCGACTTACTTCCTTAATCTCCTCAAATTAGTTAATTGGCTCTTATAATTAGGACCGGAGGTAGTATTTGGAATTAATATAAATACTTATAAATATTTCATGTGAATCGAAATAAATTTTTTCTCACATGCCTATCATGTATTTATAAAAAAAAATATAGGCAGCAACCTATATTCATATTAAAAAAATGTCATAAATGGTCAATCGTTTTACATGAATATATTGATAAGTACTTATATTAAGTAACCCCTATCAGGTCCCCAAAAAAAAAATTAAGTAACTCCTAGATACTTAAGTGTCATCTCTCCATTTTGCACGGTGCTTTTTTTTGGGGCCTAAATCCCACCCAGTCATTTTTTTGGGGCCTGAACCAAGCCCACTTTAATAAAATAAATTCAACGGGCATACATCGGCAAGCGCGAAGTTCATCCCCACCACTCACGTGAATGGACGTGGTTGGTTTGATTTTAGAATTTACTGTTTGTTTAGACTGTTTTTTGGTTTTTCATCTTGTACGTTTTCTGCTGTTTCTTTGACTTATAGTTGCTGTCCTATTTCTTTTCGGTGATTAATAAAATCATATATTTTGGTTTAAAAAAAAAAGTCATGCATAATATTTTCGCCTATATTAAATTTAAGAGCGATATAATTATATTTGAACTTTGAAGCTATTATCAAGGTCCCAAAAAAAAAAACTTTGAAGATGTTATCTTCAGCAGAAGTCGGACTTCAATATGGACCCTGCATCCCTGAACCTTGCTTGACCCCGGATTCGGATCTTCTCAGCGTCTTTATTCTCCGCGGCTCTCATAAGCTTAAAATCACATCCATTCAGTTGATCTCGACACTCAAAGTTGAGACACATCATCCAACTTCTAAAATTGCATCTCTCGTTGGCTTCCTTATAATCTCAACCGTTTGTTTATTTTCAGCTTTCAACCAAATCCCTAGCCATCTGAGAAGACAATGCTTGATGCCTTTAGCCCCGCTCGACAACGACAACTCGTGCTTATCAGAAACTACTGTCGGACACTATGGCTTTGTGCAAAACAACCTCATCATTTCATTCATGCCTGCATTAACTTCAAGGAACACTCTAAATAAATAAAAATTTAAATATGGATGAAGCTATTATACTTCCAGACAAAACCAAAGAGTAAAAAATAGGAATGAGATATACAAGATAAGTTTCGTGGCATTGCAATGTCAAATTTTTTTTAACCCATAACTTCATTTCCTTTTAAAGTCAAGAATGATACTGGCTATGAAAAAAATTCGAAAAAGATACCATCTTTCATACAAACAATTGGTTATTTTCATCTTACTTTGCTGCTTGGAATGAAGACTCTGATTGTTGAATCCCTCTCCTCAAAATCGGTAACTCCTCCACCTGGACTACCTTTAAAACGTTAGATAGAGTCTTGCTAATTACAGAAACAGTCAACGGCAATAGCCAGTGGCCATAAAATCACATCATCCAAGTATATCTATTTCATAGCAGAAGAACCAGTTTACTTGTGATTTGCATGAAGTGTTCCCGCCAAACTTGGCTTGCAGAATGTCGAATGGCTTCCGGTTTAAAGGAATCAAACATGGATGGCTAGGATTATAATGATATGGATGGCCGAGATGCTATTTTAAATCCCCCATGACGTGTCTGATTTCTGAGCACCGATATAAACTGAAAGCATGTGATTTTAAGCTTCTGAGGGCCGCTGAGAATAAAGACTCGGAGAAGATCCTGATCCGCTTGACCCCGGGAGTCTGCCTACAGGAGAACCGTGTATTCCATATTATCAGCTTCTCATGGCTGTAAAGATCCTCGAGCAGTGTCAGGTTTCAGCGCCGCCGGGTTCTGTACCCTCAACACCTCTTCCTCTCACCTTTTTTGACCTTCCATGGTTCTATTGCCACCCTCTTCAACGTCTCTTCTTCTTCGACTTCCCTCATCCCACCCACCACTTCCTCCGCACACTCCTTCCCATTCTCAAGCATTCTCTTTCCCTCACTCTCCGACACTTCTTCCCCTTCGCCGCCAACCTCGTCCTCCCTCCCGACCCTGTTCATCTCCACCCTTACATCCTCTACCAAGACGGCGACTCCCTCCCTTTCACCGTCGCTGAGTCCTCCGCCGATTTCTCCCGCCTTGTATCCGACTCTCCTACGGACGTCACCCAGTTGCACCATCTCGTTCCAGTGCTGCCTACGCCATGTACCTCAGAAAACGGCGCGCGCTTGATTCCTCTCATGACCATTCAGGTCACGATCCTACCCAACTCTGGGCTGGCCATCGGTGTCACTTTCACACATGTCGCCGGCGACGGCAGAGCATTTCACGATTTTATAAAGTTTTGGTCCTCTGTTTGCAGGGCGAAAGGGGATTTGGATTCCCTTCTAAGCTCTCTGACTCTGCCGTACCATAGAAGGGACATCGTCGAAGACCCTAAAGGGCTTAAGCTCGTCTACTTGAAGGAACTGACGAAGATGGAGTCGAAATCGATGGAGTTCGCAGGCCTCGTCAATGATGTGTCTTCCGAGAAGGTTCGGGCCACCTTTGTGCTGAATCGAGGCCAGGTTGAGAAGCTAAAGAAATGGGTTTCGATCAGATGCATCGGCAACGGTACGGTAACACCTCATTTATCAACCTTTGTGCTGACAACTTCTTTGATGTGGGTCTGTATGATCAAATCAGAAGAATCGCAAGATGGTAATGTTGCGAATAATCTCGAGGAACACTGCAGCTTGATTTTTCTAGCAGATTGCAGAAATCATCCTGAATTCACAATACCCTCCACGTATTTTGGGAATTGCCTGGCTACTCCCATTGTGGCTCTCAAGAGGGGTCGGTTAGTGGGGGAAAATGGGCTTGCTGAGGCGGTAAGCGCTATCGAAAGCCGAGTGAGAGAATGGAAGAGGGAGCCTTTAAGAGGGGCCGAAACAGTGATGTCAGACTTCAGAAATTTATCCAAGTCAGGGCATCCTTTGTTGGCAGTTGCAGGCTCCCCAGGATTTGGAGTGTACGAGACTGATTTTGGGTGGGGGAAGCCCAGGAAGAGTGAAGTAGTTCATATTGAATTCTCCGGATCCATTTCTCTCTCTGATGGCAGGCACAGCGATGTTGCAGTTGAAATAGGGGTGGCACTGAGAAGGACTCAAATGGATATTTTCGCAGACGCATTGGAAGAGCAGCTGGGAAATATTAATATAGCTTGTGATTGAATCACGCAAACAGACTGGGAATTGAATCATCCCTTCCAATAAGCGTCAAATGGATCGGCGAACTAGCTCCATTGGTCAGACGACGATCCTCTCCGGGCTTTAATGTATTGTGCCATTCCACGTGGTTCATTTTCGTTTGCACTTTGTTTAGCTATTCCTGGGGTATTTAATGGTCACATGTCAGTACGGTAATTGAAAAGGCTTCAATGGTCACGCGTGGCTGACCAACCCTGCGTGCCTAGTGTTTGCTTAGAGCTGTTTTATTTCCTGACATACTCCTGCGTCACAAATGTGGGACTCAGTTACCATCCTAAGCATAATGATGAGCATAATGATGAGCACAATGATGAGCACGAAGAGCTCATCATTTATGCGCACCGTTTTAAGAATCATTTGCTGGCCAAGCAGCGTCGTTTTGCTGGGTTCTGTAAATTTGTGCTTATGAGTTATGATATCATTTTTCTTTATCAGAAGGAGGAGAAAACGCAATGAGCAAGTTCCAAATTTTCGCAGTTGAGTCTCTTCTATTTGAAGAAGAATACCGATGGCGACTCCCCAGCTTCAGCAGAAGGACAAAAAATGTCTCTGAAAGACCAGGGTAATGAGTTTTTTTAAGTTGGAGAAGTATCTCAAAGCCACAGCACTTTGCACCCAAACTACCAAGCATGATCCTTCAAACCTACTCTCAATTAGTGACATTCTTCACTTGATAAATTAACGAGTTTTAAATTGTTGACCTCTTTTATCTGCTCATTGTTCTTTTTACTGATCTCGTTTTTTGGATCTTGAATTTGTGAGTGTTTGGGCTAAAAATAAACTCGATCGGTTTCCAGTTTGCTGCAGAGTTTTAGCAGAGGAGAGACCATGAAAAGTAAAAACGATGCAGGTATATTGGTTTATCCGATTTGAGTCAAGGGAAGAGCAAAAGAGTAGCCTTTTGGGTGGGATTCTTGGCAGCCCATTCTTGATAGTGCTTAACCAGTGTGTCTTTCGAAAGAGATGAAGTGCAGGAGAACAAAATTAAGAAGGAGATGAAGAAACCTGAAGCATTTTGTTGACATTGGCTCCAAAGATCTTGTGAAATAAGGAGCGAAGACACAATCATTAGCCCCCCTACTTCCTTCCCCCCCTCTCTCATTTCTTCAATCGCTTGATTAGGTGTTTAGCTTAGCTGCACACGAAGACGGTGCCGAAGAAGAAGAGAGATGATTGAAAGGGTCCAAACCTTCAGAATTTCTATTCGCAACAAACAGTCATTATCGCCCATCATCAAATGGTTAAGATCATTCATAACTTTAATGAAACGGTGTGTGGTGGTGGTGAGCTCCTTGTGCTCATCAAGTCGCTGCGCACTGAAACTCATTCCCACAAATGTGATGGTAATTTTATGATGAGAATGATTAGAAGGAATGGAAGTTGTTGGAGAGTGAAGTTACGTGGCCAACAATGATGCGTAGGAGATGAAAGCGAGGTGGCGATATAATAATATTAACGAGTAATACGTGTGTGAAAGGTGGATGCTCCGGGTCTCCAGCAGTTAGAATTTTGGTGGATAGATGTTACATAAATAAAGCTAACAAGATGAAAATATGGGGTCTTGCGTGTGCATTATGAATATTGAATTATATACAAAATTGGGATTCCATTCCATTAATAATAATAATTTCATTCTTTATTATATAATACAAATTTGGGAACCGAAATGAGAACGCCGCAGGGGGCAGGAAAGGATGAGGATTGGGATGATGGCCACGTGGAGAGTGTGATCCAACAAACCGACCGGATCCTCAGCGTGCACGCACTTTCACTCGATCATATGCCATCTTCGCATCAACCCGAAACCACGTGTCCTTTTCCCTTCCTTCCCTCTCTGTTCCTCACACCGCGAATCTCGTCCCATTTGATTGGATCGCAGTAAAGATCATCCAGTTGTCCCAGTTGTCGCCCACCTTGTTATTTTTATATTCAGAGGCTGTACAAATAGACTTATTTAATTGTATAAAATCTCCTTATCAAATATCATCTCGATATCATCGAAATCTAACAAAAGAGTAACATTCTGAATTGATCCATTCAGCATCAGCGTGTAGATTGATGCTTAATCCATGAGTATGTTGTGTTTTAATTAGAGGAGATTTGAACTTAATACTCGCTCTTTAGGCGGTTATTTCACATCTAAATAAATTACTCAGCTGGTCCTTAATATAAAACCCATTTAACTAATTTGATTAGATTAAGAAAGTTAGGTGAGTTAGTTAATTATAAGAAAAGTGATATTTTTTTTAAAACACCATAATCATCTTTCTTAATATCCTCTCTCTCTCTCTTCTACTTGATTATGGTTGAGGGAGTATCCATAGGGATAATTTAGAGAAAACTGATAAATATAAGAAATGGGTCTTATATTTAGAATAAACCCAACTCAAGAATTGGGTTCTATATTAAGGATCGGAGGATTATCATTGTTTTTAGTTTTCAAGATTTATTATTGTTTGACACTGATTTCAGAATTTAAAATTTTTTATACTACCCAAACAAAAGATTTTAAATATATGAATTTTAATCTAAAATCCTAAATTTAAATCCATTTATCCAAATGCATTCTCAGCATTTTAATTTTACATAACATATGCCATAATTATATGAGTGCACGGAATATGAACTCAAACTTTTAATTAATTAAGCAGACTGGATTTGACCCATTAATTAATATTGACATCCCCGAACATGCTAATCAATCTTGTTATGAAATCAGACAGACAATTAAAAAAAAAAAAAA
Organism: Neltuma alba; assembly: GCF_004799145.2. Lineage (NCBI taxonomy): Eukaryota > Viridiplantae > Streptophyta > Magnoliopsida > Fabales > Fabaceae > Neltuma > Neltuma alba. Next base: position 192,413 of record NW_021636543.1, on the reverse strand, counting down.
AAACATATAATCAGGCTCTGTAACTAACTAGCCAAAGCCGCCTTTCAAGGTTCAAAGGTTGTTGGAGTTTTGGACACCTCACAACATTCACATACAACAACCCCCCCCCCCCAAAAAAAAAAAGAGTACAGAACTTAGTTAAGATTAGCAAGCTAGTCAGCTCTGGGGATGATCATAGATAGCTCATCACCGTTTAATTTGAGGCCAGTAAGCCATTCTCCTCAAGGCTTCGTTACCTGCCGCTTAACAGCTAACGTGTAAACTTCCATGCAATGATTGTTATTATTTTGTTAGAGAAAAGGGTTTAAAAAATTTATAAATGGCGATGCGCTGACGCGCTCCACAAATCCAAGACTCCACCACAACTAAGATACGTCTCAACACATGGCAGATTCCCATTAATTCAGACACGAAACGCAAAGGAAAGCCATGCATCATATGTATTAATATATGTTTAAAAGCAGGGCCTTCATAATTTTTATCGATCGCCTGCAAAATCACAGCTACTACGTCGTCTTCTCTGATCACTGATTCTCTATTATTATTATTTTTTAATGCAGTATCTGATACGTGCTTCTGTGTTTTGCAGATAATTGGTCCAAAACATGGATACTGAAGCATGGAGACCTTGCAATGAGCTGGGAAATTAATAGTGACATCGGCACTGCGAAGCAATTTTCCAGCAGGCGACACCACTTTATAGACTGAAAGCGTTTTAATTTGTGGGAAAATGCAGCAAGCTTACAGGGGGGGGGGGGGAAGCAATTTTTTATTTGAAAAAAGTGTTTGACTAAATCCTGCGGTGTTAGATGAAGGGTTGATGAATGGTGGCACCTGATTTTCAAGGGCTATTGAATAATTTGGCCACGGATGCTACAGAAGATGAAGCAACCAGCTTTGCTTGATGCAGACGGCACTTCTGAGAGCAGATTAGGGCATTGTTGACCTTACTCCTGGAACCAGAAACGACACCTGTCAATCTTGTGCTTTAGAAAGTCCCCACCGAGAAAAATTAGCCGCTTGCATGTGGACACGTGTTCAGGATGATGACACATCATCATCGATCTCTTTTGCGCGAACCCGGCTTTTAAAATCATATCCAACACAAAAATACGTCTGAATTAACAGTGCCGACTTTCAGCTTTCGTTTTTCTTCAACTAAAGATAAATACATACTTAGGGTGCGTAAAACTGAGTTTAATAACATCAGTTAAATCTCAAAAAAGGAGTTATATAGTTAAAGTATTATAATATATATATGATATGTATAGTCCTATAACAAATATCATGATTTTTCTCCTCAACAACGTGCAATATAATTTGACATCATCTGCTCATCAGTAAATCCACAATTTGCCAATATATATGCCATGTATTAAGACTCATATTGCATTGCAAAGCCATGAATATTTTGCAACCTCGAATGCCAAACACATAGAATCTCAGTTCCTCGTTGGTGCCGAAATTCAAAATTGAGAGCCAAAAGCGTGGGGAATATAGGAAAAAGGAAACCCATGAATGAAAGTAACTACGTACTGAAACAGTGATCATATTTTCTATGGTAGTTGATAAAGGGCAACTGTCAAGTGTCAACCTTTACCGCCAATCATTCTCATCTAAACTCAAGGTCAAATTGGAAATTTTAGTCAACATTTTTCCCTTCGTGATCCCATTGTATCCAGGTTTTACAATTAAAAAAAGTCAGCTGCGTCTTAACTCTTAACGCATGTTCTTCTAATCTCACCTGCCATTTGTATACGTAGAGTTTGCAACAATCAGTCGTATATGGATGCATCTATTATATTGTGCTTAGGCCCACAGATTCACAATGCAGGGTATACGTTGTTCATGCAATAATGCACCGTATATATACATGGGTATACATACATGTTGCATACCTATATTATGTCAATCCTAATCATAAACGGTATTACAGTCTCATGCCGTGGTTGAAAAAGACATGTGGTGTAAGGCCGGCGCCAAACTCTTTTGACTTCAAAAATATATGTAACCTTCAATTTTGCGAACCTCTGCTATAAAAACTGAGGCAGTGTTTGCCATTACAAGCAACAAAGTTTCACTTTCGAGTATCAGAACCACCACCAATTCCATCTCTGGTAAGCAAAACACTTGATTGCCAATTTCAGCTATCCTTCTGGAAATTATCCACATCGATACTCTCTGCTTCAATAATGGGAAGAGCACCTTGCTGTGACAAAAACGGACTCAAGAAAGGGCCATGGACGCCCGAGGAAGATCTAAAGCTTATCAACTACATCCAGACTCATGGACCAGGCAATTGGCGAACCCTCCCCAAGAATGCTGGTACCGTTTCTTCTCTTCTTTTTCGTTTTACTTCTTCATGATCATTCGATTTTCTCGCTAATTAACGCCTTGTTTGATTTTCCATGAAGGTCTGCAAAGATGTGGCAAAAGTTGCCGCCTTCGGTGGACAAATTACTTGAGACCCGATATCAAGAGAGGGAGATTCTCCTTTGAGGAAGAAGAGACCATCATTCAGTTGCACAGTATCATGGGTAACAAGTACGTCTCCATAATAACTTTCTCTCATCTCCATAACAAACTTCAACGTGAGTCATGAATTAAAACAAAATGAATAGGGCCTTATTAACCTGTTTGGTTTCTCTGCGTTCAGATGGTCGGCTATAGCAGCACGATTGCCCGGAAGAACAGACAATGAAATAAAGAACTACTGGAACACCCACATTAGGAAGAGACTGCTTCGAATGGGAATTGATCCGGTTACTCATGCCCCACGCCTTGACCTTCTTGAGATATCCTCCATTCTAAGGTCGGCGCTGACCAACCAATCGCTTCTGAATCTGCAAAGTTTATTGGGCGCTCAAGCTTTGATGAACCCGGAACTGTTGAAGCTGGCCACCACTCTGTTAGCGCTCAAGAATGAGAACCCAGATTTGGTTTCACAGAATCAACATCAAATCCTGCAGGCCGGGAATCATCAAGTAGACAGCCAAGCCTCCCCATTTAGGCAGATGCCAACGCAAATTACCAGTATGCATGAAAGCCTCACAGGCAATAGCACAAACATGAGCTGTCCAAGTTCGCTAGAGAATTCACCATTTCCTTCATATATGTGTGAGAACCTGATTAATCCGCAGCAAAACCAAGTTGATTTGCAAGGAAACCCAACATTTGGGCAGCGTCTAATAAACAATGAAAGTGTCCAGAACGTGGGCTATGAGTCAGTTCTGTCAACGCCTTTGTCGAGCCCAACCCCATTGAATTCATCGTCGCCGTATGTGAATAGCAGCGCGGAGGAGCAAACGGATACCCATTGCAGTGACTTATTCAAGTTCGAAATTCCTGAGAGTCTGGACATCAATGATTTCTTGTAAATTAGTAGTCCGCAACATTTTTTTCCCCCCTGTTTCTCGAGTTTCGTTTGCCAGACGCGTCCATGTGCATTCTTTTCTTTTTTTCCCCGGCTTGACGTCCGTGTTCATTGGAAAAAAAAGGATTCTTTAATTTAACCCTTGTAAAATTTCCCGTGTGCTCTTTTTTTGTTGTTGTCGTTATTATTTAATTTTTGGTGGTCTCTGGATCAAAATTTTAGCCACGCCCACTCTCCATCAATTCGCGTTATTTCGTTTTAGGGTGTGTTTGGATGAAATCAAATCATGGTTTGGAGAATAGTTTCTGGAGAATAGATTTTGTGAAAAAGTGATTCTAAGAAGTGAGAATGTTTGGATAGTTGTTATCAGAAGCACTTTTTATATATACAAATTACTAAAAAAAACATAAGTTAATATGATAATTATATAAAAGATAAATTTTATGATATATTTTAATTTGAAGGAATAAAATTGTTAATAATATATTTTTTACCAACATAATTAATAATACATAAGATAATATAATTAATGAATAATTAATATGTGTATATATATTTATAAGATATAAGATTAATATGTTTATAAAAAATTAATTGAGGGATGTTAAAGTCATATTATTATTGAGATCTACTCTGACAGGCACAATCATACTCTCCAATTTGAGCCAGAAGCAGAATGGATTCACTTCTCCTGAAACCATGATTTCGGGTTCCAAAACCAAAACCATGGTTTCAGATTATGGCATCAAAATTGATGCTGTTTGGGTGACATTCCACCCACACCATGGTTTTGGGAGTCACCCAAACAGGCCCTTAGACTAACATTTCTACAGACTACAATTATTAGCTGTGAAGGCATAAGTCGGAGGAAAATTCAAATAGAAGTATTTAGATCTTTGAAAGGTAGGGACATACATGTCCCAATTTGTTTTCACATGTGTCTTGATATAATATCTCCGATACTTAATATAAGAGTTTATTTGATTTTTATGTTGATCCTAAATATAAGATTTCAATCCACTTTGTCTTTTATATTTATACATTTTTTCTTAAGTTAGTTTTTGTAATAATAATAGTTTCAGCTAATATAATTAATTAGTAAGGATATTTTGGAAAAAGTAATATTTATTTATTACAAATAACTAACTTAACTAATTTTCTTAATTAATCTACTCAAATTATTCAACTAGCTCTTATATTAAAGACCGGAGGTAGTATTTCATAAGCAAGCACATATATATAAGATTTAAATATTTATTATTTAATTTATTTATATTTCAACACAGTCATGAAACAAAACTGATATTCCTAATTTGATAAAGGGCCAAATATATCATACAAAATTCAGTTTAAACGTTGGCTATGAGTTATCATGAAACTTATTCTCTCCCTTCCTCTCTAGTGAACAACCAATAATAGGTTTCTGACTGATCTGCCCACTCCACTAATTCCATATATGGTTTCAGGAACACTTGCAGCGCCCTTTTTTTTTTTTTTAAGTTTTATGTGGTACTTGGAGAATGAATTAATCGAATTGGACCAACAGCAGAATTAGGGTGAATCGGATGGCATTTTATGATGCCACGAGTTTTTCAATACCTCATCATGTAACTGTGCTTCAAGGATTTGATGTGATACCAAACAAATAATAAGTATGCCAGGGAAATGAAGGCAAAAGCGAAATGAAGGGGAGCGCCTCCTGATTAACACTAAATGCCATACTTAGCGATCACAACGTCATCATTACTTTGTAAAGTCTCAGTCTTGATAACTCATGATTATGGCCACGTGGTTGAGTTGCGTCATCATTCAACTAAATTACGTCCTTTTTACCCCTAACCATCATCACTTGCCAACACCGTCCCAAAGCAGCCACGGCACAAAAATTAGTCACAGGAGTTTTCATTATGGTTATTATTCTTTCCCCACCTTTTAATGCTCTGTATTTGTCTTTCAAACCGTGAACAATTTTTTAGTACCAAAAAAAAAAAAGAACTCCACAATTTAAGGAACAGTCCAATTTAATTATCCGAGCCTAAAAAATGATCATATATGAGCATTAAATTTTTGAAATCTTAATGCTACTTTAGTATGGACCAGTCTTTTTAATTTTTAATAAGGTGCAGCTATAAATAACAAGTTGGGGCAGCGTCGATTGTCATGCGTATGTATCATGTATGGCTCGAATCACCAGCAGCAGCAATAGGGAAGTGGGCATAAACTCGGCAAAGCTGCGGCATAACTGGCTGGCTCCCTGAAAAAGTCACATATTATGCTCCACTCCGATTCCTTCCCACCAACTTCTTCCTTCTGCTGCTTTTTCCAAAAAGCATAGTCTCATTAATAATGAAATAAAATATTTTGGGCTGTTCCTTTTTTGCTTCCATGCAGCTTGATTTTTCATCTTAGTTTAAGCAGTGACCATACACACCGCCGTGTCCTCCACTCTCGCACTCCCTGAACAAAGACAAAACTCACTCTGTTTGCCATCAAATCCAGTTGCTTTTTCCAGACCCATGGAAAACTAGAAGACACACTACATATTCATAATTAGATTAAGTGGAATATGATATCTGAGCGTAGCTCCTCCTTTTATAACGTGCACGCAGAATAATATCCCCATCCCGGCCTCCATAACTGGCTGGTAAGACGCCCACGGAACATATCAAGCATGTCTCACTTTAATCCTTTTTAGCACTAGTTTTTACCAAACCCAATCTCTTCCCTTGTTTTGGTTCAGCCCTCCATACCGAGAAATACTACATGAATATCCCTAAATGCTATTTGGTTTTGAATCTTGGCCTTTCTTTTTAGCTTTTCTCGCCCATAATTCTCAGTAAGCATAAAGTTTTCTTTTTGGGACTTTCCCTGCTTTTCTCCTCACGCAAACTTTCCCTTTCCTTGCTTTTCTCGCATACCATACAAGCCCAGAAAATCATCCGCCATCATCAACATATTCATCTTTAGGCGTTCTTGTTTTTTGGGGGGGGGGGATAATGCAATCATTTACGTTCATTCTCGTATTCCTCATTTGTTCCCTCTCAATATCAACCGTTTCCCTGGCTGGTCTGCTCTCCCAACCAGTCCACGGCGAGTACACAATTCCCGCAGCGCCGACTCAGAACCCGAGCCAAAATTGCCGGCTCGACCTCTCTAAAGAGTTATTCGGCGGCGTCCACCACGCTTGCGGCAAGGACCTCGACCGCAGCCGGTGCTGTCCGGTGTTGGCGGCCTGGCTCTTCGCGGCTCACGCTCGGTCGGCTCTGGAGGTTTCCGCTCCGGCCCCCGCAACTGGTGGTGATCTTCCGATGATGCCGGACGACTCACAGAAGTGTGTGAACTCGCTCCATGACGCGCTTCAGAGTCACAATATTCGAATTCCTGCGCCCAACGCCAGCTGTGACGCCATAATGTGCTTCTGTGGAATCAGGCTTCACCAGATCGCCTCCTTAACCTGCCCTGCCGCGTTCAACGTCTCCGCTTCCCACAGTGTTACTCCAACTTCTGCGGTAACAAATTTGGAGAAGAATTGTCGCAATTCTTCCTACGCTGGCTGCACCAAATGCCTCGCTGCTCTCCAGAAGGTGTCCATCCTTGTAACTGCTAACCATCTTTATCCATAATCCTAGTTATTTTAATTTCTCTGAGAAATTTCAATCAATCGCTCACATAAACGAAAATCACAAGGGTCTGAATTTCCATATAGGGATACGAAACACATATGGAATACCTTGTTGATTAGTCATTCCTATCGTTTTGCCATTTTCTTTTTTGGGTTGACCTTCGAAAGAGACATTTGCATGTGCAATTCTCAATGGGAGTCTTCTTTTTGTTTAGAAAAAAAATGTATAAAAAGTGTAATTGACAGAAATGATGGGTGGCAGGTGAAAGGATACAAGGAGAGTGAGAAGGGAAGAAACAAGATGTTGAACAGGGACTGCCAGCTGATGGGGCTGACATGGCTGCTGGCGAGGAACAAAACGGCGTACATTCCGACCGTTTCGGCGGTGTTGCGAGCCATCATGTACAGCGCCCACCCGCAGCAATCCAAGTGTAGCCCTGATCAGGACAACATGCCCTTGGCCGTTGATTCCCTTCAGTTCGACAAGGCCCACGCCTCATCTTCGCCCTTTACCTTTTGGATTATCCCTCTACCTCTTCTCATCCTCATCAATCTCATTTCTGCTCTTCCATAGGCTTTGACTTTTTGGCCTTCACTGTAAATATCAACCCATTTGTCTGTTTCAGTTTTTCTCCCCTCCTTCTCCACTTTATGCGTGCGTGTATTGGCCTATTATCATCAAGGATCAGCCCCCGCTAACCGTGTTATTCATTGATCGTTACAAACTTTTTTTCCTTCAAAATAAAGGCTATGAGCGAACTCATAATTATAAAGAGATTGTCAGGTCCTTTTTTTCACAATCTAGATTCACTAACATCCTACAACTAAAGAGAGAAGTGAAGCACAAAGTTTTATACAGCATGTTGATTGATTGATTTTTGCCATTTTTTTTAATTATTTAACTGAATAGTGGCATGTTAATTCTAGAATGTAGGATCGATCATGATCCAGTAGTTGCTTGACAAAGCCCAGTCCAATTACAGGTTGAGACTAAGATCTGCTTGGAGAGAATCCAAGCCCTTCAAATTCGGTGTACTTGGAGACTAGCAACCAGATTTCCAAATTCTTCCTACGCTTCTTTCCAGATTTCGCCTCATCCGCTGCTACCTCCGTGCTTTATTTTTATTCATTTAACTTTTTTTTTAATTAAAAGGGCAATCACTAACCGTTTAATAATTTCAGGTACGATTGAACTCACCTTCTCTCACTTGTTAAAAAACTTTCATATACTAAGCTATAAAACTTCGTGGAGCACCCAACATTTTTTTAAAAAAAACAGAAGTCTATGGCTTGCTTCCCATAATCTTTTCCATGTGTATTTTATTTTTTTGCCCCTACAATTCCATGTGGATAAGTACTGTTCTGCATCTCCCAACTGGTACAAAAGTCCACCAGATGAGCTGGATTATTCTGTGGGAGAGTTTTAATCAGAGCACTGCACAATTGAGTATGGCCTGAGGAGTCAACTCCATTGCGTCTCATGCATCTCAAGTCTTGACGCACCGTGATCGCTGAATTTGCGGTAAGTTGTGGACCCGTGCTGCTGGAGAAGAGAAGGTCATTCCACTCACTCTCGCTCTCGCTCCGCTCATGTTCCTATAACTGTTCTCAATTTTATACAGGGACCATATATAGCTGGCTGATTAACTTCCCCCCTTCTGCGAAATTTATCATACTCTTTCCTTTTCAGTCGTTTTAATTTAAATTAACAGGCCCGCTAATTCTAAATGAAAAAATTCATGCACAGGGCCATGTCTTAGATATAAGACTTGCTTCATCACAGCTTTAGAAGAAAAGGCACAGAATCATTCCATTACAAGAATTTAATTTGATATACATTATTCGTTGCATGCAAAGAGAGACATCTTTTGGCTCCTAGAGTGTTCTATAACTTGATAGATTGTCCCGCTGGAAGAATGAAGCAGAAGAACATTTTAACCACCCGAATAAGAAACAAATAATTAGACAGGCAAGAGTATAAACACAGGGAGCATTTTTCCCCAGTTGATTACAGAGAATGGCTGGATTGAAATCTCACCAGCCCTTCCCTATCAACCACAACCAATCAAGCGTGACTCCTGCAAAAATACCTGCAAGAAGAAACAGCACCAATATATTCCCCAAGGCATTTTGTTCCGGTCCCTACAAGAGAAAAAAAAAGAAAGAAAGGAAAAAAACTCAATAAGACGAACGAAATCCTTCAATTCTGAACCACCCAAATATCTCTGACACTGCCGGGTGTGTTACGCAAACTAACCTTGTAACCTTTTGGTGCAGCAGTGAGGACACAGACAGTGAGGTACCCATTGGATAGCCCCAAGAAGGAGGTTAACATTATCATCCATCCCTGGTCACCATACTTTGCAGTGAAATAAAATGCGGGAATCAGTAAGAAGCGACTCAGAATTGCGGTCGTGATTATCTTTCGGGATTCCAGCTTCAGGAATTTCGACAGTGGAATGTATCTTCCAATCAAATCACTCACGTTGTACATTGCAATCAACACAAGAGCGTACCTAAAATATTAGGAAATATAGAGTCAGGAGTCAGGAAATAATGAACAGAAAGATAGGTGGGGCAAGTGGGGCAGTTTTTCCAGAAGAGAAGGGAACGAAGGAATTAAACAAATTATACAGTAATGAATACATGCCAGGTGCCCAAACTGTGTGATCCAGTATCTTCTGACAAAAATCCAGGGAAAATAGATAGAGTTAGCACATAGATTAGGAACATATCAAGTGCATAATCAATGTTTTCACGTAACAGTTGCTTGTTTCCCTTGCGCTCCAGTAGTTTTGGGTCCTCCTCATCCTGGAAAAAAAGAAATCGTTTTATCTCATAAGCTGATTAATCTTGAATATTGAGGAACTTCTTTCACATATTGGAAAAGAAAAGAAGAAGCAGTACTCTCTTAATGGTTGAAGTCTGGATGCCACCAGCAGCGAGGTCAGCTGTGACAGTTTTCGATCCTTCAGAGGCTGCTTTTGAACGGTAGTACTTGACAATCGGTAGTTTAGGAAACGCAAATGCATAGAGAATGACACAAAGAAGCTCAAAGAACGTCGATATGGCAAAGAACAAAACTGCAATAATCGTACAAGATGATAAGTGATCAGTGACTAAACGACAAATGATAGAGTATAACAGTTGTAAGTTTGCAAAGTTTCATGGCAACAAGCAAGAAATTGGAACGGCCATCACAGAATTCTGAGGCATTCATAGAGAACTTTAATTCATTAAATAGCCAGGTGAATGCAAATTAATAGAAGACCATGGTCATAAGATGACATGCTACCAAAAGATTTTCAGTCCGCTATGCTAGTTAAAATCTATCAGGGAGGGCTGCTAGCAAAAGATCTCTTCTCAATTCTCTTTGATGTTGTCGGTAAATAATCCATCCATCCTCAGTAAGCTACCCAAGTATGAATATTTCAAGGTTGTGTAAACATGTTAACAGAGTAATTTTCAAATCTATTCCATCCAAAATGGACAGAACATCAACACAGCAAATTAATACAAGTACAAAAATGAAAACGATTTCCATGTCAAGCATCAGTGCACCTAAATTCTAAGTTAGCGACCTGCTGGAAAGCACCTAAAGTAGTATTTATTATCTAAAGAACTCTGAAATCAGAGGAAGCAAATGATTTCTTAGAGATTTAGAGTTGAACTTACTTGCTCCCTTGCGAAGACCGTCCCTAGAATTCTCGAATGCAGCTTTTGTGACTAGTCTCAAAGCAGAGGTTAATGCGCCTGATGCTGCTAATCCAGCAAGAAAAGACTGTAACAATAAAAGGTACAAAATCATGTTATGCGGATAGTCCTTGCCAAGCATAAAAATGTACTCCTTAAAACCATTCTATTGATGATGCTGACCTGAATGAACTCTGGTCTCATGTAAGATAGGTCTCCGACCATTCCACCTGCACATGAGCATCTGCAACTCCAAAAGCACCACTTAGGGCACAAATACCGACAAAGGTTCCAAGTCCTCCTTTGCCAGATGTTGCTAAATCCAACTATGGCACATTAATAGAAAAAGCAAAATCACAACCAACCTAAAGGAATCAAAATTCACAGACAAGTGAAGGGAACTTACAATTAACACCAACAGAGTACTGATGAAGAAAAGTGTATAACCAAAGAGGTTCCGTATTCTAGTATTAATTTTTGCCTCATTATAAGCCAGTATTGCCAGTGTTCCAAGAGCAAATGGCTGGTATACAAGAGTGAGCACCCGAGGAGCGTGGTAATTCTGCAAAAGGAGAAAAAGATAATTTAATACCTTAAGAACCAAAACTAACAATTTGAAAATAAAACTAATATTTAATACTTAATTCTTGTGTCCATTTTGCAGGCAAATAGGCATTATCTGGAAGCTTGGTTAACTCTACTGGTTTTCTGTCGATGTGCGTGTTTGAGGCAGAGACTATATATATGCAACTGGGTTAGTTAGCAAGTAAAGTTTCATTCATCAGAATTGGAATCATGAAAAGCGGTCAAAAATTTCAAACTTCAGACTTGTCTCAAGCAGTTACCATCAGACCAAAATAATGAGGAGACCAAAAGAGAATCTTTTACCGGAAACAAGTACACGTAGTAGTCTTCTATTGTCAGCATACTATTCCACGAGAAAAGGCAGCCATTGCCAAGAAGCCAGCAGACCAGTGTTGCAACATATTTTCCCTGTTGATGCGAATAAATAAGTGTGAGAAATAATTCACCTTCGTGTTGATGAAGAAATTATAGATTCAATGAAAAACCTCAAGATTGGCCGGAGGCCTATTGTCGACGGCCATGGATGTTTCTTTTCAATCAAATCCTACAAAAGGAAATAGCAGAAGCCGATTTAAACAGAGCAACGTGTATAACTCGAATGAGTCACCTGATAAAAATAAAAAATTATAATCCTCCAGGCATGTGCCATTAAAGTAATTCACATCACTCCCAGAAAGAGAGAGGAAAAAAAATAGCCATAGGCGTTCCAATACTAAGTGAGGTTGATTAAGTCAAACCACGCATAATTAAGACCACTACGTATCAATAAAGTAGTGGACTCTCCCCCCCCCCCCCCGGGGGGGGGCGTGGGGGGAAGGCAATACAAAAGCGGATCATAATTCATTATATAATTCATGCGCAGCGCCGGTGATTAGTGATGATACTTCCAATAATTATATTTACAGCTACTGACAGATTGCTGTGACAGCTACTGTTCCAACCGATGAACTGGAGGGGAGGAGGGGGCCGAAGACATAGTGATTCACAGAAATTTTAAATCTTTGTGAAGCTGAGATCCCCGAGAAAGTTGAAGATATCATCATGAAAAGAAAAATTCAGATTCCGGGGCCCCATATTCCATTTCGGAGATTCGAGATGGTTGAAAGAGGAGAGGCACCGATGGCAACCAAAATAAAGAAGAAAACAGAGGCAGAACTTACTCCCGAGAAGATTCTGCAGAGCAGACATGGACCTGGCGAATCTTTTAAGCCTATTTGAAGCTTCTTTTTTTTTTTAATGAAAAATTTTGTTCTAATCATAGAAACTAATTTTCTGATCCCGCGTCCGCCGATGTCATGCTCGTATTCAGACTTCAACTTGGAAATAAATAAAGATCCTTTTCGATAACGTGCGGGAATGAGGTCAAATGCTGAGGGCTCTTTTTCTTTTTTATATAAAATTACGTCTATTTTTTGGACCAAAATCAATTACCTCTATTAAATTCATCAGATATGGATAAGAATGTATATAATCAGCATCAACCATCAATATCAACACCCTAAAAACATTCAGCAGAAAATTTATAATAAAATACATTATTGATAAATTATGAGTAATATGATTTATTTTAAATTTTATGCAATACATAAACAACTTGTCTAGTTATGTGAAATCTATACCAAATCTCACTATTCATATGATGTGAATTATGTAGGTCATTTAAGATTTCACATGCATGTAGTACGTACGGTTTTTTTTTTTTTTTTTGCCAAAATATATGCATATGGTTTTTCAAAAATATGCACGAATTGCTTTGAAGATAACGTTTTTTTTTTTTTTTTGGGCCATCAGATGACATTAGTTTATACTTTATTCCAATATTTAAATTTTTTTTAATCAAAAGCCTCTTTATAGAGTTCCTTAGATCTTAAAAATAAATATTTAAATAATAATGGTTAGATAAAACTTTTAAAAAAAACATTTTTTCATTTTTTTTAATCAATGATGCGTGCATGTATATACCCACTGGAAATTTAGGAGCCACATAGACCTGAATTAGATTTATCCCGAGTCTTCAAAAGCAGATTTATTAAAAAGATTTGAGTGGAAATAAAATCATGATTTTTAACAATCAATTTAAAGCATACAAAATAAGCATTAAAAAAAACTTTTGCCTAAATTCACGTGAAAATACTTTTTAAAAGTAATTTTTAATTATATCAAACACCCGTTGAGTTGAAATGAGGAAGTGGATCCAACCCCTTCATTTTTTAAGAAACGTAGGAAGAAATAAATCTGAAATGAAATTTAAGGATAGCTGACAAAAATGAAAACAATCAGCGTTTAGAGTTGGGAGGATGAAAGCTGAAACAAAGGTAGTACAGAAGGGAGCTCCATTTTCTGCGTCTCCATTCACGCCTTTTCAGATATGTCAGAATCAGATCGCATCAAGTGCCCAAACCCAGTGAAGATACAAATGAATTGGCTTCCATTTCGAGCTTACATCCACATGCATCGCATAAATGGTTGAAATAAAACGACTAGAGCGCTCCAATCGTGTTGATCCCATTTTTCCCGGAGGCGCCTCTGCAACTATCAAGAGGAGACCATACATAGAATGCGAGCTGGCGCACATCCTCCCGAGTTTTTCTATTCTGACTATTGATTCTGGGGATTATAAGGTCCCATCTTTAGACTTGTATATGGTACCATTGTGTAATATATTACTTCCTCTTTATATTTTCTTCCTTCACCTCGCCAAGATTCAAATTCTATAGAATGTTTTTTTTTTTGGAGGGGGCTAAAACATAAGTATTCTCCCATTAAAAGGAATCCTATTCGAGACCCTGTACAGTACTGAATATAATACCTATCTCAACTAGGATTATAATCTTAGTTCACTAGTTTGTATGAGACTAATCCCTTCTACTAGACCCAAACTCCTATAGGTTATACAATGGATGTTTTGGCAAGCCTTCGAGTGCTCAATCTCTCAGTCACTCCCAGTTACAACGCTTCGAAAGCAAGGCTCAGTCCCATTTTGTTTTCCATCAATACCAACTTTACACTGAGGATGTAACGTGGTTTGCTGAAAATCAGAATTTGAATTTCAGCCCCCCGGGGCATGGTTCAAAAAGAACCGGGGAGGGGGATAATTTGCAACAAAAGAAAAACTACAGGGGAAAAAAAATGGTTCGGCAGGTTCCTTTTCATCTCATGAGTTTCAATATACAATATATAAACTACAATGAGGATAAAATGCCCTCATCGACCTAATACAAGACGCAGTATTGAGTTGTAGATCATGCATATGATAGAGAAGGGACGGCTTCATGAAACTTAAGCCCACCACGGATCATCTCCTGTTCTGAAATCTGTTTCAACCCAAGGCACAAATACTACCTTCCCATCATCTATGTCACAATGCGCCAACGCCAGAGACTGTCCAGCAAGAAGAATTAAACACTGATCATGATCATATTACTACGAGATAATTGGAGCTAATTCTAGACTTTTACACTAATTGTCAGTAAATAAACCAACTGTAACAAGTTTAAATGCTATGGCTGCAAACCATAAGCCAACCCATTCGTGTGAAAATAAGCTAGGTATTAGCGTATTCCTATGGGATAATCTGAGTTTTATGTTATTTTTTCCCCATCACCAGAAAAAGCTTGAAAATAAGCTTACCAGGGGAGCAGGTCCTCTCACAACTCTTCCCTGGTCATTGTACTGGGATCCATGGCAGGGGCAGATGAACTTGTTCTCAGCTTGATTCCAAGGCACAACACACCCGAGGTGTGTGCACACCGCATTAATCCCATATGTTGCAAGTGTTCTGTCTTTCTCCACCACAAGGTATGTTGGATCTCCCTGAGCGATGCGAAATTTGTAAGAACACAAGGGAACCATCAATCAAAATCCTCGTAAAAAGGTTTATGGTACAAAAGAAGTGCAAGATAATTGCTTCAAATTCTGCAAGTCACAGTGTGATAAATTTATTGTTGTCAATATTACAGAGTCTCAGCATCTGCAATCATATAAGATCCTTGGGAAAGTTGAAGAATGAGAGGCTCACAAATTCATTATGTTTATTCTGCGGTATCATCTGTAAACTTAAGACTTATGAACTCACCTTCAATCCTTGGGTAAGGGTACGGTCCCCAGGGCCATGTGTCTTAAGCCACTCATCAGCTATAACATCATTTCCTATGGCGTCCTTGGCAATTGTGCCACCAGTAGACGATCCTGACCTGTAATATTTTCTCAGTTGGTCAACAATGTGAAAGCTTCAAAAGACTAGGGTAGAAACATCACAAAAGGCATCTTTGGCGGGTTAAAAAGTTAATCATCAAATGTCTGGATTCTAGATACAACAGCCGTCAAGTCATGGGTATGCTATCAGGGTTTTATTCTCCCATTGGGCCAGCTGAAAGTTTAAACCGTAATTGATAGTTTTGTATTAGTGGAAAAAGAACCGGTTTTATCTGTCCTTCCCGAACACTTGGAAGGTCATATTATAATATACTATCCTTCCTTCGCCTTTGCCCCTAGCCGTAGATTTTTTTTTCCCATTTAAATAGTAACAAAAAAAAAAGTTTCCAAAAATTACCAACAATTTATAAAACCTTCATTAGTCTATTACTGAACTGAGATGTTGAACACATTAATGATGGCTCATTCAAGGTTGGGAGAGAAGGCTTCTTCCATGATGTAGTGCTGCCTTGTTTACTGAACATCATTTTGCGCGATGAAACGTTGGCAGAAAGAACTCCAAAGACAAGCACTAGAAATATTTAAAAAAAACAAATTCTTACAAGACTTTGGTTTGACCGACAAGCCAGTTCACCTAAGGAGGCACCTCAAAATAGCATCCAGAAGTGATTTTTTAAAACAAGAGCATTCAACCAAAACACATAGCGCATAAAGGTAGAGAATAAGGAATTCGAAATGTTACCCAGGCGGGGCAAAGAAAGAGGCATAAGGGACGAGCATCCCAGCAGTAGGGAGTGAAATAGCACCCAGAAGAAGCAGATTCATGAGCTTTCTTTTCTCCATATCTGGTACTCGATCATCCGCTGGAACGCTGGTGGCCTGGCAAACTATTCTCTTTCCCTTGCCCTTCCCCAAAGTCTGGGTCCTTGCAGGCTTCATAAGAAGGCCTTGTGAGGAACACAGAATCCCATTCTTTCCAGAGCACAGCTGAAAGACAGAGTCTTTTCGGTGAGACTGACCCTCAGAGTCAAACATCTACCCTAATCATTACATACAGTAATTTTACCTGTGAAGGGGTTGCCGGAGGCAGAGCGGTGGAAGCCATGGCGGGTGGGAAACACGATACTCAATGCCGGTGATCGTTTTCAAGACCTTAACCAGCATAACCAGTTGGTGGATAAGGTGCGATGCCACGTTGGGCGCATATAGCCACATGTTCAGCAATTTTGGGATTACGATAGTTTTTGGTATCGTGGAGATTGTTTTTCTGGACGCATGGGGTTTTCTCTTCTGGGCCTGTGTTGGACATGCAGGAGTCAGGGCTGTCTTAAGGATTGGACCTGCCATTTAGATGAACATGGGGATTCACTGGGCATCCAAATCGAGGCTTAGGGCCCATATATAGGTATGGGTAATAAGCCTAAAGAAGTGCAAGCCTTGTTGAGCTTGAGGGGTGAGGTGAAGGGAAAAGTAAAGGCGGAAATTGAAGGAAGTGTAATATTGACTCGTAGTAATCATGGCTACACATTTGGTTGAAGTGGGAAAGATAAAAAGGGAAAATGACCCGTTGGGACCATGTATACAAGAAATATAACGATTAACGAGTCATGACAGTTAAGGAACTAAATTACGAGATCTCAGCAGTTGAGAACCATTTGAGTTTAGTTGGAAACAATGGTGTTAGTATTATTGTCCTTGAAAAGTCACGAGGTGTCAATTTTGCAGTATAAAAACATTAGAAAGGCTATGCCCAGAAACTATTGGCAGAGGGAGGGTCAGGGAGTGAGAAGGGCGTCCAAAAGAACATAATTATTGATGTAGTCTTCTAACTTTGTCTGGCCGTAGGAGAAGGCCCACTCAGTTGTCTACTCCCACCGTTGCCAACACTTTGCTCATAATGATGCTGCTCTCTGCGTGGGGGGTATGGCGTGCTTCATCCACTCAACCCCCCCCCCCAAATCTTTATAATTTTCATTTGTTTTCTTGGGTTCCCAGTAAATGGCATATATATACGGTAATATGATTTGAAGCGTGAAGCGTGCTATCTCTTTTCCCCCCAGTTAAAATAATATTCCAGCTCTCATCTCCAATTTTTATGTGTGTGTGTGTTTTACCAAAAGGAAATGGAACAACAAAAGTGGGTTATTAGTCTTACAAATCAACGAGAAATAAAAAATGGGCGTCTTTAGGCTTTCTCTTGGATCTAGGCAGAGGGAAGCGAATCTATAGTTTTCGTCAAAGAAGATAACACCCAACAGAGAAAGCAAAAGGAGTAGTCAGCTAATTCCATGTTATATTAAAAGGAAAGGGCGTGGCACTGGCACAGGCACAGAGATGGAGCAAGCTTGAAGCAACCCCCCAAAGCAAACATGGGAACGAGTTTCCAAGTGATGCAACATATATAGAAAACCCAATTTGCATCTTGCCATATCCCAAAAGCTTTTTGTCTCCCTTCTTAATTGCTATACCAGCTTGCATGTAACCGAGATACCCACTTTGATCATTTTTCTAAAGGGAGTGATGAAGTAGCTGTTTCCTATAAGAGAAGCCTAGCTAGTATAATGTATCTCAGTGGCTAGATAAGAGGAGAGAAAAGAAAGAGAACTCATAAATTACAACAATGATGCGGTGCCTTTTCGGCTAATGATGCCCATGCCCAGCCAGTAATTGTCATATTACTCTAGCTATAAAGCATGTTTGCTCTGGTTAGGTTCCTCTTATGCTTGTACGTGCGAAAAATAAAGGTCCGTACTTGATTAATTGCGCTGAACGCTAGCTAGCTGCGTTTGAAAATGATTTCCATTTGCCATGGGTTATCAGCCAACGAGTCATGGTGTAATTGGGAGCTACATGTAATGTTTTAAACAAACTTTGGATGAATTTAATAATAGAGAGAATCTCACATCTCAGAAGGTCAAGTCAGGTCAGAAACTAGTTTTAATGCTTATCATTTTAACCGTTCAAATTTAATATAGACAATTAGGATTTTTTTTTTTATTTTTTTTAAAAATATGTTTTTAATAGGTAGATAATCCAAAATAAATGTAATCTTTTAGTAGTAAGTTTTTTAAAAAATAATTTTTTAATTAAAATTATTAGCTAAAAATTTTAAATCTAGACTATTAAAATTATATCTATATAGTATAAATTTCACGACAATGATGAGGATTATGTAAGATCAATGATCCATTTAATGCCCGGGTCGGGGAAATCGATTATTTGTACTCGGCGACACAGCATCATGGATTTCCATCTTCTCCTTATATAAAACCTTTCCCAATAGCTACTTCCATCCTTATTTTCGGAAAATAAGAGGTGAATATGGGAAGAAGCCATGAGAATTTATCCCACCCACAGAACCACGCCATGCTGCCGAGGGAACATAATAATTATGTCTTGTTCTCAGTTGTAACTACAGATCAATTTGTTGAATAGAAGTTTGCATAAAGAAGGGTAAAAAAATGGCCGTAAAACTGAAAAATAAAAAGCAATATGATGATTTACGACTTCCATATCTCTTGCCATGTTTTAATTTGTTGATCAGCTGTATATGTTTTTTTTTATTATTATTATTATTATTATTAAATCCAAACCCCTTAAGTTTTACCTCACTTACTGTATTTTTTTCCCACTCGTGAATTAACCTCAATCACGTATATAATGCAGGGAGAGAGAGCAGGCATGTGTATTAATTAATTACATTTGGGGACGCACTGATTTGGTCCCTTAGAATGAAAGGACCAAAAAAGGTCATGATTGATGAAGAGAGCTCACCGTCTCAATTCCCAATCATCAACACAAGTCCTATCTGTGACGCCAGACATGTTTCCATATGGCCCCTTTTGTTCTTAAGCTCACAGCCCAGTAAAATGCTTTGCTGGTCAAAAAAAAAAAGTCCAGTAAAATGCTTGTGTCTTTTCTCCTTCTTCTTAAAATCTTCCTGTATTGTCCACTGCACAGTAAATAAAATGAAAGCCCTCCATGTGAGTTTCAGCCCCAGAAGGTGAAAGGTCAAAGTCCTAAATATTGAACCGGCTTCAAAAGTAGGTGTGTTTGAGAAGCGTAGTGTTGTGCCATGTTTTAGCTTCTCCGTTGCAATGACTGGACGTACAAGCATCTCTGCAGAGCGGGTGGGACTTGCTAGCTCATTGCCTTGGCTTCAGCTTGGGAGCCCTCTAATACGTTCACGTAATTAAGGAGAGGGCAAAAGCATGGACCCCACCGTAATATCAGTGCACTTACAAGAAAAGCACCCCAAGATTTGGACACAACATGGAATTTGAGGCTTTTGCCTGTAAAGTTGTCAAAGCTGCATCATGTCTCTTCTCCAGACAACCATTAGTCTTTTTAACATACTAGCCCAACCCCATGCATTAAAAACTCTCTCTCTCTCTCTCTCTCTCTCTCTCTCTCTCTCTCTCTCTATTTAATCACATTTAAGTTGAAGTTATATATGCGTGTGAACGCTAGAAAATCGTATGTATGTGCATGAGGAAGAACAGTGAATGATAGATACTGAGACACGAAAGGTCATTTCTGCGCTGCCCCAGCAGTTCCCAACTTCCCATGGATGTTTGGTTGAAATGGGTCCTCTTCTAACATTCTCTCAAGTCGTCGTCTCTCCATATTTAATTAGAATCGAATGGCTCAAGATTGTTACTTTTGTAAAATAATTAAATACACACATTCATTTAGTGAAACTCTGTGATTTGGCTATTAGAGACTGAATATAGTTTTAATTGTTAGATTAATTTTGATATGACTGCAACGATTATTTTGGATCTAGTAACATCAAAAATAAAGTTTAGTTACTTGGATTCATTTTGATCAAATCGTAGACGTTGGGCATCAAGAGATGAGTGAGAGAATATTAATTAAGAGAGATCCAAAACTTTAAAAATCTACACTACCCAAGAGAATATTGACAAAAGTTACCATTTAGTTGTTATTAGTATAGTCTTAGCAGGGACTGCTACTTATTAATGGATACTTTAATTACATATTACAAAGTGAGGCCGAAGCATGATTTCTTTCAACGTTTGGTTACCTCTCCTTTTCTCATCAATACATCTCATGCATATGCACATGTTTGTTTAGTGTGGTCGAAAACCCTGCCACGAACGAGCCACTGAGAAGGCTGTTTATAGTCATTTTGTTGAGATTTTCTTTAAGAAAAAGGGTAGAATGATAAAGCAGTTTACATGGTTCGGTGAGAAGAGGCAGGATTTCAAACTTGTCACCATCTTTATATGAAGAAATAATGTGCTGGGGGGTTGTGGTAGCCCCACTGGGTATCATTTTTAATTCATATTTGAATTTTTTCAGCTTCTATTTTTCGTTAAAAATTGGAGTGATACATATGTCCCAGCATCACTCAATTATATATATATATATATATATATATATATGCTTTTAATTTCGTCCTTGGGCAGAGTGTGGTTTTTTTTTTTTTAATTTACTTTGCTTTTGCTCTAAGCTAAGCACGTAATTAAAATAATTACTGCATTACATTTAATTGATTTCACTAATAAAGTTAATGTGACGAACACGACCCTAAGAGACGAAGCTGCAACAAATCTTAATTGTAAATTACTCCCTCCATTCCTTGTTATAAGAGACATTTGATACTTTATGGGATGTTCATATATATAAGAGACACTTAAAAGTTGTCTCTATTTTTGTGTGTTGATTTTCTATTTTACCCATATTTATTGTCTCTAACTCACACTCTCTTTCCTTCCCACTTTCTTTTTTTTGAATAATTTACCATTGTTCTCTCTCATACTCTCTCCTTATTAATGAGGGTCTTTTTGAAAAAAAATTATATCTTTTACTCATTAATTGTTCTTAACTAATTTTAACTATTTTTTTATCAATGTAATTCGGTTATTCGTCTCTTATAATAAGAAACGGAGGGAGTATTGGTAAGGGACGTGTGAGTGATAATTAAGAACTATATAAATCACATTTATGAGCATCAGAAAAAGTTGCAACAAGCTAAGTAACATTCAATGCAATGTGAGCTTCGCATATAAATGCATGCACATCAGACAACTCCGTAAAACAGAGCATGCTTACTTTTTCATACAGGATAATATGTACTATTTGAGAATTTAATAAATAATAAATGAATATATACGAACAATATCTTTAGTCCTAATCACAAGATTTTATTTATAGTTTACAAATAAAATTTTAAGATTTTATTTATAATTTACAAATAAGATTTTATAATTAAAAGAGAAAGTAATATATAAATAAATAACTGGCATCTCGCTTTATGCTTTTCTAAAGAATACAAGAACAACAGGTGGGGGGGGTGTGGGGCACTTTATTTTTGTTTGGAAATTAAAAATACTCTCAGCCATAAAGGCCCAGTGCGTCTATCACTGGCATTTCCTTTGACTGAACTGATTCAACTTTCTTTTGTCTTTTTTTTTTTCCCAAAGAAAACATGGATGTATTTATATTTGCTCATTGCGTCAGTATTAAGTGATGAGCTAAATGCAAGAGGTGGCATTTGTTTTGCGCTGGGAATAATTAAAAACTCTATAATGTGAAACAGAAACAGAGGGGCTGAGAGAAGTGGGGATTGAGCAGATAATTTGGGCATCGCGTCCCTGAGGGGACCAAACATCTTACAAAACTCTCGTTCTCCCTCCCCCTTCCTCCTCCTTTACCTACCCACTTTTCCTCTCTTTTAACCCCTCCATGTCCCCTCCTCCTCTGTCACTCCTTCTCTGCCCCTGGTCCTCTCTCCTCACACACTCCCATGGAATTTGACCTTGAAAATCCCTTGGATAACTTCCATGCTCTTCCCTCTGACGCTCTCTCTTCCCTCTTCCTCACTGAGTCTGACCACATCCCTTCCCAACACTACTTTCTCTCTCTCCAATCCACCCACTTTGACCTCTCCCTCCGCAACCAAGTCATTCTCTCATCTCTCAGGTATGCGCCATCTTCCCTGCTTGGTCTTTTCTTGTATTTTACTGCATAATTTGAATGTGGATTTCTCCTCTTCTGTTTAGCTGCCCTGTACCTTCGATCCCCTCCTCTCTTACCTAGCTATCAATTATCTGGATCGCTTTCTGGCCAACCAAGGCACCCTGGTAAACTCTCTTCAGCCTTCCTCTCATCGTCAAAAATATGCCTTTTTCCTTGGTTTCTACGTTCATACAATCGCATTGTTCATTTTTAGGCTCTTACATTCTATACCTGTTCTTAAACGTAAGAATTAATGAATATAGTATAATATCTCCACTCCCTTCTTATAGGATTTAACAAGAATTGGATATGACAGGAACAAAAGCCATGGACCCTCAAGCTCCTTGCAATATCATGCATATCTCTGGCTGCCAAGATGATGAAAACAGAGTTTTCCGTCACCGATGTCCAGGTAAAACATTATGACAGTCAATTGATACACTCGAAAGCAGAGAATTTATCCTAGAGAGATTGGTTTTCACCAAAGCTCGTTTTACTAGGCCTTTGTGAAACAGGGTGACGGTGGTCTCATTTTTGAAACACAAACGATACAGAGAATGGAAACCTTGATCTTGGGAGCTCTACAATGGCGAATGCGATCCATCACCCCCTTCTCTTTCATTCCTTTCTTCATCTCTCTGTTCATGCTCAAAGACCCACCACTGAGGCAAGTTCTGAAGGATCGAGCTGCCCAAATTATATTCAAATCACAAAGAGGTATAATTGAGGATCAGTAGAACACTTCATCAGAATGTGATCAATCAGCCACAAATATTAAATGCTTGAACATATTATGTCCTATTTACAGAGATAAAGCTTCTGGAATTCAAGCCTTCCATAATTGCTGCATCGGCCCTCTTGTATGCTTCACATGAGCTGTTTCCTTTTCAATATCCATGCTTTCTTGCGGCAATATCAGATTGTCCATACGTAGATAAAGTACCCACCTTCCCCTTTCTATTTTTCTTTCCATTTCTCCTGTTTCACTCTGGTGAATTTCCGTGTTTAAAACGACCGTTGAGTCGTTAAAAATTACAGAGGGCTCAAATAATTTGTGGATGATTGAGGGTACGATGATAATTTTACTCTGCAGGAAACCATGTTGCAGTGCTACAACGTGATACGAGACATTGCAATGGAAGGGTACGAGTCTGTGTTAGACATGGTTTCCAGTTCAGACACACCGGTTAATGTGTTGGACCATCATTTTTTAAGCTCAGAAAGTGAAAGAACCGACGGAAACCCCGCTGCTGCCACTACTCTCAGGCAAGAGAAAGATCTCAAGAGAAGGAAAATTAACGATTATGGTGACAATCTCACGGTCCACATTTCTCAGACTCAGGTTTAGCAGAAGAAGCAAGATACGATTAATCCCCTGCTTCATCCTACAGCAATGCTGTCATTACTCCTATTTCATTTGAATTGCTTATCAAAAAAAGGGTAATATTAATGGCGCAAGAAAAGGAAAAGAGAAGGTTGATGAATCAGACCGTTCATGGACAAAATCACTGAAACATGATATCCTTGTACGACCTATAAAAATCTGCTACTAGAGGCTGAGAAAAGGAGAAGGGAGACGATAAGGGAATTTTTTTTTTTCTTTTTTTTTTGGTTTTCTTTTAGCCTTCGGAGAGGCCAAAAAAAGGACAAAACTTAACTTTGAATTGTAGGATTGAATTTCCTATCTGTGTTTTGTAGTTAAGCGTGGTCGTGTCTCTTAGCTCCTGGCAGGGAATAATAGTTAACTATAGCAAAGAGACAATCTCCTTGGAAATAAAAAAAATTGAGTACTTTCATGTCTGTCATGCGCATGATATATAATAACAATGCATATTAGTTTGGTTCCTATTTTCTGGAGTGAGTTCAGGTCAGCCCAAGGCAAGAATGGCGAAGTCACGGTATGAGCCGGCATCTGCGGATTTCGTGTACTTCAATGAACTAGACAGGGTAATGTATCTTTTGCCTCAGAGGTTTCGTATTAAACATGTTGGGTCCGAAAACGGTTATCAATTAATTCGACAGCTAATACCACTGTCTCCCACCTTCATGAGTGGGTCTTTACTCTCTCTCTCTCTCTCTCTCTCTGTCTCATTTGTTGTTTGTTTTTCTTTCAGAGTGAGTATCAGTTGCTAATAAAGAATTGCGAGTGTCTTACTATTAATGAGATTAAAGATTGATCCGTGATTTAATAATGTCAACCGTTGGAATGGTCCCCCATGATTGAAATTTCCTTATCAGAGATATTTGTTTGGACCCTTTCTTGAGATCTCTGTTCTTGTACCTTGGAGATGATGACTACTTCACATAGGAAATTTGGACCACTAATATTGCCTGATTTCTTTTTCCTATCCCTCCTTTTCTGACATTATATCCTTTGACGTCTTGAGTTTTTTTAACCTTCACTTCCTTTGCCAACTGAATTGTTATTTATTATAATCAAAAAGAGTTTTTTAAAAGGAGAAAAAGCAAGAAGGAAAGAAAGAAGCAGAGATATCCCGGCGAGAAGGTTTTTGATCATCACACACACATGGACACACCACACACATTAGCATTTCCAATCACGTGACATGTAAAATCAAAACCGGGACGAAGAATCTTACGGGTGAAGGAATAGTATTTCCGACCTTTTACTTTAGTAGGTGCTCTGCCACAAAAGGTTTGATCGCAGCAATATAGTTTACCTATGAGTTCGCCGTCAGATTCCTTTTCAGAAAGTGATATCGTTGAAATATGACTTGACCGGAGGGGGCAAAAAAGTTAAGGATGAGGCATCCGTAGCAGGATTTGGATGATGGAGTGGCAGACTTTCTCTGCTTCTCAAGTGAAATAGTCAAGAGTTTGGTACATCATTTGCCTTGTTTATTCGAAGCCATAATCCCTAAACTTGGTTCAAAACCAACCTCGATCCTTCAGTTGTTGGGCCATCATAGGGCTTTCAAGTCAAACATGGAAACCAGAGCACATTCCTACTCTTACCAGACTCAGTGGAGCACAGTAGATTGAGTGGTTGAAAGTTGAAAAAGTACTGTCCGAGGGGAGCAAAAGTGATGCGTGAAGTATGAACCTAACCACGCTTTTACGTTACATAATCAGAATAATAAAAAGTCAATAGAACGCATGCAAATCCAACAGGTTTAGTTACTTAATTCGCTGTTCATCAAAGTGGCTGGACACTCATGAAAATGCGAACATCAGATAAGGGCATTGCGTTTAGTAAAAATCGCGTCTCAGGTTTTACGGGACAACAAAGGAAGTGAAACAAAAAAGAAAGGTTTTTTAACCAGTAATGTTCCAGTTTACTGCAAAGATTACGGACACGAAACACGTGAAGAAGCTGCTAGGATGCCTCCATTCTGTAGGCATCTAAAAGGACAAAAATATGATTAAATCCAAAACCAAAAGGTCATAGTCCATGCCTGGACCTTAGCTCGTGACCAATGATCCATAATTAAAACCAAAGGGTACAGAATGTGAGAGTTACAAGAGCCTAAACTGGTTTACAGACGAAAGGGACCAACAAAACTGTAGAGTAACGGAGCAATTGAACAGTGCAATTTATGGGTTCAAATGTCGAATGAAGGAACAAGAAGAGGGAGCGAGGAACAGAATAAGCAGGGGAAGGAAAGGAGAAAAGTCCAAGAGGGACCACTAAGAATTAAGAAGAATAATGAGATACCTAGTCCTAATTACTGAAAATGGAGCAAGGAACAGCAAGGTAATAAACAGTGAGGGAATAACATTAAGGAAAGGAGGGAATGCCGTGGTAGAAGTGAAAGTGAGGTGGGGGCAATTAAAGTGGTGGGAACCCGATTCTGTGGGAGCGAAGGATTTCACGTGAACAGCGAGAGGCAGTGAGTGAGGCTATTAAGGGAGTGGTCACAATGATAAGCCTCCAGACTTCATGAATATGAGATGCTCTGTGTGAGTGTGTTTTTCCTCAGTCCTGTTCACTAGAGAGAAGGTGTGAACTTTTAAATAAGAGAGAGAACAAACCAAACAGCATCATTTCAAGAACATAAATTTAAATATCTTAAAATCAAAGCGCATTTGTTAATAGAGCTTTTAACTTTAAACGCTACCAATTCAAAAGGAATTAATGTCAAGTCTAAAATGACTTGGTGTCCTGAATTTACACTAAAAAATATCCCAGGCAAATCAACTTTATAGCTGCCTCCAATGAGCATGCCTAGGATGCTGCTTTAACCCTTAAAATAAATGCTTGGGTGGCTCTATGTTCCTTTGTTTTGGGCAATAAGCTTGCATGCTACTGCTTTCCTTTTCCTCTTATGCCAATACCTATTCCTATTCCTATTCCTATGCCCATAAAACCACTCTACTCCCCCCTACCATCTTCCCTATCCGCATAATTCCTTCCTCTCCTTAAAATCATTCCTAGTGGAGGATTTCATAGGAGTCTAGAGAGAAATTACTGATCAAACATTATGTCAAACTGAGACTAAACTAAATTGTTCATTTACTCTAAGAACACAAATACCCCAACTCCTTCTGTCTTGTTCTTAACGAGGACTAGCAAAGCAACAAGTATACGGGCAACAAAAGTTTCTTGCTGGTGTGCAGGGATGAGTTGGGAACTGAGATCAGTGGTGTATGCATGTTGGCTTATCATTTCTTGATATTAAAGATGCCTGTGGGGCAGCATTTTATTTTACTTCGTATGGAGTAATATGATAAGGATTAACACAAATCCTCTTTTCTGCGGATAAATAGTAACCAGTCCGGGCCATTGGGTGGGGAGGGGACTGAATCCAATGTACAAAAACACACGTTGTGCGCCATAACTTGTTTGTGTGTACCAATGGTGTATTGCACGTCTTTCTCAATAATGTCAAGATACAAACTTTAGTTAATCGCCCACAAGTGTAGAGTAGACAACCTTATATGCATTAGACATGTTTTATAATTATGCTGTGGTATTAATAAACTCATCAATTTAATTTCATGTTATTTTGAATGAAGAAAGTGAAGTCAGGTCTGGTGATATTTCTTCTCAAATTGCGATAACAAACCCAAAACTTAAGATTTTTGTGACGTTTTTTTGCCACCCGACCCGAACGATGTTAATTGTACATAAGGAGAGCTGCACAAAGAAATATACTTGGTTATAAAGCAATAACAAAACCAAGCAATTCTCCAAGGAGAATGTGAAATGATTTGGGTGTTTTTCAAGCTACAGATCTAATTTGTCTCTTATTCTCCGCCATCCATTATTTGAGCACCTTCACAAGAAATTCCAATCAAAAAGAGCTTCTACTCCATATTGTACCAAACCATTATTATATTGTTGAAAGCAACGCCACTGTAGGATTACCAAACATCTATTACTTTCGAACATCTCTGATAGTAATAGATGTTTAAAGTCGTCCTCTTTCATTTTGCCTTTAATTTGGAAAAACCGAGAAAGGGAGGACAGAGAGAACCTTTATAATAAGAAAGAGAGTATTGAAGAATAGAGAAATGATAAAAATGGTCTCAGCTTAAGTGAATAGCTGGGGCTACTATCTAACACACACACACACACACACACACCCCACCAGGTGTACGCACATGAACATATTTACGGTCAAGTCGATGACATAACTGACTAAGCTAATCCGAAATAACTTGGCGAGCTAGGCTATGCACAAGGAGCATCCAAGCTTTCAAGTAAATGTTGCCGCTTGGGCTTAGAGGCCTGGGGCAATTGGGCTGAACGCAACTTTCATTAGTATTTTAATTATTGTTAAGTTTCCTTACGATTAAAACAAGACCAACACATATTCAATATATCGATTGCATTTCCATTGTCGTGTACACAATGGGGATTCTAGTTCACACTAATTTCCAAATTGTATTAAACATACAGATGACAAGACTGACCCTTGGCTTAGACGACAAGAGAAACCCATAACAACTCTGTATTACCAGCCTAGAATACTCTGTAGGTCACTCAAATCCGTACCCTCGTAAGGGCACCAAAACATTTGCGGGGAGATGTCATAACCACTTGTATTTTCCACTAAAAAAGGTCTGCTCCAGAAATCGCTGCTTATTAGTTCTGCGATGCTTCCAAGGAAGCAACACTGTCCTGATCTTCCCTGGAAGACCTGACGGTTGACTGTGAAAGCGCGAAGCTTGAGTCTGAGGAAAAGGATGAGGCTGAGTGGTTCTCTTGGGTATGGGTAAGGCTTGTTTCTGAAGAAGTGGGGTATACCAATGAGCTTTCCAGTATATGGTGACTCTCTGATTCAGAACCCACCAACTCACATGGGCGTTCAGATTCTGTATATTCAGGTGTCTTCAAATACTTCACCTCCTCCCTGGTCTCGTTGCGGATTAAGTTCTTCTTTAGGTGGCTGTGCCAGTGGTTCTTTATATCATTGTCCGTTCGTCCGGGTAGTTTCTCGGCAATCACTGACCATCTGCCAAAACATAACATGGCCGGGTCAAAACCCTTTAAACGAATCAGAATCATTGAAAATTAAAAGTATATATATAGATATACTTATTCCCGAGACGTTGGTGGGATTTGATTATAATTTCCTCCTCCTCTTGAGTGTAGTGGCCGTGTTTTAGATTTGGCCGCAGGTAGTTCATCCAACGAAGTCTGCAACTTTTTCCGCACCTCGCCAAACCTGTTGGAAGATATCGTAAGCAGGGCATTAATTCTTTAGAAATTAAGCGGAAGCTCATCAAAACTAAAAGGAACTACAAGTGATCCCTGAATCATATATATTCGTCACTGCTAGTGGTAATAAATAACATCCTGTGAAATTTCATTTGTTTGAAGTTCGATCGAGGGCGTTTAAAAATATCATCAATCTGATAGAGATGAGTAGAGAAACAGAGGGAGAGAGACCTGCAAGCTTGGGAAGTTGACGCCAATTGCTATGTCCATGTCTCAGAACATAGGCTCTCAGTATGTCATCCTCTTCTCTGCTCCACGCACCTTTCTTCACTCCATTTTTGTCGTAAAATGGACTTCTCACCATTATGTCTGAGCTTTAACCATATAACAAGATCAGCGCAACAAAAGTGTGTATATATCACAAAATGGAAAGAGAAAAGGGGTGCACTGGGTAATGCTGGGGTAAAATCCTAGCAAACATAAATAAAGGGTGACAACGGAGACGCGAATCAGTGTGAAAACGAAGACTGCTTTATATGGGTCTTTGCTTTTTGGGAGCGCTAAGTGAAAGGAACGTAGACTGTGAAGCCTTGGTAGAAAGATGCAGGGAGTCGTCATTGTTAAAGCAACAGGATCATCAGTTTTAACCTTTTTTTTTTTTTTTGGGAATTATTATATTGTTAGAGACGGGGGAAAAGATTAGTTTGCTGTTTACTTTAATTGAGCGATGGAGATAGCGCGAGAGGGAGGCCACAATTTCACTTACTTTCCAATATTCTCTCTCACCACATCTTCCATACACTGACGTTCGTGTCAGCCCACTTCCTCAGAAGATACTTGTTGTGTTGGAACCATTTTAGGAAATTAAACAAAACCCATCCCACACTCTTCCACGCCGCACTCCTATGATTCTAGGAATATAATTTCGCA
Organism: Neltuma alba; assembly: GCF_004799145.2. Lineage (NCBI taxonomy): Eukaryota > Viridiplantae > Streptophyta > Magnoliopsida > Fabales > Fabaceae > Neltuma > Neltuma alba. The sequence continues at coordinate 162,446 of NW_021636543.1, read as the reverse complement.
TAATTATTAATATATAGGAGTAGCTTTAGAAAAAAATAATAAAATAATTAATAATGTCCCTCTGAACATGCTCGCTCAGCAATCTTGTGTCCAATGACTGCAGTATCAACACGTGTACCCCTGTCTTGTCTCCGGTGTAATCATGCGAATATCCACTGTGGCCTTTCACTTTTTAAGGGTGTTTCAAAACACTCCTGAGCGTTTTTCAAAAATATTTTTTTATAAATCAAGATGAATTTTTTTTATTTATTTTGTATATCATAAAAACATTTCTGAAATCATAATTGTGTTTTTATTCAAAGATTCTCTAAGTTGAACCATGTTTGAGTCCTCATTGCTGCTTGATCCAACTTTATAAAAACTAAAAATTTTATTTATAAGATCTTATTTGTAGGCTACAAATAAGGTCTTATAAATAAGACTGGAAGTAACATTAGCTTATTTTAAGTAACTTTACAAATAAATATTTGAAAAGAAATTGTGCTCGCAAAGTATTAAAAGCGTCTTTTTACATGGTTGTCAAACACATATATATTGAAATAGGTTTCTTATTCAGGCCAGGAAAAAAAAAACAAGAAAAGAAATAGGTTTCTTATAGAGTACGTAAACTATTCTATTTTTAAATAGCACTGTTTGAGTCGTATTATGAGAGTTAGTTTTATTTAAACCGAACAATATACTGATCTAAATTACTCGTAGCAGACAACTAGATACAAGAAATTTGTTTATAAAAAATAAGATGGCTTTTTTAAAAAATTGAACTTAATAGACATGATTTATTTTTTAAAAAAATAAAGGGAAATTATTCAGTGTTCACCAATGAATATTGATGAAAAATATGTCACATATGTAGCAGGATATATCGCCTACAAATTGTTTTTTGGGGGGGGGGATATGGCCAGGGAATGATACCGATTGCATCGAATTCGTTTTAATATTTTTTTTCCCACGGAAACAGGAAAATTAATTACAATCCGATAAGAATATATGCCCAGATTTGTTTTTTCACTCCGGTCAAAAAAAGATTTGTTTTTTCACTTTTGTGTTTGCCCTTTGATGCGGATAAAATCCAGAAGGAGATAAGTATGAGGAAGGTAAGGAGAAAAGAATCAGCGGGTGGGGTCATAAATCGAAATGGATGACGCTCGGGGGATGGCGGAAGCTTATGACGTCATTGGCATGATGTCACTGCCAGCCGTGAAGTCAATGATCAACGATTTAATTGTTTATTAAGTAACAGCTTTAGTTTCTTTCTTGGAACACGCCACCCGATTTATTAAACGTTAATCCAGCATACGGACAATGGGGTCACGTTTATAATGCCCCATTATGTCTTCCTTCGTGGCTTTCTTTTATTGGTTTAATAATGGCCCATCGTTTCAGTGACGTACGTTTTGCTCCCGTGATATTCTCCATGCCTAACAAATTGCCTCCATGACGTGGCCCAAAGGCCGAACGGAATAACAATACACTGCAATGTTAATCGAATCTCATAAAATACTAAGTATTTTAAATTTTGATCTTTTGCAATTTAGCTTTTTATTAAGCAGAATTAAGTTTAAATTTTCTGACGAAAAAAATTAAGTTTAAATTTTATCATACTCCCTCCTCTCTTTTTTTCTTTCTGAGATTTGAATTGTCTTGGTCTTTTTTATAACATCTTAAATGAAGTTGTCTAAACATTTAATATGTTTTTATATTTTTGCCTCCAATTAATTTTATTAGTTAAAATATTGGCAACTTGACATACTCCTTTTAGTCCTATACATAAGCTTTACTTTTGGAGATAAGTCTTATCCAAAACATAATATTCATTTTTGATTTTATCTGAGCATTTATTATTTTCTTTCCTATTTTATCTTTGGTTGACTGTATTTAGTATCCCCTTTCATTAATATTATCCACAATATTTTCTTTCATCATTTTTTTATTTATTGCCTCTCTCATTTACTCTCCTAATAAACAAGGGCAAATTTAAAAAAAATACATTTATAATCTATTTATTATGTTTAACTAATTTTAGCTGCTAGTTCATTAAATGTAATTCACTATTTAAAGCTTATGTATAGGACCGGATGAAGTATTACATTCTCTCTCATACTTTCTCTCTCTTAGTTGCCCCTCTTAAATAAGGGCATGCTTGGGAAAAAAATCTATTTGTTACGTACTCCCTTTAGTTCAAAATATAAGTTAAACTTTATGCATTTATATTTATCAAGAAATTAGTTAAAATCAGTTTAAAACAATAAATATGCAAGGCATATATTTTTTCTTTCCAAATATGCTTTTATTAATAAATAAATAAATAAAAGATGCAATAAATAAATTAAAGAAGAAAGAGAATATATGTGGGGTAAATTTGGAACAAACTCATTAAATACTTAGACAAAAATTAATGTTATCTTATAAAAAAAATCAAACCCCTCTAATAAAGTTTAGCTTATATTTTGAATCAAAAGAAATATTTATTGGTTTTAACTAATTTTAACTGCTTTTTTAATTACATAATTTAGTCGTCAAAAGGACAAGACAGGGTTTCAATTTAAAAATATATTTAATATGTAAATTTTTTTTAAAAAATGAATATGTTCTTAATTTTTAATATATAATGACAACGAGTCTTGTTCCACCGAATTGGATAAGATTCCGTAAATTACAAGGCATCGTTGGGTTCTACCACTGACTTTTAATTAAAAGGTTCCACCGAGAGGAAAGGAAATATTTTGTCTTTCTCATTCGGGTCAATTTGTATAGGCTTTATCCGGGTTCTAACAACTGACGAGGTTGAGTTCTGAGAAAAAAAAACAAACAAACCATGGTTGTGTACTTTAAACACCCCCCCCCCAAAAAAAAAAAGACACAATGTTGAGTTCGAAGTCCGCTCAGTTTCAGTGGTGTTCCCCCCCCCCCCCAATAACAAGGAAGAAGGGAATACGATGTATGTCCAGGTGGAATTAATTATTCTTATGTTTTTTTTTAAAAAAAAATCAAATGCAGCTTCATATCATCATATGTGAATCACATGCCAGAAACTTTGAATTGGGATACACAGAGTAGTAAACAAGTGAATTAATCAATTATGGCGGCTGTGTGTATGGACACGCGCTTTGAATTGAAAAGTAATAGGGGTTCCCACTTCTGCCAAAGCGCGTCCTCTCTAATTACTACCTTAACTTCTGCAGGTAAAGTGTGTCCATCATCATTATTTTAACTATCCAGTGTTGACCTGGGAACGTTCTGGGCAGTCGCATCCCCCACGTGGCCCCTCACCCCATTCAAAAAAAAACAAAACTTCCAAGGGCACACGATGCTCATATTTGTTGTTTTATTGAACAACCTTATTCATCACGTGTTTTTTAAAACTGCGTTTGTTGGGTTAAACAAACAATGCCATTCTGTGTCAAGTGCCAACTAAGTCCTGTTGCTGTGATCATTATTTGACCTCTTCCTCGCTCATCCCACCCCCATCGTTCTCTCTTCAGTTTTACGACTTTCTGATTCTATATGGGCTCGCCCTTTGGATTCATAATATATTTACATCTGCACAAGATCCTTTGTCTGTCAATTAAAATCTGTAAAGATACTCGATGATTGTTGGGAATTTTTTGTCGTTATATACACATGCGTGACAAGTGCTTCTCTCTTCGATTTCTTTTTAATCGCCCAGACCATCGTTTTTAATGATCGAGTCATGCATGCTTGGATTATTCATCAGATGATAAATAAAAGAATAAATAATGATTAATTGAGTATTCCTAATTTTAAAGAAAATATATTTCTGAAGTACGCAAAATAGGATTTTTTTTTAAAGAAAAAATAACATGCGTATATAAACCAGGCCGAACCAGGGTGGACCGTGGTTATGCTAGACCAACAATATATGAAGGACAAAAAGGCCCAAAGAGATGGGGATTTGAGGAGAAAATTATGTAGTGACTGATTTTGACGTCCCAGTCACGAGAAATCCTTATTATCCTTCTATCTTCGCGGCCACAAAAGAAGGGGAAAATATCCATACACTTCTCACATCATTCCACTTCCATTTAAGGCCGTGCGCCTCCTTTCCTTTCTTTAATTCATGATTACAAATGGATATTACGTATATAATTCGAACTCCATCCATCCTCCGCCGTATTTTGCCTTTAAATAAGAAAAGAAACACCGAACAAGATATTCGGATGTGGACAACAACTGTTCACACAAAAAGTACTGTTACTGCTAATAAGATCACTCATCAGAGTTTAGGGAAGCTATTGAATTTTGAAAATTCTTGATAATATATTTGTTAAACACGTATTTACAACATTGTCAACAAGAAGTTATTCTAATCGCAGTGCCACCCGCCACTCTTGTATGAAATCTCGTGCTATATCATCATTTGAAAATAGTCTGATAATATTTTGATAACATAATCAATTAGATATATATTTTTTTTAAGTGAAAAGATAAATCTATTCAAATAAAACGGCTACTTACAAAGGGGGGCTAGTACAAAGCGACAACTGCTCAATTCAGAATGACAGTTTGGTAAAACCCATTCGCCGTGAGAGTATAATCGGCCATTGCTGAGACTTCGCTAATCAATCATAATCAATTATATTATGTGAACGAAGAAAAATACACAAGGTTAGGGCTATATATATAACCAAAGAACAGACAACAGGCAGAATATAAAAGCTGGAAAGATTTCAAAGAAAACTACCCACATCCACATCGATGGCCAGATATATAATAGTCCGATATTTTAAACTGAGGAAGAATATCTTCAGTCAAGAATAAGAAAGAGTGGTGTGTCTATATATATAAATATGTATATATTGTATATAAGTGAGTCTTGTTAATGTCCCCAGTCCCCACTCCCCATCTTTTATCTTTTTCTCTCTCTACTGAGATATTGAAGCCATAAGATAACTATAACTGAATTACGCACATTAATTAAAAAAAAAAAGTTCATAATTGAAGTTAGTTAAAAATCCCGGTTTCTTCAGAAATTATAATCACTTTGTCAAATTATTATAATCACTTACCAAACATGCATGCCATCCAGATAAGGTGACAAATTTAGGTACAAAAGTATTTTTTTCATAAATAATTCATAAATATTTAACTAAGTTTAAATAGGTGTTTTACATTAACAACAGACAACTTCTAGAATTTGCCTTATATTAAAAAGGAGTGAATTTAAGTTAGGCTCGTTGGAGAGTATCACTTCCAGAGGTTTAATGAATTTTATCACAGCAAAGTGGTTGACGAGGTCAGTGAAAAACTCGAGATGTCCTATTATTTTATAGTTACAATTACAAATTGACAAACACACATACATACATATACACACAAACACTCAACTGAGCGCGAAAATGTCACATCGTTCACACGTGACGACACCTCAGACTAATTATTGCTCATCAGGCACTGTAAATCACAAAAAGCGAAGTTCACAGCTTCCCCTGATGTAATAATTTTTCGTGCTTATTCAATAAGCTAATATGTGCTTTTTCGGTTTTCCCCCCTCATACATACAAATCGGTGCCTTGACTCCAGAGATCTAGATCATAAAGGGGATAAAGATATTCTAATTCAGCGCCCAAGGGTGCCTGTGATTGCGTTGGGTAAGACACGTCAGCCATTTGTGCGTCTATCAGAGAACTGTCAAATGGTGCCTGGGGAAGTGAATCCAGGAAAGCAAAATCATCGTCCACAAGCATGGTTCGAGGAATAGATGAAGTTTGAGGAGGAGAGAGCACTGGCATTGTTTCTGTTGGATGGCGAAAGATGTCGTCCAGATTAAGGTGGGTCCAGAGACCTTGGGTATCAGGCTCAGGGAGAGCATCGAGGAAAGATAAGTCATGTTCCAGACTTGAATTTAGGGAAGAGGAAGGCGTGGCAGATGAGGATGATGACTGGGGAGACAATGGGCTAGAATCCAGGATTTCGATCTGGGAAGAAGCAGATTCTGGAGGAGAAGATGAGTGAGAAGAACCACTGTGGTGTTGTTTGGAAGTGGAAGTATCTTCTGACCTTTTAGATTTATGGGTGTCGCTCGAGTTATGTTGAAATCGCTTCTTCAGGTTGGTGTGCCAGTGGTTCTTTATTTCGTTATCGGTTCTTCCGGGCAAATGTGCAGCAATGGAGGACCATCTGCAATATATTTCCATCGAATTAATTAATTAATTTGAATTTATGCGGAGAACGGATGAAGCCGATCGATCGGGGCGGGACATATATATACCTATTGCCCAGCTGTTTGTGCAGTTCAATGATAATGTCCTCTTCTTGAGGAGTGTAATTGCCTCTTCTGATGTTGGGTCTCAGATAATTCATCCATCTCAGTCTGCAACTCTTCCCACACCTCGCCAGTCCTGTAACCCACATCACACAGTACACATGCATATGTAAGCGCTTTCAGAAACAAACACGTCGTGGAGTTACATGTGATGTTGAAGGCTAATTCAATAAATTAAATTACCTGCAAACCTGGGGAGTTGGCGCCAATTCCAGCAGCCATACCGAGTAACATAGGCAATTAGCTTGCTGTCTTCCTCGGGGGTCCAGGTCCCTTTTTTCAGTCCACTTTTGTCATACGAAGGCGTTCTCACCATTGTTTGGCTCTCCGGACTCTGGAGATAATAGCTAGCTACGAGTTATAATAGCTATAGACAGAGAGATGGGGAGAGAGGGGTGAGCCTAATCTTGTTTGCCTCTGACCATCCAACTTTTCAAAGGAGGGGGGGATTTATATATCCGCCTCGCGTTCAGAATCGGGAACGTGATTCATACCCCATAAAAATTAAAAGGAAAGCATGGGGGATTCACACGGGAACAAAAAGGTCCCTCTCACAAGATTCACTCGGCGACTCCGATGTAGGAGATGGGAAGAGCAGTAAGGTTAAAAGGGGCCTCTGCCCCTGCGTCACTCATCTTCCGGGAACCTAACGGGAAACTTCCATGTCATCGTCCCCCTCTTTTTTTTTTTTTAAAATTTTCCTCTATATGGCCCAAAAAGTCCAAGTGTTCACTTTAGTGTTTAAAGGAGCGCCTCATGTGTTTTACTTTCTCCTCCTCTATTTATATTTATAGAGCTTCAATTTTGTTTTAAAAAAATATTTTCTATTTTATAAGTTTTAATTTGAGTTTGTTTTAAAATTCAATACAATTTTTTTATTTTTTATTTTTATTTATTTTTTTTGTCTTAGGATTTAATACAGTTTGTCCTTAAATAGGTTAGAAATATATTTTTGTTTTTAAATATTTTTATAATAAACAAAAACAATAATAAAAGAGAGTGTGGAAAAAAATATGATAAGAAAGAACTAATTAAAGGCAAATTAAAAAAAATATTCAATGTTAAGATAGATTTAAGTTGAAATTTATAAAATGAATCACATTTTTTTCAAACTTAAAACTTATAAATAAAATAGAGGGAGTGTCTTTAACCAATTATAATTATTTATTTATTATCTATAAATTAATTATCTGAAATTTACGATTTGAAAAAGAAGGAGTATTTTTTTATCCTTAACTAACAATAACTCGAGCAAACAACCAGCCAGACTGAGGTTGACGTTTTGAAAAACCCTGGGGACGCATTAACGGGTAGCCAGATCAGATGCCCAGCTGTTCGATTGGGATCTGTGGCATGGTAACAACCTCGGGAACGTCACAAAGTTATCTCTAAGAGGTTTTTTTCCGGATATCTCTAAAAATTTTATTTTATTTTATATTATAAAATCACTTTTTATATTATAATTCGGTTTCTATCACTTCCTTGGTACTTTTCTACCCATCTATGAATTATGACATAGCCTTTAACTTTTAAGTTCCAACTTTACACGTTGAAGCATCTGCGAAACTCTTCCCATTCATTTTTTGCTTGGATATTATAAATATATTCAGCTTGGGTTAATGCTTTTGCTTGTATTTCCACTTTTTCCGTGACAAAAAAAAAAAAACGAGAACACACTGACATCTTTATGATTATTGCCCTTGCTTTGCTGAGTTCATGACTTCGATCGTCACCAATGTCCTGTTTTAATGATTGAATTATATCGTTATAATTATTATTTAATAATTATATTTATCATATTTTATTATCTTAAAGTAAATAGGCAAGAGTTATTTTCGATAATCCCAATAAATAATAAATATCAGGAATTCAAAAAAATCATTTCGCGCAAAACAATTTTGGTTAAGTCAGAATAGATTTCAGCGAGTTTTATCATTTAATTATAATATTCCCGGGTCCAGTTATTTTATTTTGCTCTCAAGTTTTTTTATTCTTTTTTTTTTTTTTATGTTACCCCCATGCGTATGTGATGGAGGAGTAAAGTCATCACTCAGGCTTGTTTTAAATTATTTCCAATGATTTGTGGAAATAATTGCTCGGGCATGATCTCCAAGAGTTCAAATCATATAAAATCGAAAAGATTAAATTATAATCTTTCAAGAAAAAAATTTACGCGTGTTAAAAGCATCAATGATGGAAACTTTATCTGAAAAAACCCTATATTTTTATACCATTTATGACATTTATATCATGCTGTTTGGGCAAATTTTTGTTCTATAAAAGGTGTTTGGGTAACCTTATAGTTACTTTTCAGAAACACTTTTTAACAAATCGAGACAAACTCTTTTATATAATTACTTCGTATGTCGTAAAAACACTTTTAAAACTATAGTTTTATTCTTATCCAAATATCTTTATAGTTAAGTGGACAAATCGAATGGTCTCCATTCCAAGCTGCGCCCTAATTAATTTCTTGTATTAATTTCCAGTCAAGACCACCGACCGAGTTCATGGATGGCCCTGACGGGCTGGTGCATATCAGCCGTAGAAAATAGAAAGTGTCTGAGGCAGACAAAAGGGCAGGGCCAAGCCATCTCCCACATGGTCCTGTCACTTAAATGACGGAACATGAGATCAAGGTTAAGAGATTCGAAACGGGAGAGCAGCAGAAACGTTTTCAAGATTCCTGGGGACTAGTAATATGTTCCCGCTTCTGCTCTCTTCCTAATCCAAGTAATCAATTACATAAGTCGTGAGATTGATGTCATAATCCGTTCTGCATCTAAAATACGATATATGGTGTATTGAATTGAGTTTATGACCGCATGGGGATCGTACGATCCTCGCGCGAGAGGCAAACCAAGAAGTGAAAAAGGAGGCAAGGTCGTTACAACTTGACTTGGGAAAGTTAATCTTCCGTTTCTTGTTTCGACTCTCTTATAGATGAACACAAATAACTCCACAATTTAATTATTTTTTTCACTGGGTTTCTACGTACTCCCAGTATACACGGGGGGACAGAGCACCGCAGTAAAAATGGGTACAGAGGAACGTACGAAATAAGACGAAGCGGGTAGATATTCGGGTTTATTTCTGCTTTTTTGAGGGGCAAAAAAGCCGTTGCGTGAGACACGTGGATGATGTGTGTGGAGGAAAATAATTCAGAGGAATAGAGGAGGTGTGAGAAAAAGAGGGGGAGGGAAAGGGACAAGGAAAATGTGGTGGTGGAGAAGAGGAGGGTCCCGTGCGACAGGGCCATATAATCCCAGTGCTTAATTTGGCTCCTTTCAGAGTTCCAATAATTGAATGTGGTGTTATTGAAGGTTTTGTGTTCACAGCTGCCTCGCATCTCATCCAAAGTTGTTGGCACATCTCTGTGTTGAATTCACATTGCATCCCCCTCCATCCTCTCCCTAGCCCCCGCACCTCACGTCACCACGGGTACTTGTATTTTCATATCTCTGTGTTCCTTCCCCAAATGTTTGTTCATGTAATACCATCCTGTTCAAGTCACTTGTGCCTGGTTCCCACATATTGCAAAATTATTAAAGATATTTCATTCAATTTAATAATATGCTCAATTTTATTGAATGATGTGTATATATATTACATTCAGCAATCGTCTCTGTTCTTTAATGAAAAAAAGCAACCTATGGAAGAGAAGTCAATGTGTTTCGCCCACAATAAAACAGAACTTATAGATTCCTATGACTGACTTTTCAGATAATATATTGTCCTTTTTCATTTAAAAAAAAAAACAGAGACAGTCGAGAAACGTGATGAAAGGCGTATTTATAAAGTAAGTAATGCACTAAGCCACTAAGTAAAATCAAATACGTATCTGTTAATATGGGGCGGAAGCCATTTTGTCCGTTTCTGGACAACGAGAGAGGAATCATTCATCTCGAGGACAACGAGAGAGGAATCATTCATCTCGAGGATTCCTTGCATGATTAGGCCAACGATGTCTATCCTTTCCTCTTTAATTTCTATTTTACTCCGTTGTTTTTAATACAGGACTTAATTATTAGATTAGTTTTGATTCTAAATATAAGATTCATTTATCATATTTATCAATTTTTTAAATTACCTCTATGGATACTTCGTCAACTATAATCAAGTAAAAGAAGAAAAAATATTAAGAAAGATGATTATGGTATTTTAAGAAAAACATGTCACATTTTTTATAATTAACTAACTTACATAATTTTTTTAATCTAATCAAATTAGTTAACTAGATCTTACATTAAAAGCTGACGGAATATTTTATATTTGGTTCAAAAGTTTTGCAGTACGCAGTCGTTAGAGAGATATGGTAAATTGTGCATTCTTGCCATTTTGGCAAAACTAACAACTAACAATTAAGTTTATCCTTTCTGATTTCTGCATACCAAAACACATGTAATAAAATCTAAACTTACGTGCATACCAATTTACAAAGGCTGTCAAACAGTCTGGGTTCTTGCGAATTCTACTTTGATTAACCAAATATTCGATTATTTATTTTGTTTAAATAAAAACACCTTTTTTCACTCACTAACCATGATTTTCACTAACGAAGCGTAAAATGGTTCAACATGAATTAGTGTTTCATTGAAATTTTAAAAGCGATAATTATTTTTGAAACAAAACAAAGACCATAGGGTAACACATTTTGAAATAGTGAAAATGATTATTAACATATGTGATTCGGTGATTCAATTTTTCGTTCCTTTAAAAACACAAACACACGTTTTCTATATCGCAAATTTTTTAATTTTAATCCTTTGAAAGATGATTATTCTGATATTGTGAGACAATCTTGAAGTAATGAATTCAAAATTATTAAATAAAAAATATCCATTATTTTATGTTTCAGATATACAAAATGAGCTAGGACACAGCCAGTTCAATTTAAACACGTATTTTTTTAATATTATTATCATCGAAATTGGTAATTAAAACAAAACGCGTATACGCTGTTTTGGTCACGACATTATGGTGGTACCATTTAATGTGAGGAAGCGAAAACTGAAAAGGGCAATCGTTGGTAATGCCCAATGCCACGTCCAGCTTCCGACCAATCTGAAAAACGGCGTGGCCACATGTGTCGTTTTGGGACCACGGTTGTGTGACTCGGGGTGGCGGGGTCAATGCGTTTTTACCTGCGAACGAAATGGCAGCCATTCAAGGAGAAACGGTCAATGTGGAACTGGAAGCATCCTTGAAAATCAAATATCCCCACACGTCACTCCCTTTTTTAACCATTTTTTCCCCTTTCTGGTGAGTCTTCTTTTCTTCTTATCACACTCTTGATCAAACGTGGTGTTTTGGATCAACCCTTGTTTCCACCATGTGGTGTTGTCGTTATCGCGAAGAAGACAGGAGGAAACCCAGAAGCTTATCAGAAGGAAGAAGAGGAGGAAGAAAGCAGGAACCCAGATTGCAGAGGTGAGGTCCTATTCAACCTATCGACTCACCTTCTGACTCGGAATTTTATTATAACGGTAATTCCTCTTTTTATGGAACAGTAATGTTAATTTCTTTAATCTGCCCGCCCCGCCGAATCATCAATCAAATACATCAACCAATATAAGGAAACAACTCATCATGGATGTATTAATTATACGACACGGTGATTTATAAATAGAAATCTACTGGCGTAATGTCGAAGGTGTTATTTGATAAGCCAGTCATTGATTTATTAAAAGGCTGTTTCTTTAATTGCCAACAATAGTCTGGGCTGATGAGTCCTCGTGAAAACTCCCATGAGAATATTTTGGAATCACTGTTTAAACTGAAAGATGGGAGTCCCTTTGCCTGCATCTGTGAATGCATTGATCAGAAACCAAATTATTGAAGTAATTTGGCCATTTTTTGTGTGCCGATGCTTAAACGTTTGGTTAGAATGCAATTATTTAAAGAAATCCGGTAGAGGATGTGTGGCCCGTCACTTGACTTGTCCGAGATGACCCCTCTGAATGCCAAGACCGCAAAAAGGCCGAAGGAACGGAAAATTTAAATCTGCACATGCGAAGGCGTGCAAATGAGAGCTTAGTTTCGATTTGCATAAAATATACTACCTCCGGTCTTAATTATAAGATCCAGTTGACTTATTTGAAGAGATTAAGGAAGTAAGTTAAGTTAGTTATTTGTAATAAATAAGTGTTGTCATTTCTAAAATATCCTTGCTAATTAAGTATATTGGCTAGAACTATCATTATTAGAAGGATTATTTTGGAAAAAAATGCATAAATATGAGAGACAAAATGGATTGGGGTCTTATAATTAGAACCAAACAAAAAGTCAAACGGGGTCTTATAATAAGGACCGGAGGTAGTATTTATAAGTATTTAAATAAGCAGATTTAAATGATGTCTTAGTATAAGAGTTGGTAGGGATTTGAATTCAGTTCTAAATATAAGGCCTCATTAATTTTGTCTCTCAAATTTATAATTTATTAGTTAAAGTATCTCTATTAATCATATATATTAAGGTTTTCCATTCAAAAGTAATTAATCATGACTACAAATGGTGGTATAGGAAAATCAATTCATATTTGTTATTAATAACTAGGTTATTTAATTTTTTTCAATCCTTCTAAATTAATTATGTAACTCTTAAATTAAGTATTGCTGGTAGTATAAGATACCGTTGAAGTTTTTATAATCTTAAGATACTTCACTAAAAGTTAATAATATTATATTACTTTTTAACATAATTTGATTTAAATTGGACAGGAATATTACACTTTAATAATAATCCTTTTACCGTTTCATGATGTATGTATTTGGCCGCGTATGATTTTGACAGTCAAAATCGGAAGTCCTAGAATTAGTATTCGCACGCGTAGAGGATGGCGCCATTGTGACATGGACTTCATGTGCATGACCCCTCAATATTTATACTTTGACTGTCTTGCTCGTTAATCATGTTGTTGATTTTGGGCCCCCAATAATACATCATGTTCCTGTTTGTCCTTCTATTTATTTTTGGGGAAATTCTTTCTCATAATGTAATTTTTTTTTTATTTTCATCTAGTCATGTCTTGGCTTTTGGTCTTAAATTTTCTTTGGTTAATATAGCTTTTAATCTTATCCTTCTTCGAACCGTATATATAACCACCAATTCTTTTGGACCAAAAAAAAAGTGTATATAAAGACCAATTGATAATTTTATATAAATGAAAAAAATAAAATTAGTTGTTTGGTTAAAAATTTTAAAATCGCTTTTGACAAGTGTGATTAGTTAGAAGGATTTATTTGATTAATTATAAAATTTTATAGTTAATGAGGAGTATCAGGTGAAAATTTAATGCTTCAAATAAAATATATTATGTTAAAAATACATAGAAGAGTCTTATAATAAGAATATGAGCCTGTAATAATTTTCAGTTACATGTTAGACTCTAAATAATACGAGTAAATCCTTAAATAGCCCCCCGCACGGACTTAAAATAAAAGAAGTATTTGGATTATTTTTTTAAAGGTAATTTTATGATATTCAAGGTGAACATGTGAGAAAAATGTTATCATGACATACATAAAATATTTTTTAAAATTATTTGTAAGTGTTTTTAAACTCCTCTAAGAGTCCTTTTAGCATAAGGAAAGTGAAAGAGGAAAGAGGGCAAACAAAAAATTAATAAGCTTGTTTAAAAAATTAATTAATTTTTATTACTTTTGTATATTATATTTTTTATTAAAATGTTAAAATCTTACTTCTTTTAAATTTAAAGTAAGCGTGTTAAAAAAAAAAAATTTCTCTCCTCTGTTTTCCGTATACTAAGGGAGTGTTTGGAAAAAAAATTATAATTTCAGAAGTATTTTTTCGTAAAACGAGATAATCTTCTTCGCATATTTATTTCGTAATCCGTAAAAGCACTTCTGAAACCATGGTTTAGTTTCTATCCAAACACTCCCTGAACTTGAGTTCATCCGCGGCGGGAATTAAACGGGGAGAAAGCTGGGGCGAGCGTGTGACGTCACAGCAGTGATGTGATTCAGTGATAGATTAAGGAGTACTATTTAATACATAGTATTTCCCAATAAATGTGGAAAATTTATTTAATGATCCGTGCTTTGAAAAATACACAGAGCGGGACAAGAATTAATTAATTGGCAATAGGTGTCCTATTGCGGGTCAACAAGGAAGAGGACTGGGGATCAACCTTCTTTATAATTACGCGGGAATCTTACGGGAATCAAAAGCACATGGGCAGTGTTCATTGAATATATTGTTATATTGTCCGAAGATAGAGAACTAGAAGGATCATTTTCCAAAAAATGCATAAAAAATGTGTAGACAGCTGTCACCTATTATTAATAATAATTCGTAATCAATTAAGTTAACGTCTTTGTTAAATGAAAAGATTAATAGCCAGGTGAGTTGGTTAGGTCATTAAGTACTGGTGATCAACGGAAAAACGGACAAATGCGAACGGGCGGGTGTGAAAATTAAGAAAGTCCTCCTTCTTCTTGTTTGACTAATGAAAGTTATTAGCCAAGTCTAGTTAACGAGCTCAACTTGCATTGGTCAAATGGTTTCGTTTCAAATGAGAAAATTAATTACCGTAGAATATCCGTGCGGTGTATATATATATGGAACAAATTTATAATTTCCATAATGAGCACGTGTTTAGTTTTATGGAATAATACTTTCAAATATAATGAGGTGTTGGATTTATCTACAATCCAGTAAAACGAATAATTTAACGTAACATCTTAGTCATTTATAAATAGGAATCCGCCGGTGCAATGCAGGAGGAGTTATTTTTATTAGGGACAGATGCAGAAATATTTTCTTTTTGGGGATTTCTTTAGATTATATTTCGGGGAGGACTTCATGGAGAGATTTTTTTTTTGGCCATAACTCAATAATGTTAAAGTCTTCTTTAAAATTACTGATGGAAGTAAAGAGGTGCCCGCGGCGCCATTTAGCCCAAATCTCTCACTAATTATTATACTTTGCAACCGAAAATCATGTGTTAGCACTAAGCAACTGCTAGCAGTTTTAATTGCTATCATGTTCAGATATTTAATCAGTTTTCTAATTTTAGAAATGCGAACAGGTGTAAGTGACTCTCTAAAGTCTAAACTAATATTTTGTAATCACGTGATGACTTGTTGAGTGTTTTTTATTAGATTACTAGTAAAGTTTTAGGACCTGTTTGGGTACTCTAAAACCATGGTTTCAGAAGCACTTTTCCGCAAAACGAGGTAACCTCCTCCACATATTTACTTCGTAATCCGTAAAAGCACTTCTGAAACCATGGTTTGGTTTTTATCCAAACACTCCCTTAGCCACTATGGTATCATAAATTGCTAAACGGGCGATCCATATATAACTAATGATTGTGAATAATAATTGATTAAGCAAACGCGTTTGCTTGATTTTCACAGGTAGTACGATCACATATCCTTTAATTTAACTTTTTTACTGTTTTCCCCCTTAATTTACATTACTTTTTTGTCCGGTCCTAATTTTTCATTCTTTGACCTTAACATTTTCTTACTGACCATACGAGTCAAAACTCTGATTAAGCGCCAGTTCGAATACTGAACATGACTGACAGTTACCTAATTTTAGAGGGGAAATCAATCAAATTGCACATGCCAAATCGTTGATGGTATCTCCCATGGTCTTCTAGTTCGGGGTCCTACCTCGTTAAGGCAAGTGACGCAGTCTGATGATTAAGCACTCAGCTGGCTTGCTTTCCTCTTTCCCGACGCATCACCCAAACAAAAAAAAAGGGTTCTTTCCTGGGAGCTGATTTTGACGGAGCACCCCAGCAGAATCTCTGCGTTTTCACCCCCCCCACACACACACATACACAGAGATAGATTTGCCTTCTTCATTGAATACTCTTCTCTTTTGCCCTCTTCATTAATTAAAAACACTATTTTTAAGGATATTTCTTTGGAAAAAAGGCATAATAATTACTAGCTACCTCAATTTTGCAAAACATTTCACAGATGATGAAAGTGTTAAAATTTTCTGAAAGATGTCTTGCAAAAGAATCAACGATGGTATATACAAACCAAACAGATGGCATGTTCCCGGTGAGTTGAGTCTGATCATTAGCTTGAATCTTCAGTTACTCTAAAATATGTAACTGATTCGCCTTGACTCCCATCCAAATGGGCGGGATTTAGAGTAGTAGTAGTAATAATGATAATAATTGGTAAGAAAGCGTAGCAATAATTAGCTGCGAAAAGCAAAAAAAAAAATTGAACTAATTTTAACTTAGTGCTCTACTCGTTTATAGGGCAATATAACACACAGGGACCCACATAAATAATTCCTGAGGCAGCTTGTACAAATTCGGCTCATTGAATTTATTCATATAAAGCCATTTGTAATATACTCTGAACATATCAAAAAATGTGTTAAATTGTCAAAAAATTTTAATTTTATCTTTATTAAGATTTTCTTTTTCTATATCTATAAATCATTTTTATATCCATCCATTCTTTTTCCTTTTAATGAAAATTAAGTGAAAATTATTTTTTATAAATATTATTACAATGAAAAATTATATTTTTTAAATCAATTAATTTTTATAAAAATATTATTTTATTAACTAAAACATGTTTTAAAGCAGGAAGAAAAAAGCATAGCTAAGAGAGAACGAAGATTTCATTTTATCAAAAAGCAAAGTAAATTTGTTAATTTCATTGTTTGAAATATATTATCATGTCAATTAGAATAAAAAATTACTGTACCAATTGTCTAATAGACATATTGACAAGACTAAGTTTTGATTAAATTATGTAATTTGAATTAAGATGTAAATTAATTTATGTAATATATAAATAAAAATACAAATTAATATGTAAGGATAAAATAATAAATTAATCATTACTATCCTCTTCTCCCTCTCTTAAACTAAATAAGAGATCATTAGATATCTCTACCTCCCCTGCACTACTACAAGTTATATTATTTTTATCTGTTTAGAAGAAGACATTAACTGAAAAGAAGCAGATAGGAGTAACATATTTGTCTGTTATATAATAGACGAGCATGAGAGAGCCATAATTGCATACTCGTTTGTTTCCCACTAAAACAGATTAGTGTGTGACCATATATTCACCTGGCTAAGTTGAAGTTGATCAAATGATTATATGAGCCATACTCGTCTGGTTAGCCCAACCACACAAGTATGGCCCATTTTTTTTCCCTCGGTTCATAAATCCAGATAAAATAGGAGGCGAAATTGTACTTTTTTTGCACCGGTGTGTTTTTAAAAAAGAAAAAAAAACCAAACCATGTAAGGTAAAACTTTCCCTACACTTCCTCGCCTTACCATCCCCTGTCTCCCCTACACTCAGACCAAACAGGCCCTAATTGTCACGCGGTGATAACGTCACTGCATCAGGAATCGGGATAAAGGGCGCAAAAGTTTGTATCATTATTGGCCATGGTAATGAAAGAATGGGGTGCCATCAAATCAAATTTTTTTTATACGGATATATAAGGACGATCCTAAATATAAGATGTAACTGAAAAAATTTAAATAGATTAAAAAAATAATTAATTTAATTATTGATAATAAATGTGTTTTTTTTAAATATTCTTATTAATCAATTTATTGGTTAGAACTATCATTATTAAAATGACTATTTTTTTTAAAAAAAGCATGAGAAACAAAATTAATTAGGATCTTCTATTTAGAGTCAGAATAAAAATTAAATAAATTTTATATTAACTATTAGGGGTAGGAGGTAGTATAAAAATACACACATATATATAAAGGCCCGTGAACAGTACAACATATTTGAATGTATTATATATTCATGAGAATAAGCCGGGACACTGATCGTAAACATAATTTTGAGTCCAGAGCATTGCATCACACAACGGATCAGGAGTAAAGTAATCGAATTGATCGGTTAACGAAGGGGCCAGAGACGCTGTTTGCGTAGGGTCACAGAAAATGTCAGCCACATAGGGATCTGTCCAGAAATTCACGTCTGCCAATGCATCATTCAGAAAAGCAAACTCATCATCATCTTCCACTATCAAACGGGATTCGCTGCTGCCTCCTGTTGTGGTCTCCGTCGTTACACTCGACGACGACTGATCAGGCGACGGCCGACGGCTTGTTTCCCCCCCGATCTGATTATTATCATCACAAGCCCCAGCAGCATCGTTAACTTGCATTCTTTCACCTGATGATGGCTCCTTCTCTTCAACTCGGGCCGGTTTTCCCGACTTGTCTTGAACCCGCTTCTTGAGATTCGTGTGCCAGTAGTTCTTTATGTCGTTGTCTGTTCTCCCTGGCAGCTTTGCAGCAATCGCGGACCATCTGCATTGGAATTATATATTGGCATTTCAGTTTAGTTATAATTAGTCTAATGGTAGATCATTCTAGTATTAACGACAGTCCTTGACTGTAAAATTAATGCGCGTATTGACTTTGAGAACACACAAACTATGGAGGAGGGGTCACATTCGAAGGACCTGTTTCCCAGCTGGTGGTGCAGTTGGATGATAAGCTGCTCTTCTTCAGGAGTGTAATCGCCTCTTTTGACGTTGGGCCTCAGGTAATTCAGCCATCGAAGTCTGCAACTTTTTCCACACCTTGCCAGGCCTGGACATGATTGAGCTATTGAATCAGAGGTCGATACTCGATAGGAGGACAGATGAAAGGGAAGAGAAGCTCAGTTATAGTAGATGAAGTACCAGCATACTTGGGAAGTTGGCGCCAATTCCAGCAGCCGTACCTAGTAACATACGCAATTAGCTTCCTGTCTTCCTCTGGCGTCCACGTTCCTTTCTTCAGACCACTTTTGTCGCAGCTTGGAGTTCTCGCCATCTTCCTCTGTTTCTGTAACCTGTCTATCCCCTTATTCTCACGCACAGGATCTGAATTAACGAGGGACCCTGTCTGTTTGGTATTTATGTTACGATCTCCTGTGAATGGTAAGAAATTAACCATCAAAATTCAACTTATATATACTTGTACAGACTGCGTCTTCCGGGGCAAACGTGTATCACGGTCAATAAAGTCTTTATTATATTCAAAAGGAAGGGGGGCCCCTATCGATGTTTCCACATCATTCTTCATCTTGGGGGAAGCTGAACAGGAAGTCTATCACTTCGCATATAACCTTCGTCATTTGCTCTTTGCTCTTCATCTTCCTGGAAGCACCCTAACTCTGCACTTGGACATGAAATCATTGCCTTTGCAGGTTCAATTACTCTGCGATTATATTAGTATTGTTGAATGAGTTTGTATAATACGCAGCATCTGTCATGGATAGTTCAAATTGTTTATGTCGACTCTGCCGTTGACTCCCTTTTTAATACCAGCAACTTGTTGAGCCCAGTGCCTATTATTTACAATACTTTGTGTTGGGTTGTAACTACCATTTGATTCCGGCCACCACTTAGCTTATCCAGGCTACGTAATAATAAACTGTTATTGTTTCAGGCCAAAAAAAAAACTGTTATTCTTACAATGAAATAAGATATATTTAGGTTGAATTTTACCAAGTCAGGGTATTTTTTATAGGGGATTGGAAAAAAAAAAAAAGCTATAACACGGCCTTCATTTTGTGATTGTTTTCAATGGGAAACAATACTACAATAGAAAGGTGTGGTGAGGTAAAATCACGGAAGCACAGCTATGTAACTGTTTATCGCGTCACCATAACCGTCAAGGGGCCGATTGTTGATGATGGCCTCGCTATTTATATTCTAGGGGCAAAATAATTCTAATTCATACAAATAAAAATCTCGCATACGTTCAACTCTAGTTATATATATAAAAGCCGTTTATATAAATTAAAAAATTATTAAATTAATTATTTTTAATATATATTTATTAATTTTTAAAATGTCTCACTGAATTATTTGCATCACAAACTACCATATGGATGGAAACTCTTTTATTACATACAATCAAAAAAAATTATAAACTTACAAAATAAAATGAACTGAGGTCCCACGTTTGAAACTAAAATAAAAATTTGCTGATATTGTATAAGCATGGATTCATGGTTAAAGAATGCTTATAAAGGTACTTAGAGATTGCTTAATACTTACCAATAAAATCTTTACAGAAAATTTTATTATTTAAACTCACGATTATATAAGTTATGAGTTTTTTTTTTGTTACTCAGAGTATTCTCTCACCCGAACAGTGAGAGACTAATTTCTCGGGATACTGTTAGGTACCGTAACGGAGATCCTTCCCAACAGTGTTTGTTCCATACATACCGTCCCAAGAATCAAACTCAGAACATGATATTTAAGGTAGCTAAGTCTTTTTTACTTGGACCAACACTTGTTAAATTGACTCAGTATTTATTGGACACGTTGCTTGTAGGATTGCCCTCACATTGGATTTGATGTTGCATGCACGACTAGGACCTGTTTGGGTATCCCCAAACCGTGGTTTCAGAAACACTTTTTCGTAAAACGAGATAATCTCCTCCATATATTTATTTCGTAATCCGTAAAAATACTTCTGAAACTATGGTTTGGTTTCTATTCAAACACACCCTAGTCCACAGCCCACATGCGTGTAACATATGCGGGTCCTTCAATGTGAAACCGTAAACTGAAACCTCGGGGGGCCCATTTATTGCGTTTGAACTTTGAATTTCAACTTTTTTTAAATTGAAGTTCACTTTGACTGAGACAAAAAAAAAAAAAACAGAGAGGAAGTGTCGCAGTGGGATGTCAGAAGGGCAGGGCTTAATCATATGCCCACACATAAGTGGCCATTCAATAAAGCATGAAAATGATAAATATGTATGGGGCAAATATCGTCCGGTAATAAAGAAAAGCAGTAAAATGACAAATAAATGCTGGGCAATTATGGTAATTAGCAATTACACGAGCTTCACTTTCATGCTCCACGCTTTCTCTTATCGGTTACCTTTTCCAAGTATTTTTATTGACCACCTTACCTTTTTCAGGTATGCAGCACTGCAGCAGTCTTGCTTCTTATTCTTAGCATCAGCGAAGCAGAATATCTTGCTGGTCAAAAAAAGGCCAAGCAGAATCTCTTTCTAGAAAGCTAATTTCTTACAAAGTTTTCTAACCAGTTGCCTGTTTTGTTTCTACAATTTCTGCCAGGTCGGATTACTTTTGAAATACATATAGTAATTTTAATGTGAAAGTTCAAATTAATTTTATTTTATTTTACAAATTTTAATAATAAGTTTGAAAACATACCATAAATAAATATTAGAAAAGTAGGCCTTGCTCGGGTTAAAAAAAAAAAATCAATTTTTTACTTATAATCTAGTAAGATGATCAGCCCCCCAAAAAAAAAAATCAAGTAAGATAAATTTTTTTATTTCTTAAGATTTTAACTCCCTCTCTTTACTTATAATCTAACTCGTCTAATTCTATTTACAGAGTAAATAGAGAATATTTTATTTGTCTTATTTGTAAGTCTTATATCATTAAAATTTTCAATTGAATATATAATTGCACATTCATTTATTATTCATAATAACAGTCTCATATTGAGCATATATTACACAATAATAACGTTAAAAAATTATTAAATTTTAAGATAAAATTAAATGATATTTAAATTTTTATTTTAATTAATAAAACATGCTGAAATAGCTTATAAATCTTGTGCGCCGGCAGTGCCAAAAACCAGATGTTTAAAGTAAATTTAGAACCAATTTGTTTAGAATTTAAAATATGGTTTTAGTTAAGTTGAATACTTAACTTTTTAGGAGAAGGTTAAGCTAATCATGAAGATTTTGATAGAAAAAGTTACTCGTATTAATTTTTTTATGAATTATTCCTAACACATTTCGCCCATATTTAGCTTAAATTCTTTAAACAATTCCTTCATACTCCAGACAGTCTCATCATACTTAACCCGACTAAAATCATTTTTTAATCTTAAATAAAATGGCCTTTAATAATCTAGTCATCTTTTCAGACGATCTTGAGGACCTCTTGTTGCCCTCGTTACTCTGCCATTCATTTTTTGTGGTTTTATTTATTTATTTAAAGAATAAGTTAAATTATTGCCAAAATCCAGTTCGTGATTTAAAGGGCATCTTAAATCTGTCTGCTGCCCCCTCAGCAGGGCCTAATATAAATATAGCTTATTGCGAATTACTACCTCCCATTTTAATTATAAAATTTTATTTAAAGATTATAAATAAGATTTTATAATTAAAATAAAAAAAATATGAGTAGATACCTCCACCAAACAAGAACAAACCTGCAGTACTGTGTGTGGTCAGAAAAAGGAAAAAAAAAAAAAACTCGCAGTGCTGTGGAGATTGTCTAGATCTTTTGATGTGATACATCACCTGATAAAAAACAGGGAGAATTGTAATTAGGTCTCAATTAAGAGAATTAAATATAAAAAGGTCTCTTAAAATCATGAAATTATTCTAAAGTCCCAAAGGACCTTTTTGCAATAAATTTTATTTGTTTAATTACCAAATTACCTTTCTTTTTTTTTTAAAGTTTGTATTGACAACTGAAAGAGCAGTGGTTGACAACTCAGGGTGCAAGGATTGACAACTATCGCTGCTGGTTTGTCAAATAAATAAAATTTAATGCAAAATTTTTTTTGGAACTTTAAAATAATTTCATGATTTCAAGGGACCTTTTTGTATTTAATTCCCTTTAGTGAGACCTAATTGCCATTTTCCCTAAAAAATAATACCACGTGGAGGATACATATAAATAAACTATAACACTAGAAATTTAACAATCGCACTCTTAAACACTAAAGTTCATTGAGGCCCCAAAAAAAAAAAAACCCACTAAAGTGCAACAATGAATTGGATCTGTACACACACTTAACAACAATAATAAAATCTTATCCTACTAGATAGAGTCAGTTTAATAAATTATATAATGTTATTGGACTCTATACAAAGCCAAATCTACACACTTAGCGACAAATAAAATTTTTTAATATCCTCAATATGATTTTTTTTCCCCAGTTATAAGAGGGCAGGATCTAACCCGTAACATATATACCCTACACCCGCACATATACCACTTGACTAAGCGACCAATGGTCAATATAAATTATTTAACACAAAGTTTTATATTCGAGCATTTTACTATTAGAGTCTTATTACCGTCTAAACGATACTAAGCATTTTTTTGTATGGCCATGGAATTCTTTAAAAAGTATATTTACGAGAATTTTTTTTTTCTGAATTGTGTGGATGAGTGTTTTTAAAAATTTCGATCGTAATGCAAAAAAAAAAAAAAGTATCAAGAAGAGAAAGCGAGAGGGTAGATAAGGCCGTCATCATTATTGGGCCAATCATGAGCCAAAGACGCCTGTAATCCCACCATCTTGATGAGAAATATCCTTTCCCTCCCGTTCAGAAGATAAGAGTAGTCAACATACCATTCTCATAGTAAATTGGTTTTGTTTTTGCCATTTTATTTATAGTTTTATTGAGTTACCGATAATGTAAAATCTGCTTAGCATGCAATTACAGAGGAAACAAAAGTGAACACCACACCTTGAAGCTTAATTTAATTGTAATTTTGATATGTTAAATATTTTATAAAAATTGTAAAAAAATTGCATACATATTATAATTAGAATTTAAAAACTACGTAACTAACTTACAAAAACAATTACAGCACTATTTATAAATTATGCATCACGCGATGGCTGATCACTTTAAACTTTCATAGATGAAAGGCCCACTCGAATTTTCTTCGTAAGTACTCGTAACTCTTAATTGGAATTAATGCGTTAGATACGCATCAAAATGAAGGGCATGAAACCAAAATGAACAAGATTGGAATCTGGTTTTGAAAAGAGGCTAAGGAGCAAGGATTGATACCCGTTCATAAAAACGTTCATATGGATCCATCCAACTTTATTGAAAGTTTGGGTTGAAAATGGTCTTACTTGCTTTTTCCTTGTCGTTATGTGAAAGGCAATCCAACTTTAGTTTTTCTCATACAACAACGATTCTTTATTTCCACATCGATCCATGACCATGCATGATTCTTCATCACCCACACCAAATTTGGAGTCACCATTATTGCTTTTCTTCCCTTGCATTACTTGACTCAATGTGATGAGGTCAGGTTACAAATCCCTTTATGAACATTGTGGCCTTTAAAAATTGCAGCGAAGTGTTTATTCCGTATAAACACACACAAAAACTAATTATCAGCTAAAAAAAGAAGCTAGTTAGAGATTAGATTTTGTCATAGGTATTATATCTCAATATACTTAGTTTTTCAAGTTTATAACCTTTTTTTTTTTTAAATATTCCTATTACGTGTAATGGGTCCCATCCAAAGAGAGTTCCAGTGCATGTTAAGGACTGGAGCTCATATATAGTTCATTGCAATGTAGTTTAATTTTATGATTGGACTTTTTAACTCTTTCATCCATCTCTTTCATGATTGAGTCAAGTAAACTAATTAAATACTTTTAAATACTGTATTATTGCACGTACACAATATGTATAGTCTAACCACAAGTTGTTGGGTAACTTATTTTATGCTGAACATCAGGCCATTAACGTGGCTAATTCATGTTGCACAATATAAATATTACTACAAGGTATACTTTGAATTCAACATTAGGCAAAGCTTCACGTGTATATGCTTAAACGCGCAAGATTAGGGTCAAGCAGGACTACAAGACAATAGCTTATGACCTTCACAATCAATATGGATTATAAAATCAAATTAATCATATGCCCTTGCTTAACACGAATAACCAAACACTGCACATACACTTTACCTGAACTTATTTTTCTAAAACAGGAAAAAAAAAAAAGGGACTTGCTGTGCAGTATGGCACAGGAGCAAAAATCCAATTTTTTAAGATGCTAATACTATTTAGTTTTCTTGTAGATGTATTCATTCTTGATTTGATGGCACTCCGGTGCAGACCGGGCAGAAGTGCCAGAAATAAATCATTTTCTAACCATAACCTGAGGTTTATTTAAAGCTTTGGGATCCTAAATTTACACATAGCATTTGGGAGGAAATATACTATAGGAAGACAAGAAATAATTACGCTAATTATTATTGTTTTTTTGGGGTGACAACTTCTGAGTACAGAGTTCAAAAATGTCAAGAACAAGACTTAAGAACCAACACGAAGCTTATTAGCACAAGACAAAAAACCCAGATAGAAAACGGCAACTACACTGAGCATAAACATCTAACAACCCAACATGCCAATTAAACGAGAAAGAAATATTCATCAACTGCAATCAAAGACGTCTCTTTATGTGAAAGATAAGAGCCATGGGAGATAATGACGCAAGGTCCCACTCGGAGGTTCATCCACTTCACGGATTCAACTGCAATACAGTACTCCATTTGGTCTGATATAAATAACTAAATTAGATAAATAAAAAATTTAATTAAAATTGTTTTAAAATATTAAATATAACAAATATATATTATTTTCTACAAACACCTTTAGTTGAGGGAAGATAGAGAGTGAGAGAAAGAGAATGAGGAGATGGAAAAATGAGGCGGGTAATTAGAGGACAAAAATGAGGAAATACACAAATCAATAATGGGCTTACAAGCCCATTGTTTCCCTTCCGAGTGGCCCAAAAAGTATGGGAAGAGGAAACGCCTCTGGGGTATGACAAAAACGGCAGAGCCCACTTAGGAACCTTTTGAAAGCACTTGAAAAAAATACTTTTGCGCAAATACTTATTTCTAATACCGTAATTTGTGTTTGAATATTGTAAGTCGCGTTCTAACATGGTCTTTGACATTTTGCTACCAAGCTATTCTCTGGGGGCTTGTGTTTGAAGAAAAGATCGAAGTTCACTTTGAAATGAGAGCATCTTGGTTCTGTTAGCAATGCGGCGGGATTGAACGTGAGAATTTTGTGGCGGGGAACAAGATGAACAGAAGAAAGCGGGAAGGAGGAAATCACGAAGACGATGGTTCGAAACAATGAGAATATTGTTGAATAAAGGATATACCGGACGGCGAACAAAGAATTGACAAGAAATATTTAAGTGCTCATAAAATAATGATACGGCCATGATGAATCCTACGGATTCAAAGTGAGGACGAACAATATAAGCTTCAAACCAAGTCATTTTTCCTTTCTTAAATTAAATATTTGTTTCGTTAATGAAGATGTGCTCAGGCTGAAAGAAACGCCAAATGTGCAAGAACCATGGGTGTCATTTCTTCAATTCGATTTAAACTTTTTTCATTAGAAGCTTGTGAGGTAATTTCAGAATAAAAATATACAAATAGAAAACCTTTTTTTTAATTTTTATTACCATTTTTTTAAGGAACAAAAAACAGATTTGCAAGATTCCTCGGTTTGAATGACGACGTATGAAGAACAGCATGACATGAATCTAATTATGATTTGGGGGGGAAATCATTTCCCAGATTTGCCTAATTTAACCAACAGGTTCCATTTTCGGTTTCCACTCCAAAGTCTTTTGCCTTTTTGGGTGGGGATCGAGATTCGAGAGGTATTGGCGCCAAAAGAGAATCTCAACGGCTTTTTACAGTAATTTATTTTACTCAAATACTATAGCATAAAAAATATTTATCGAGATACTATGTTTCAAAATTATTCAGGCAAAGATCGAATTTAAATTTAGTGGATCCCACGGTAAAAATTGTAAGAACTTATTCTTACTCAATGGGTCCCACCTTAAAAAAGTTAAGTTATTCATACATTGAACAATTTTGGTTTTGTCTTTTAGTGTTAGTGTCCTTTTTTTTTCCCAGCTCCTTCATTCTTCCATTATTCTTCCTCCTCTTTAAGTTTTGTTTTTTTTAAGAGAGCTTGTGGTATGTGCTGTCTTCTTGTATCCGTGTTATTTCAACTTAAAATTTGATTTTTTTTACCTAATTAAAATACATTTTCTCGATTAACTTTTTTTAAAATAATTTTTTACATATATTTTCTTAGTCATTTTATATGTTAAGTTTGTTTAAACTTTTATATTTAATCATTTTTTTATGTTGTCTTGTAGGCCTTGTATACAACGAATTTTAAATTTGTCTATAATAAAAAAAATTCTTCAAATGCTACGTAGTAGGAATTGAGTTTGACTATAGTATCTGGAGAAATATAAAATTCGACGTACACAAGGTCTATAAGGCGACATATAAAATGACTAAACATAAAATTGTACTCATCATTTAAGAAAATACATATAAAAATTATTAAAAAGTTAATAAAAAATGCACCTTAATTAGGTTAAAAAAATCAAATTTTAAATTGAAATAAAACCCATTCATGAAGGTAGGACACACCACTAGTTCTTTTATGAAAGAATGAAAAAGCTTAAAAAGGAGGAAAAATAATGGAAGGATGAAGAAGTTAAAAAAAGAAAAAACAACGCCACTAAAAGACAAAATCAAAGCTGTTCAAGGTGTAAACAACTTTATTTTTTTAAGGTAGTTCTTTATAAATTTAAACTCTGGTTTGAATGATATTAAAACGTAATATCTCGATAAATATTTTTTATGCTGTAGCATCTTAGTAAAATAAATTACTGTTTATAGTGTGTGTGTGTGTGTGAAAAAACCGAATCTCAACCATTGGAAGCTCTTCAAACTAGTGTTTAGAGTGCGGTCAAAGTGCATGAAGACATTGTCGGGTGAAAATTTAGCAGAGCAGCATTAATTTCTTGGACATTGAAGGGCCACAAGCTCTAGTTTCCCCCTTAAAATTGTGCCTCTTTTTTAAGCTTTGGACTTTTTCCGTGGTGAATACTGAATAGTGCGTGTGTTTATTATATATGTGGCGACGAAGGCTGGCAGAGCTTGATACAGTTTGATACAAACAGGGTGTTGAGGATCATCATCGTCAACCTACTTGACATGATGAAGAAGGTTTCAAGGAGCAACAGCAGCAAGTTCTCTTCCTGCTTTCGCCCTCCCGTTGATCCTCCATCTTCTTCCCTCCACCGCGCTTCCAGTTTTCGCACCGCCTCTCTTCCTCTTCCTCCCCAGCATCACCCCTCTGCACAGCATCATCCTCCCAAGCCAGCTCTTTCTCTGCTCATCAAAGCTCTCGCCCTTCAAACCCGACTCGTAATTCCCCCTTTCATATCCACTTTCACCCCATTTTTGCCTCTCTCTTTAAACACAAGTTAATGCTATATATTCATTTCTTTCAATATCTTCTGGTTTCAGTGTACAGGAGCTCGCCCTCCAAGTCTTCGTGGATCAAAACGCAGATCATCCGGTGATGGGAGACCCATACTGAACCAGGCGACCAAAGCTTCCGACATTCCGGAAACGAAATCGGAACCAACGTCGTCGTGTTCCTCTTCAAATGATTCGCCGTCGTCTTGTTGGAGCCCCGGTTCGGAGTCAGAGAACTCATCCAAGTCATCTCACTCTGTAGACAAAGAAAGCAGGCGCGAAGGCAAATCAGAGAAGGAAAGGAAATGGGAGTGCTCGGGGACATTCATAGTTGTCTTCAGCTTAATATTCACGGTGATGGTGGGTAAGTACTGGGGTGCCCTCTTGACATCAACGTGCCTCTACTTTTTCTCCCTGGTGAAAGCAGGAAGATTATGGCCGCGCAAAAGAGAAGGCCAGATTGTCGAGAAGAGTAAAGCAGTCATAAAGGAAGCCCTGCACCTATGGAACTACCACAAAGGGGCATTCAATTTTTGACGCCAAAATCCTCTTTATCGTGCTTCGCGCTTCCTCCTAGTGGTTTCAGAAGTCAAGCTCTTTCCAGGCACATCCCAAAAGCGAGGCAGACTTTTTCGCGTACAGATAGCTCTCTGGTCTAGGGGGCAGATTGGAGCAATCCGTTGCTTCACATTTACTTCCCTCCCCACTTTTTGTTCCCTTTCACGGTGCATGAAGCCATGAATAGGAGTTCATAAAGAATAAAAGAAATTCGATCTTGACGATATGTGATGTTTGTCAAAAAAATTCCAACTTCTATCGGTTCTGCGGTAAGGGTCCTCCAATTCTTTTACACTTCCAAAGCAATCTTCGGGACAACATAAATTAAAATAAAAATTCCAAAACACTGCTATTCAATTGTCTCAATTATTAATAATTCTGACTCAATGTGTGGGAAAATGAAATGAATTAATTTTAAAGATACAGTCCTTATTCCGACTCCGAGTCCTCACAGTACAGATTCCTCTGCAAGTAAAGCCCAGCAAGCTCCCGCGTGTATTTTTCACACACTCACCCTTCTCCCTGTCCTTGGGTTTGCGTACGTAATCCAAATTTGCCTAAACTTCCTTCTATGCATCTCAGATGTTAATAGTAACTCCAAGCTCAGCAGTTTCTTAAAAGATAATTGAGAACTAAAGTTTTGAGTTCATATATCTTTGCTGTTGTCTAAATATTTAAATGAGGTTTCTCTGGGCAAGAGTGCAATATAATAAGCAGATATTGGTGTGAGTAAATATGTAGGAGAGTATAATGTAATTTGCAAAATATTAGCATGAGAACAACTAAAGATTCCGGCGATAGAGAAGAGAAAGCAGAGGAGTGAATGGGTATGTTGGCAAAAATCAATGATTTTGACAATGTCCTACTAATGCAAAAGAAGTGCCTTGAGATTCTTGAAATTCGTCTAGTTTGTCCATTTCCTAGTTCAGTAACAAAAGAAAACGTGTTGCTTTCGTTTTTAGCTGACATACAAAACAAGTAGTGGCTGGCTGGTTGTCTCACTCTAATTGCCCACATAGACATCACCTACACGTCTGTCGTTTTAGTCAGTGGGTGTCTTCAAGAATTAACTAAGCATAAATTAATAAATGAAAACCCAAAATTAAATATACTATTGAACTCTAACAAAATATGTGTTTTTTTTCTCTCTCTTTACGTTAGCTACATGTATCTCCTCAGAACTCCGCTCCTTCTCTCCCCTGCTCTCATATAGTCATGTACGGAATGTGTGAGCTCATTTACAAGCCAACACCCGTGGCCCATCATTCAACAAGGTTTTTAACATTTTGTTGCATTCTAGATGATCAAAATAGACAAATATCTGGTGGGATTATGTGGACTGTTTCATTAAGATGGTGGCCTCTAGCTATTCTCATGCATGAATTCATTTCATATTCGGGCAAAACATCGACTGATATTTAGATAACACTCTTCCCTATATTCGGGCATAACTTTTTTTTTTTTGGGGTGAGATATACGATCATAATTTAAATAAACTAAAATATATGCATTTAGAATTTCTAAAAAAGTATTATTACAGTTTTATTCCCATAACCCAAATGATCAACCACCCTTGGATAACATTCCACTACGCATACGGATCATACGGGCAAGAGGTCCTCATTATACATATCATTTATTAACTAAAGACACGCGACAGAGCAGAACGATGGTATTAAAAATTGTATCAGCAGCTTACTCTTGTGAAGCTGCAGATGAGAGTTTGCTTTGAGTATGAGAGGAGGCCGTTGAAGAGTTGCTCCTTACCTGTGACTCTGGTTGGAGCTCGAGTTTGAATCAGTGAAGAACACAATATTTGCCTGGTCTTCTTCAAGAAATAATTTGAGGGATCTCGGAACTGGAGGCAGCTTGATACCCGACACCCCCTCAAGGATTTGAACCACCTGACCCATGGATGGCCTCTGAGTTTCATCATCTTGGACACACCAAGCGGCAACTTTTAGTATTCGTGCCACCTCGTCCATGTCTGCATTTCCCCCCAACTTTGGGTCTAATAGGCTAGGCATATTTCCACCTTGGATTACAACATTTGTAGCCCAAGTAGGGAAGAACTTAACTCGGCCATCTTCAGATGGCTCAGAGTTTCTCCTGCCTGACACAAATTCAAAAAGCATCATCCCATAGCTGTAAACATCAGCTTTAGCTGTGATAGCCACCCCAGATATCCACTCTGGAGCAAGATAGCCTCTTGTTCCTCTCATGGTTGTAAGAACCCTACTAAAATCTCGTCCAACTAGCTTTGCAAGGCCGAAGTCAGCAATTTTTGGACAAAAACCAGCATCAAGGAGAATGTTTTCTGGTTTGATGTCACAGTGTATAATACAATCTCTACACTTTTCATGGAGGTAAGTTAATCCCCTCGCTGTTCCAAGGGCAATTTGGTACCTCATTTCCCAGTCCAAAATCTCAAATCTGTTTTCTTGAAACAGATGGGAATTCAAAGAACTATTTGGCATGTAATCATAGACAAGCAGTTTTCTCGCTCCTTCGGAACAAAACCCTCTAAGTCGGACCAAATTTACATGTTGGACTGTTCCGATTGTACTGACTTCTGTACGAAACTGCTTCTCACCTTGGCTAATGCCTTCAAGCTTCTTCACTGCTATAACATTAGAATCTGGCAATGTTCCTTTGAACACAGAACCAAAACCTCCTCCTCCTAGCTTCTCTGAGAAATTCCTCGTCGCGTTTTGCAAATCTCTATACCCATATGCCATCAATGAACCCTCTACAGATTTTCTTGTTTGAACAATTCTCTTTCTTCGCCTTATCATCACAAGTATAGCTAGGAGAATCCCGATACCTCCCACCGACCCTGCAACAATACCAATAGTCGTCCCCTTATTGTTTTCAGAGTCAGGAAACTCGGAAGCTGCAAGCCTGAGATATAAAGTTTCTCCACTGCTGTCATCTTGAGAGAGTTGTTGGAGATTTAAGAGATTTTCATGCCAAATTGAACACCCATTACTATCGTATCCATAAGCAGCACATGAACAATTGCTCAAGCAGGTTGATTGGCATTCCTCTGCATTCCCTGCTCTAACAGATAGAGAATTTTTAGGCAATTTCATGTTCGGCGTTTCTTGGAACTTGTCCTTTTTTCCATTCGAAGAATTGGAGTCCTCACAATGGATTTTTGTTTTCCTCTCACAGCCTCCTGAGTAATCCTTCAGAGTCCAATTGCTCTGGAACTTCGGCTCAAAGCCAAGTAAACAAGTACAAGATGGCATGGAATTCTCGTTACAGATTCCAAATGCACCACAGAATGCATAAACCTCACATTGCTGTCTTGGCTGTGACCAAAACAAGTTCCATTGTTGGCTAGCTTCTAACCATGTAAATTGCTTGATTTGCCCCGAGACATCCATCACAAATCGTGATATAATACTATTATTATACACAGTGTAGGTGAAATAGCTCTCGTTCTCGTTTGTCTCGAATGTGAAATTGTAGATGTAATTTAACCTCATTTCTGGTACCAAACTGAAAATTTGTCCATTCCAAGAACCACTGGTCCAATACTGTTCAGACTTGTTCCAAAGAATGAGATAGGCCGTGCTTCCTTTGGGGTCTAGCTCTAGAGAGAAAAGGCCTTCTGCAGGGTCCTCGCTATTCTTCCATGAAGTGAGATATTGAGGCTGCTTTGTTCTGTTATTTAATTTTATTTTACCTCCTGGAAGCCAGGTATCAGTTGGATGATCAAAGCTCTGCCAAAGGAAATCTTTTGTTGCATTTGACCTATCTCTCAAAACTAGATTCCCACTATCAAGAAGGACCGCTTCTACAGGACTTGAGGATGGAAAAGTCAAGTTTGTTGACCAAACAATCTTTTGAGACCCGTCCAAGAGAACTAAATTACCATCCGATATTTCTAACTTGGCGGAATGTTTGTGAGGGACGGGTTTGTTTCTGTTAGCTACCCAAACATAGGTCTCTTGAGAGACCTTTTTGTACCATATGCCTATGTAGTAATTAGAGGAATTACCTGGCTTGAAGAATCCCAACTCAAAGACGCCTTCCTCGGATATCAGAGTTTGATCGCCAGAAAGAGATTGATTTGCAGAGATGGAAGTAAAAGCTCCAAAAGAAGAATGAATGATAAAACAGAAGCAGAGGATGAGAACTGAAATCCAGAACCATGGTCTCTTCATGCTGTCCATGGCTCCTCAGTTCAGAAAGTAGTGGATAGATGTTTGGTTAAGTGGGAGAGGCGATGTTGGGCAGTAATACTGAGCTGGTTGAGTCTGAAGGAGGAAGGTGACGGGTGATGCTACTTACAATATCATATATGGCCCTACCACCAGCAAAAGTCAAGCCAAACCTTTTATCATTCTTGTTAATTTTCAGTAGAGATAGATGGTGATCACTTGAGAATGTTGATCCAGTCATCGCCGTGTAAAACAATGCAGAAGACAAGTATTATCATCGCATAGCGATAGAACGAATGGTCAGGTCGCTCGGTGGACATCACTAATCACATTCTCAAGTTGAAATATCAACATTTTCATATATTCTAGAGCTTCCACGCTTTTATTCAACATTCCACGCAGACTGTTTTGGTTCTCTTGTCCAGTGTGCGTATTTTTGTTACATTCTGCGTAGCGTATTTTACGGCAGGTAGTCAAGCGCAAATGGTATGGAAATCCAAGGAGTTTTAATTGATGGTCATGCGTAATTTTAAAGGAATCTAGAAACAGAAAGGGAGGATGAAGAACAAAAGAAATTAAAATCTTGAATTGGGATTTGTTCTGGACCAAACATGGAAGGAAAATTCTCAGTCATCAAAAGTCAAGAAATCTACACACTCTTCTCATACGAGTTGTCAAATTACAGGAAATTCCAGACTACTCTATTACTATATACTCCTGTAAATTACTTGTTGGCTAATTAATGGTGTTTTTCAATTTTACTTCTATTGAATACGATAAAAAATAGGTAAGAGAAAACACAACATATTTTTTATCAATAAACTTTCTTTAATAGGGGCAAGAGTGAAAAATTTTATCAATTTAATTTTTTTTTTGTTATGCAAGAATAAGATACAAATGACCTGAGAATATCAGAGCATTATCTAGACACAATGTAACTACTGTAACAAATTGTATTATGAGTCAAATGATTAGCTCTTCCTCAACTCGTTGCACCACACGAAACTAGTTAATAGTTATCCCTGAAAGTCTTTTCAGCCAGACCGAAATGAAGTTCTTACCAGTAATCATAGGATGTTGCTGTTTTTCCTCAACTTTACTACAATTCCATCGCGAAAAATGATTTCGTCATAACTCAAACAACTGATTCTTGCCAAAAAAACATTTGCCGAGCATTTTCTTTCCAAAGATATTTCTTCAGGAAAATAATACACAGCTTCTCTCCCTTGCTGAAGTTAGGCCGAACATGGCTTCCAAACAAATATTACATCTGAGAAACATAAGAAATCATATTTCATCCTGATCTCCATAACAAACATTCTATACAAAGAGGATTACAATGCAGTGATGCGCCGTTAAAAATTCTGGAGTTGAGGAACTAGGCAGATCATAACTCGCAAGGGGACTTCCGAGGTAGTTTCTGAACTCCATGAATGCTCATAATCCTTTATTTTCGGAACCATCTTCCAAGACGGTTCTCAGCTATTATGAGGACCGTCATTTTCCGATATTTTTGCTCCACGCCCCCTTCTTCTCAATATACTGAATTTGGTCGAGCGAGATCCTGAAG
This sequence comes from Neltuma alba, assembly GCF_004799145.2. Lineage (NCBI taxonomy): Eukaryota > Viridiplantae > Streptophyta > Magnoliopsida > Fabales > Fabaceae > Neltuma > Neltuma alba. Next base: position 127,810 of record NW_021636543.1, on the reverse strand, counting down.
ACTTAACCTTCAATGTCTTTCGTCTTTTGCTCTCTGACTTGACAAATTCATCATCGAGAGTTGAAGCTTTGGTGCTGACAGCGACTACTCTTTCAATGGTTCCTTTGCTTGTATGCTTCATATGCAACTGTCTTGCAGGCTGCGTGATTCCACAGTGTCTACCTAGATAGTACATTGGCTCGATATAACATGATGACGAAGATACAATGCCCTTCAGGGTGTTTGGTCGGACAAGCTTCACAAATTCCTTTAACTCTGCAAAATTTGAGTGATCAGAGTATGGGACTGAATAAATGTACTCATGAAACCTTTCTAATGGTCCTGTATTTCCAACTTGCCGATCACTTTGGACCTCACAATTTGCACTCCATGGAGCTCTTTCAGAACGAGATATCCGGAAGGAACCAGCATGAGTTCCACTCATTTGAAGGCCCGTCTTCAGCCACGGAAGACCTGAAGCCATGATTCCTATAGTTGGATGAACTTTATTGAGTGCCTCTAATGTTTCGATGCTAAAGCTGTACCGAGGGACAGCTCTCACTCTAGTAAGAGAAGTGTTTGTGGTAAAAATATCATGAAATCCAAGAAGATGCATAGTCCGCAAGCGCTCTGGCCACACCCAAATCTTCAGTTGAAAATAGAAGCTAACGAGTGAAAAATTAAACCAGAGGAGTACAAATTCCAAAATTTTATCATTCCAACCAAAGGAAAAAACGAAGTTCTGTATAAGAATTACAGAATATGCAGATAATATATGATGTTGAAAACCAATATAGAAACATACGCATTGATTCTAATAGAATATCGAGACAGGCCAAGGTATAAAAAATTGTTTAAGATGAGCAGATCACAGTGATGCGTTGGAAAGAGCCTTGCTAGTTTGATTTAATGACCTAACTATTTTTCCCTCTGTCCTTGCTACGATATTATTAAAGTCGACCCAGTGTGGTGAACTGAATTTTGTGGCTTACTCTCAAGAATGGATAGGAAGAGACCTTTATTTTAAGCACGCGTGCAATATGATGCAAAAGATCCTCTTTCCCCAAAGTGTCAATCCCAATAATGATGTCGTGCTCAGGATGGGACAAAATGATGTTAACAACCTGAAATCAGAACTCCAATAATTCAGAAAATTATTCTTTTTAAGACACTCATGCATCCTAAACTAACTCAAACCAATTCTGCAAGAAGCTCAGTTGATGACACTATGCTTTAATTTTCCCATTTTCTTCGTCATTATCTGTGACAGACACCAAGTTTATAAACTGCTTTTCCGACTCCAGAAATCCTAATATTATTACACATTAGATTCAAGGTAAAAATATCCCAAAACTAATCATACAAGATTATAGCACAGGACGCACCATTGTCCATGGACCATATGGTGTTGCAAAAAAAATAAATAAATAAAAAATCAAAAGCTGCATGCTGAAAAATAGTACAGATTCTGGTTAACTAGCTGCATTTAAAACGATAGACTTCCAGCTCAAACCAACCCCCGGCTTCTTGACTGGAGAAATGGCACGGTTACTAGCTGTCAAAGTGAGCTCATCGAAACATAATTGGTCCCCTTAAACTGCTATGGGTGGGAGTGTACCTGGTTAGCCGCGATTTGTCGAGGGGGGAAATCATACGAAGGGTTGCAGTATGTATTATCCAGGTGAATAATGTCAACCACTTGATCCTTGAGAGCGCCGAGGAGCATGTCCCTGCTCCTCATGGCCCTCTCGCAAGTTGCTTCCCAACGAAAGTCGCCAGTATAAAGCAAGCAGCCAAACTCACCACGGAACACGAGCATCACCGAACCTGTCGTCAGAGAAACATTATCTTAATGGGGATTACAAGTTTCTTCACAATTTCAGAACAGTACATCTAACGTTTCACCATGAATATTGAATAACTTGAGTCTAGTGGTAAATTCTAGAGAAATAATTCTCTCAGGAAATTGAGCGAACAGTTAACAGGCAATAAAAGGCAGAATTACCAGGACAGTGGATAGCGTCGATGGCCATGACCTGGAGGTGTGTCTCAGAGCCACATGGCGAGAGAAGAGAAAGGGAGTGCCAGGTGCCAATTTGGAGGATGCGAATCAAGGAGAGGTTGAATTCGGGAAATTTGAAAGGGAAGAGTTTGGCGGTGGTGCGGGAACAGAAGAGAGGACCATTGGCCCAGGAAGAAGAGAGGCCGTTGGTGTGGTCGGAGTGAAGGTGAGTCAGGAAATACGCCTGACTGCCCGCCGCCCAACGATCCACCGAAACCAACCTACTGACCATTTCCCTACGGAGGAACTGGAGAGTGAGAGCCTGAGAGGCCAAGTGACATGCGTGCTTGCGACAGTGGGCACCGCGCGTTTTTATCGGCGGGAAATGAATCCCAAGTTTTGAAATTGAAAGTCTTTTCATTTTACGACAGTTAGTCCAAAAAACATACTACTTCTCATATTTAATATAAGATCCTATTTAATTTTTATTTTGATTTTAAATATAAGATCTCAATTTATTTTATCTCTCATATTTATATATATTTTTTTCAAAATAACCGTTCTAATCATAATAGTTATAGTCAAAATATTTTATTAATAAGGATATTTTAGGAAAGACAACACACAAATAACTAACTTAACTTACTTTCTTAATCTTTTCAAATTACTCAACTGGTTCTTATAATTAGGACCAGAGGTAATATTTGGATAGAAACCAAATCATAATTTTAAAAATATTTTTACAGTATATGAAATAAATATATAAAAAAAATATCTTTTAAAAGTATTTTTCTACCTTATCAAACACCTTCTAAGTTTCTAGCTAGACTTGACTCTATGAGCGGCCTCCAGGTAGAGCTGGGAATCAGGACCGGCCCGGCCTTTCAGGGCTAGCGGGCTTAAAAGGGCCAGCCCTTCAGAGCTGAAATTTTAAAAATACGCCAATTTGTCAGGCCTGACCCTTAAACTATAGGGTCAGGGCCGGCCCGCGGGCTTTTGGCCCGTTTTAGAAAAAATACTATTTTTTATATTTATCATATTTTTTTATAAAAATATAAAAATAAACCAATGAAATTATTAATAAAAGATATAAATATGAATAAAATTAAGTCACAAATATAAAATATTATCATATATAAATATTCATCAACATCTAATAACATCTAAAACATTCATTAATAAGATAACAACATCTAAAAGTTTTATCTATAATACAATTGTGCAATAAATAAACACTATTATTAATCTTTTGAAACTTCATCATCACTATAATTAATTATTTTTCTTCATAAGTATGCTTTTCTTTCGTAACAAAAATATCAAGTTTTTCTTCTTTATAAGAATTTTATTTTTAAATTTTGCAATCTAACTATTATTTTACTTTAATGTGAGAAATATTGTTGTTGAAACTCATGAATTTCTAATTCAAATTATAGAATCACAAGTTATATAAGTATAAAAATATTCTATTATCAAATATATATATATATATAGTTTAAAAATATTAACATATATAATATAAATCAAATCATTATTAAAGTCCAAATTAACCCATTTTTTAAAAATTTAATTGGATAAATTATTGTCTAAAACTAAATTTAATTTTAAAATGATAATAATAACTAAATATTTGAAATATTATTAACAATGTAAAAAATTAATAACATTAATATTATATAAAAAATTTTAAAAAATAAAAAAATTATAAAATGGCTTAAAAGGGCCGGCCTTTTAAGCCTTCGGCCCTCCAGGGCTTATTTCTCATTTTAAGAGAAAAATATCAAGCCCGGCCCTCATAATTTCAGGGCCTAAAAGGGCCGGCCCGACGGGCTCAGCCCATTTTCCCGGCTCTACCTCCAGGTGTGATTAGGTGCATGTTTTCTTTCCGTCTCCCCTAGAGTTGCAGGGTTGTTTGGAATCTTTTCTATTTTTTTAGTCTTTTAATTTATCAAATAAAAAAATAAATATATAAAAGATTTTTACCTCAATTTTTTTTTTTTACCGGAATACCTCAATTTACTTAAAATATGCTTATAAATAGTTTTAAATATAAAGACAAATGAAGCCATAACCTATAACTCGTAAGCAAGCAAAGCCAATTTTTAGTGGGCTATTAGCAATGTTTTAAAAGCCGGACCGGAAGTCGAACCGGAAAGATCAACGGGTCATGGTTCAATCGGTCGGATCGGTCGGACCGTTTGGTCAGACCGGTGATGCAATAATTAATTTAAAACAATATTATATACATATAATTAGTATATATGAAAAATATCAAATTATTAAATAATTTAGAAATGCATTTAAATAATCTAAAATTATAATGAAATCATTGAAAATGGACTAAAACCTTATATATTTAAATTTATGTATGTTTAAAATATTTAATGATATTACAAATTATCAATTCATTCAAATCAAAATATTTTTTAAACGATAGACCAAATATCAAAACAAAAAGACTAGCGACTTACAATTTTAACACCACAATATATGAAATTTTCAATGAAATAATACTCTATGGTTATAAATAGTCTAAAAATATATTAGGATATTTAAGGGGATCAATTTTTTTTATTTTTCTTCTATTTTTTTTTAAATTTTTAGTATTTTTTCAGTCAGGCTAAAAAACCGTCCGGTTTTCTGAAAACCGTTCCGGTTCCCGGTCCAACTCCGGTTTCCGGCTTAATAACGGCTCAACTCCGGTCCAATCCGGCTCAACTATATAAACGGTTTTTTGGTCCAAACCGAGCCGTTAACGAGTCCGGGTCACGGTTCAACCGGTTCGACCGTCCGGTCCGGTCCGGTTCTTAAAACATTGGCTATTAGCATTAGTTTTGTCTGAATGATTGATTTTACTTTATTCATTTTTTTTAAAAATAAAGATATATTTTTAGTCTTTTATTATGTAAAATTTTATTTTGTTTCATTAATTTTATAAAATTTAAAAAATACTGATATTAAAATTTTAAATGTTGACAAAAGATTTTCATTCATATTAAATTCAATTTTTTTAAATTATAATTATTGAAAAAATCATTTCTAAATAACAAATAGATATTTTATAAAATTGAGGACAAATTGTAGAAAAAGACCACCAAAATTAAATAATTACATATAAGGACCCGTTCATAAAATTGTTGTTAAAACTTATACTATTATCATCAAAACTCAAACTAATATTATAACAGGCCTCTATTTATAATTTTTTTTTATTTTAGCGGTCTATTTTTTGTAATTTTTCCTAAAATTAATGAGTTAAATCTGAAAATTTAGATAAGATTAAAGAATCGAAAATAATTTTTCATTTTCTTAAGAAAAATATAAGGCCCTTTTAAGTTTCGCCCAAAAGAAAACCCCTTTTATTTATTTTAATTTTTTTCACAATTGTAACTCAAAATTTTTATCGTGAATCCATTCTCGCAATGCCCATCCTCCATCCACCTCTGATCACGTAGGGATTACTGATTAGACAAGTTTTATTTTTTAACAACAAAATTAAATGGTATAAATCCAATAATTTTGTTTAGGAAATAATTTTTTTTCCAATTTCAATAATGTTATTATTGCTTATTTAGCGATGTTGTTTTAAAATATTCTCAAAACAGGGGTAAAATTTTCATGTTATTTATATTAGATAATTTGTTGCCTTTTTTATTTTTGTTTTATTTTATGGACCAAGCAGGAGGAAGTCTTTACAGACTTACATGTTCTTCCTTGTTTGGTACCTGATACATAATATCTTTGATTTTTACTTCTTTAAACTTGATGCTCTGCGTCAAGCTCCAAGCATCATCCTTATCATTTATAACACAACCGTTATATGGTTTTTTCCGGTGTATAAGGGAGAAAAACACAACGAACAGATGTAAGCACAAGGACACAAATGTATGAATCCCCAGGACAAATTCTGTTCAAGTAATAAGATCGTCAGTCTGCTGCTTTTCCAAACAAAAAGCAAAGGTGATAAATATGCCCCAAAAGGTATTTTTAAGGAGAGTCTATTGTTTTGCCCTCGGCGTGAGTTTTTCAAACTGGTCTTCACGGAGCGTCCCATATAAATATCAAATGCCCTTTTGGTCGCAGAGGATACCGCCAAAAGGAAACCATCCAATTCCCAAACACGGGGGACCATTGAAAAAAAAAAGCGCTTAGATCTGACCAGGCCAAATAAGACCAAAACTTGGCAGAAAGATAGAACGTTAATTTGATTAGAAACCGCAATTGGAATGTCACTGACAAAGGATTTGAAGGGGCGCTGTTCTGGTTGTTTGTCACGTGGCATTTGCAGGGAAGAAGTTGTTGTACTCGTATTTAGGATGGTTAGAGAAAACCTGGCAGTCGGCACCCCCTCTTGCCTCCCCAGTTCAAGCACCGTTCATTTATGTTGTTATTGGTGCGCGCGTCAGTGACTGAGAGGCAGGACTGGTAAGTGAAAGATACCGGCTTTATCCCGGGAAGCTGATTTTCTGGTTTGATTTGCGGGGAGTAAAAGCCAAGGGGAATTGGAGAGCAATTAAGATGCATCTATTAATTTTAAATATTTGTCTAAGAGCGTTTAGTACTTTAAATTAACCCGCGATTCATTCAGCATGCCCAATATTTTAAAATGTTTTTGTGCAATTTCAAACTCAATCTTCGATAAAAAAAAAAAAACATAAAAAGCAAAAACTTAAAAGACCGAGTGTTATTAGAAAGATATTTTAGGAAGCTGAGTATATAAGAGAATCATTGTAAAAATATTTCAGGAGACTAGATTAATCATAAATTAGCTTAACTGAGCCTTATGATTAGAATAATCATATGCAGGTTTCTTTGTTTTTTTTTTGGGTCAAAGAATAAATGAATAATCATATGGAGGTTAGGGATTTAGGAAGGAGAAGTCGCATGTGGCAAAACTTGGGTTGGGCCTGGAACTGGCATATAAACCGAAGATGCAATACCCGCAGGCTGTATTGTCTCCAACAAACTCACGCCACACGTACGTTGAGTCCATGCACCAACAGGATTAGTCTAGTAAAAAAAACAAATCCATCACAGCGTAGGAAACTAAAATTTAAATTTTTGCTAAGAGAGATACTTATATTTAGTACTGACAGTATTTTGAATAGCCTTACTTTTTTATGCTTTAACAAAAAAATTTTTTTGAGCCCGTGCATGCCAACAACCCTGTATTCATGACATCTGACCCAGCAAGTAATCCCCACTGTCCAACTCATCCCCGGGGGACCAAAATATCGTTGGCTTTCTTGTTCTGTATCACCTCATCTCTGTGTCACGCGCAATTGATTGGCCCATCTCCCTCAACCCCTCCTCGTCTCACCTCACCCTGTGAGTGTTCTCATTTCCCCCTTTCTTTCTCTCCTTGCCTTTCAATCCCAAAACAGCCTAACAAAAGAGGATTCTGATTTTGGTTCTCCACCGCCAAACCCTCGGGCCTCTCCATCATTAGTAAGGTGGATCCAACTCAAACTCATGCTTTATTTACCCAGTTTATTTTAATCCTTCAACTTTTCAAAATTTATTCGGATGGACTAAATTTAAAATTTAAAATTCAAAAGAAGACATATTAAATCTGACTTTTCCAATTTTGTTTCCCGTCTCAGGTCACAAATTTTGGGTGTGTTTAGATAAAACCAAACCGTGATTTAGAAAAGTGATTCTGGAGAATAGATTCTGGAAAGAATAGATTCTGGAAAGAATAGATTTTATAAAAAAGTGATTTTGAGAAATGAGAGTGTTTGGATAGTTGTTATCAGAAGTACTTTTTATATATACAAATTACTAAAAAAAAAGACATAAGTTAATATGATAATTACAGAAAAAATAGATTTTATGATATATTTTAATTTGAAGGAATAAAATTGTTAATGATATATTTTTTATTAACATAATTAATAATACATAAGATAATATAATTAATAAATAATTAATATGTATATATATTTATAAAATATAAGATTAAATATGTTTATAAAAAAAATAACAAGATACATATCCTATAGGCTCTCACACTCTTTCTTTTTTCTCCAAAAGCAAAAAAATTTTGCTTTTTCTAAAATCATGATTTTGGTTTTTAGATGAGTGTTTGGATGATTTATTCCCCAAACCATGGTTTGGGGTGTCACCCAATCACAGCCAAACTGTCGAGATAAATAACGAGATATCATGCAGCAGTCCATAACATGGGCGTGGCGTTGTTATCTAGTTTAATTAGAGATGGATGGTGAAAGCGAATAGCGTCGTGACTATTATGTGGTGACCAATATACCCCTCCCCCAGAAAGGAAAGGACCGCCGTCTCCATACAGACATTGACGGGGGATGCCATGTGCCAAATAAATGTACGAAATCCGAATGAAACAAGAGGGCAAGAAACCTTGGATTGACTCCGATGCCGTTTCGATTTGGTCACACATTTGTTTGAAATTCCTCCATTGACCTCGGTTCCTCTCTCTTCCTGATTTTCCGGTCGCCTAGCCATTGTCTCGGCGTTCGTCGGCATGAAGCGGCAATCCCAGGCCCGGCCCGAACCGGATCGCCCGGTCCCGACACAACAGCCCTCGTCTCCTGCCTCTCTCCTCGCGTCCGTTTCGACATCCGGTGCTCAGCGCAAAATCGCCATCGCCGTTGATCTGAGCGATGAGAGTGCTTATGCCGTCCGATGGGCTGCCCAGAACTATCTCCGCCCTGGAGACACGGTCATCCTCCTTCACGTGCGTCCCGTGAGCGCTCTCTACGGCGCTGACTGGGGCTCCGGTGATCTTAACCCGAACGATGCCGACACTGTCTCCGAAGAGTCGCAGCAAAAGTTGGAGGAAGATTTCGACAACTTCACGACCACCAAGGCCAGCGACTTGGCTCAACCACTCGTGGATGCTCAAATACCTTTCAAAATTCACATTGTCAAAGACCATGACATGAAGGAGCGGCTTTGCTTAGAAGTCGAGAGATTGGGACTTAGCGCCGTGATCATGGGGAGTCGAGGCTTTGGGGCAACCAAGAGAAGTACGAAGGGTAGGCTCGGGAGTGTCAGTGACTATTGCGTTCGCCACTGTGTTTGTCCTGTTGTGGTTGTGAGATACCCGGATGAGGAGGACCGAAGCAGCGGCGGTAAGTCCGCGGGCAAAGCAATAGTTGGGGAAGAGGTGGAGCTCTACCCGGTACCTGAGGAGGAGCATGAGGACCCCGATGCACCTGATGAACAGAAAGGTTTAGGCTTTGACCTTGGACTTTCCTGTGCTTCAACTTATAATCAAAATTTTTCCTCAAGTTAATATTTACTGAATATCTTGTCATCTTGATTGCATATGACTCTCACTTCCATTTGGTATTGAGCATTTATAACTTGAATTGTGCGTGGTTGGAATTTTACTGCAGAGCGATAACTTCTGGCAGAAATGTTGACCCTATTTTGCTGTTTGAATGTAAATTGCAGGGACGTAATTTGAATTGAATATGTTTAGAAGTTCCTCTAACAACCTAGATTTACAAAATGAGTCAACTGGTCACTTAGCCTTCTTCGAGGACTGTCGGAAATCTGTTTTGTCTGCAGCATAGCTTTGATTTTGCTTATAAATGAATAATATAGCCGAGTGACGCTATACTGTAGTCTTGTTCACCTTTCGCATCAATTTGTGCCCTTTGTCTCTAGACTTACTAGTGCTTGCCTGGCTCTGAAAAACAAACCGGCTTTGAGGTTCTTGTGGCTGTATGAACTTTTTGGTAAGATGTATTAGAGCGCTGTTCTGTTAGTTCGAAATGAGATTATTCTCCATGATCTCTTCCTTTTTTCTGTTTTTGCACGCAAAATAATATACGTCTATGCTCGATGATGTTCTCTTCAATAAAGGCCTTCGGATGTAAACATGTTAGATGTAGTCTTCCCACTCTATATGGTGGAGCTGCGAAGGTGTCATGGTATTTTACTTTTTCATGTGTATAACTCTATAATTCATATTTTGCTACCAGAAGTCTTACGTTTCGTCGGTGTCTTCCTAAATAACATTGAAATTTTATCACGTAAACCGTGTTCCACTCAAATATCTCTGCTAAGATTGTGTTACGATTTCAGATGTTTATGGTCTTTTCCAACGCGTGTGGCTGCTGTGGCATTATTTGCACAAAACCATAGGTTATACTTCTCCGGTTCTAAATATAAGACTCTTATACTATGAGAGTATTGTATTTAGGACTGGAGGAGTATTAACTATGGTGCTGGCAGAAACAGAGCTACCGATTGGAATGGCAAAAAAATCATTTGACTACGTCTGTTATTAAAGAACATGGGTGCTCTGGTGTTGCATACCATTGATATTTGATGTTACCTTGTTTAATTTTAATCATCTTTTGACTTGTCAACAGATGCTGAATGATGGGTCAGAGCATATTGACCTCACTTCAAGGGCAGTGCTTGAATAACTCCTTCAATTTGTTAGTGATCATTTTCTCCTTCCTTGTTTTCTCTTGTTGGCTGTTATAGACTCCCCTTGACCTTTCTGTCGTAATTTGTAACGAAATATGTATTTAGCACATCCTTTTCTGCACTTTTCCCCTGCTGGGAGAAGGAAGGTTTCGGAGGAGCGGTATTCCATGTTTACTCTTTGAATATTTAGTGTATTTATGCAACACAATTGTAAAATTTCTATACATTTAGTTGAAATGTCAAGAAGGTCAAGTCCAAAGTTGTAGATCTTCATAGGCTTGGCTTGATGTTCACTTGTGCCGCTAGCTTAGATTTTGCCACATCCTGTTATAGCTTATTAATCTTAAGTTCATTTATGCTCTGGTATGTGGAGTTGGATGGCTTAAATTCAGTTCAAGCATGTTAAAACAGAGACGTGGGAATCTAAATCATTGGGCCCAAAGCCCAATTACAAAGAGAAAGTGAAGAAAATGAGGTAAACAGGGGGGCTATCTGGCATGGCATAAGGTGGTACCATGGAATTCGATTACGAGAGTGTTTGGCTTTCTTCTCTACATATTTACTTTATATATCATAAAAATGCTTTTAAAATTATGGTTTTGATTCTATCCAAACATCTTACACTTCTCTGCCCTTTCCCTCATCTACCATTTTTTATCCATTTACTATTATTCAATTAAAATTTTAATAATTTAGATTTAATATTTTATAAAAGTATTATTATAATTTTGGCTAAAAAATATGTATGTAAATTTAAATTGTTAAAATTTGATTGTAACAGCTCACAACTACAGTGAATAGTGAAAAAGAGAGGAAAGATATATTTTCTTTTTTATTATAATAATAATAATAATAATAATAATAATAATAATAATAATCAATAACAGTTCAAACTTGAATTTAACGGTTTGAATTTATTTATATAAAATTATGACTATTTTATAAAATGATCAATTTAGATCATTAAAATTTTTAATTTAACAGTAGTAAAAAGAAATGGAGAGTAGATGAGTATTCACTCCCGCTGCGGTGGAAGTCATGGAGAAACAAGGGCTAAGCATCATGTGACGCACGAGTCTATTGTAAAGGTGGCATCCTATTTTTGCAAACTGAGCTTATGTCTTGAAGTAAAAACTAGCATGTTATATCAGGCCATGAAAACAAAAGGCATGTTATACAAGTCTAACACAGCAAACACATGAATAAAGCCGTAAAGTAGTCCAGCAGTAAACAGAAGAACACTGAAACACAGGCTACAACATAAACCGACACTGCATTTTGCAATTGAAAATCATTTCATAAAGCTCCAAGAGTTCCCTCGCTGCGACTCTTGCGAATGGAGAGGCCTTGTCCTAAGTTTAACAGTTTGCCGACGACGTCAAAATGATTTCGGCTTTGGGAGGTCACTTTGGCTCCAGTTGGCGGGAGGTGCATTTTGCCTTTTGAGTGTTTCCATGACTCCACCGTCTTCGTTCTACGAGCATGAACAGTGGTGGTGCTAGGTGTTGATGGCCGCCGTGATCCTCCGACGTGGCTGCCCTTCCTTGCGGTCTTGTGATCTAATCTAAGGCTACGATCGGACTGATGAGCGTTCATGCCTAAACGCACTGACCGATCTGCACCATCTTTCAAAGTGCCGGCTTTCATAGGCTGCCGATTGTAGTAAGCAAGATGGGGAAGAAGGCCTTGCAGATATTTCTTTAGTTGTTCGTTTCCCACATTTTTCTGGGCTGGGTTTCCTTCCAAGCTGATAGCTTGCAGGGAGTTATAGTTAGCAGCAAGCTGACCCAGACATTTCGCTGTTGATATTTTGTTGAAACGAAGATCCAGTACATTGAGTTTCAAGAGGCGGTGCAGCCCCTCTACTTCGCTGATCTTGTTTCCAGCCAGGTACAGCTCTTTAAGAGATGAACAAGAAGCTAGCCCTTTGATGTCGTCCGAAAAAATCGACAAAAAAAAAAGGTAAATTAAGATTTCAGCAATCAAAATTTTAAGGTGATGATAGCTAGCACTGAAAATATATTCTAGAATTGATCCTACCATGTCCAATTCTTAATATACGATTGTAGCTCAGGTCCAAAACACGGAGTCGCGTTAGTTCACGTAATCCCTCAATGGTTGATATATTGTTTTTGGACAAGTTCAAAACGTGTAGTCCACGGGGAAGAGCACCCACCGTTATCCTCCCTGGAAATATAATTAAAACAGAGATCAGCGATGGAGAAAAGGTAACCTGGCCATGGTTCATGGGCTTCATGAGATTGATAGAGTTAAACGTAAAAAAGTAACCCAAAAAAAAAAAAAAAACCAAAGTTCTTACTAACCGATAGCATTTCCAGACAAATTGAGCACCTTCAAAGTTACAAACACGCTAAGAAGCGGGATCGTAACCAACCCGCAATTAGCTAGATGGGCCGTAGTGGCATTAGGACTTAGGGAAGAGACATATCTCTTAGCAGCTTCCATGCTAGGAGTGACAATACCATCCACCCGGGCAGCAGCCACACTCTCTGACGTGTTAATGCAATTACCGTTTAAGGGACCAACTAATTCGGACGATTCAATTGTTTCCTCAGGAGGTCCATAATGTTCCAGACCAGTCACCCAGTCCTCAATACGCTTAATCCTAAAATCCTTGTTATCCAAATCATCCAAGTGCCGAACAGAGGACTCGCCTTTAAGGGTTTTGCTTCCATTTATATCATCTGTAAGAGGCATTACCCAGTCTCTTGCTGAACCACAGAGTGGATGAGCATCATAAACATCATCAAAGGAGCCATCCCCATCCATATGATTTTCTTCAATAGTGTCCATCTTTTTTCCCCTCGCTTGTCCCGAGCTAACTTGAATATCAGACTCACCGATGAAAGTATCTTTCAGCCTCAAGCTTAAAGCCTGAAGATCCTCAGAAGATCTGGACCTTGAAGCAGTATGTTCATCATAAGAGAATATTTCTGAAGATAATGCAGAAGCCATGATATTGGGAAAAGAACACGACTTAAGCATCAAAGTTGGGGCCCTGCGACCAGAAGTATGGTCGTCACCGGCACATCCGCCGGATAATGGAGTGTCAGAAGCTTCCGGGGCATCTTTTTCTAAAAGCGTTGGATCTTCAATTGAAAAAATCGAACCATCATTTCCTGGACCCAAACTGTCATGTATCTCTGAGTACTGGTTTGTTCTCCCCCTATCTGCCGCGTTTATATCACGATCCATTCTACATCCCGAAATCGTGGACTCATTGTGGCTTTCGGGATCATTATAAGAAAGTACATGATCTGAATAATCCTCAGCCAAGTTGTCAGTATAAAGCTTTCCCTCTTGGTAAAGTCCACTTTCTAGAGAGACACTTTTCTTAAGACGCCCGGTATGGCGAATTTCGTTTTCATGTTCATCATCTAACCTGTTTCTCAGATTCTCCGACATCCATCCACGCTCAACTGAAATCAAATTGCCACCCTTATCATTCAGTTTATTCAATTGTTCTCGTCCACGTGCATTTGAAATTAATGGGGTTGAGCCTGTAGGCACACCATTATTTGTAGAGGCTTGACTTTGGGAACCATCTTGCAGAGTCTTTGCCATTGCTTCAATAGAAGGTCGAACTACTTTCTGATAGAAAGGAAGCGCAATAAACCCCAAAAAAAAAAAAAGGAAGTACAAATCAGAAAGAGTCATACAGAGCATATTCCACTTACCTTTGGCTTGTTGTGAAGATCGGAATTGAAACAAGAAAACCTAATCGTCATAGCAATGGTGTGAAGAGCTACATCTAGACGCCTAAATTTCTTCCACGTAGAAATGCAACATCAAGGACAATCTACGCTGTTCATAAATTTTCCAGAAGCCAATTCCGAAACCCTTAATTTCTCCACTCAGTGGAAGAATAACGAAGAGCTTCTGGGGACCCGAGCACACACAACCTTAGCCATAATCAAGTGTCAAGCCCACAGTGACGCGGCACAATCTCCATATGTCAGGTGATCTTGATCTCCGTAAAACACAAAGCAGAATCGCTCGCTCACCATCACCCCACACCCTCCTTGAGGTGCGAGAAAAGTTTGACTGTTTTAAAGCTGCCAGAGTGGAAGAGAATCCTTTTCGACGAGTAGAACCCAGAGGAAATTGTGCATAAGAGATGTGTGCCTGGTCAATAGAACTGCGAGGATTGAGGTTGAACTGACATTATGCAGAGTACCATTTAATGACGATAACCACAAACCTACATGAACAAATAACTTAAAGTTTCAATGACTTGTTTAAAGAGGAATATGAAATATATCTAGCGATAATTTTAGTTCCCGATTGGAAGCTGTGGATGAACTGTTTGAAAAATTCCAAGAGTTTCTGTCTTTGCAACTTGGCTAGCTTGTGAAAATATATAAAACCAATCAACTTATGGAAATCCAGCGTTTGAATACATGAAAAGTTATCAATAAAATCTGCAGAAAACATTCCACTTCCACCGGATAAAAAGAGATAGAGATGTCAAATTTTCTAAAATAACCAAAGTATGCATTATGTATAAGACAACACCGATCAATCTCATGGACCAAGGGAACATGAACGACGAACCTCAGCCATGTCTGCCTATTTAGCAAAGATTTTAAGACACCTCCTGAGAATTAATTAGCAATAATTTGAGATTTTCAACAGATATGAATTTTCAAACCCAGATAAATATGATACTGCAGTAGCCGGCTTCTCCATAATGCAGCACAAATTGAAATCAAATGTTTCATCAGCACGCAGGAAGAGTGGATGATTAAAAGCCATCACAGAAACAAGCATTACCTTCGGTAACTATTCCATATAACCAAACGGATCCCGAAGAAAAACAAGGAATTATTTATAGAGTCGGAAAAGAAGAACCCAGGAATATAAAGGGAGGCGAGGAGTAATAGAGATCTAACCTCTCTGCAGCCAGATTGCGACGAAGGAAGTCGTCTTCTTCTCGGCTGCCAAGTCCCTCGTAGGCGGAAGCGGCCTTAATTATATAATTAACATGTTACATCCGGACGTACAAACACCGCCAAGCCAAACGCCAACCCTCGGGTCACAGACTCACAGCCGCGCATGTTCATGGTGTTCTGAAATGTGCGGCTCTGATTTCATATGATTTTATCCTCGGAGAAATTTTAGATAGTTTCCCTTAAATACTTAATTTATTAGCGTATTTTAATCAGAGTCTCATGTAGAATAAATCATAGTATATAAAATGTCATCATATCTTGATTTAATTGAAAACAAGCGCCTTTGAAGTATTTAAAGCTCTCTATATATAAATTCTTTCATTTATTTTTTTAGGCCAAAATAAAAGATTGCACAATTTTTTAACTATGACAACAGATGATATGAAGTTGAATTTGATTATGGTGGAACTTAAATAAGAAAAGTTCTCCCAATATTATTTTTTAATCTGCAAGATTGAAATATGCAATCTTATGGAAAATATCAATTAAAATCAATAAAATGAACGACTAAAAATGTAAAATGGATGAAGAAGAGGGACGGAGACCCAAAAAAAAAAAAAAGGAGATAGCTTTTACTTTTTGCATCACAATACAAACAGCATATGATGGTTGAAAAGTATTCGGATGAGAAGATAGTGCATGGTTGAAAATTCAAAGATTAACCCCCCAAAAAAAAAAATATACTTCTATCTTATTTCGCAGTACCTTTCGACGTTTTCTTTACTCCCTGTTTTTTATTATTAAAAATCTTGAAGCACCCATGAAATGCAAGAAAGGTTATTCTGTGTATTAAAAAAAAGGGAAGGGGGGCAAATAAAAATAATTTAATTGGTTGATAAAAGTGAAATAAAGAATAATTTATTTAAGAAAACAGGGGGCGAAATAAGAGGGAGGGAGACAAAGGAATAATCTGTGGCTGAAAAACAATAGTAAGGATTGTGTTCCAGATCGCCTTAACGCGATGACGTGCAATAGCAAATGTTGTCCGCAAACAAAACAGCATATGAGACTCCCTTTCTTCCTTTTTTTTCCCTTCAAGATAAAGAATGATCAATCTTACCGTTTCTTCCATCAATTGAATTGAACCAACCCCCAATTATTTGCTTCCCACATCTCTCCGTGTCAGCATAAAGCAGAGAATAGGCCCAATGGTTCTCGTCAAGGCAGTTCACAGTACTGATATTCAATCTTTGATGTCCACTAATCTTCCTCAATAATGCAGTAAGCCGATTGATTTCAACATGTGAATCACCTCGATTTGAAACATTTTGAAATGATCCCTGCCAAAGAGGGAAAAAAAAGAGAAAAGAAATAAAATATCGAGTGAAATAGACTGAAAGGATATTTGGATGGAAACTAAACCATGATTTTAAAAGTGTTTTTACAGTTTACAAAGTAAATATGCAGAGGAGTTTGCTTCGTTTTACGAAAAAGTGCTTTTCAAAAATGATTTTGAAGGTTACCAAACATCCCCTGATACACCCACCTAATTAGATATAACTTGATATTAAAATAAATGGAAGTTATATTATACATCATATCGAACCAACATTAAATAATAATAATAATGGTATGGATCCAGATGATGATATTGCAACCTCCCATCAATTTTAGGCCGCAACACAACACAATGGAGGAACTTGTTGGATGTGAGTTCATTTGGGGTGAGTCCACCACTTCTCTCTTTTTAACCATTAATTTAATTTTCTTTTAAAAAAATTAAGTCTTCGGCGGTTGAATTAAAACTTTCCAAACTATTTGTAACAAACAAACCTTTTCAAACGAGAGCATCCAAATTTATCTTGCTTAATTTATAATCAAAATATCACTATCTTTGATTCTCAATATAAGAGCTTGTTTGATTTTTGTTTTTATCCTAAATATAAGATCTCAATCTATGTCTCTCATATTTATTCATTTTTTTTTAAGATAGTCCTTATAATAATGGTAGTTCTAACCAATACACTTGATTATCAAAAATATCTTAAGTAAGATAACATCTATTTATTATAAATAATTAATTTAATTAATTTTTTAAATCTACTCAAATTAGTTAACTAGTTTGTATATTAAGGACCGGAGGTAATATTTAAAAGGGGAAAATATAACTTTTGGTCCCTCAAATTTAGGCCAATTTAGGTTTTGGTCTCTGAAATTTAAGACCGAAGGTATTGGTCTCTGGAATTTACTCCGTTACAAATGGTTAGTCCCTGGGAGTCATGTGCTGTTACATTTTGCTGAGGTGGTGCAAATGGTGTCAGTTATGATGATTTGGCTTCTGACTTAGCAATATGAGTTGATTAAGTGGTATAGGAGCTAGATATCTGATGTGGAAAATAAAAAAAATAAAACAAAGAAAGAAAAAAAAGAAGGCACTTGTTTAAAGAAAAAGAAGAGGACCCAAGAAAAAGACAGAGGACCCACATTAGACACTTGTGGGGGAGTAGAGAAAAACGACAGTGCATATGGAATAGAAGAAAGCAACGGGAAAGGCGCTAGGTTAAAGAGGACCCACACCTGCCGGTGAAGAGTGATGTGGCCTTCACTGGAATAGCAGCATTTCTGACAATGGTGGTGCTACAAAATTGAACCCACCATTTGGTTCTTCAATCATTCGTTGAAATGTGAAGAAGTAATATGTGTTTTGTATATAGTCGATTAACCCATGTTTGAGAAAAGTAAGGAGTCGGCTGGAGAAGGGGAAGGATGAGAACGGTGATTGATCCATCAATTGCATGTTTGGTTTAGAGTTGTTTGCTTTAGTTAGCCGTATAGTTGTTTATTGTTTTCGTTGGATTTTAACCGATTTAATTGCTTCGATCTTTGATCCTTTTCAGTATTGTGTCTTCGTGCATGCTCTGTTTTCAGTTTTTTCTGGAAGTTGTTGGCATGAGCAACAAGAGGGCGCTCATTTGATTTTATTTTATTATAGAGCACTGACCTATCAGTTTGAGCATCCGTATTGATTGGATTTGAAAATATCTAATGACTTGTTTTGTTAAAAATCATGTCAAGGCTGATAAGTATCGTAATAAAGGGATTGTTTGCCCGCGACCTTGGAAAAGACTGGATAAAAAAGTGTAAGAATATCATAAATGGGAGGTTAGATATGTGGGCGACAATTGATTTGAGGTGTCATTCAATACTCATAGGTTCAGGGTTGACCTTACTACCAAAACATGCACTTGTTTCTGGTGGCAACTTAATAGAATTCGTTGCAGGTAAATATTTATGGTTTATGTGGTTAGTATTAGGGGTGTGCATGGATCAGACTGGACCGGGTTTGTTATCAACCCGGAGCTGGTCCAATAAAGACCTCGGGCTGAAAAAGACAGCCTGAGGTCTGGTCCAGTCCAATACCAACCCGATGTCGGGTTGGACTGGACTTGGTCCTCTAGACTGCCTGGACCAATCCAAGTAGTTTAGGACCTAAATTTAATTTTTTTAAATTTTTTTCCTTCAATAGGAGACAAGATTGTAACTTACTATATAAAATTTTGTACATATTTTAATCCAAAGTTCATCAAATTTAATCATTCTCTTTCAATTTCCCAATAATGTCATGTTTTATCAATTAATCCTCATTAATATAGATCTTATATTGTAGAAAATATATACGCATGCTCATTATTTATGAAGTTAATAAATAAATCTTGATTATTTGAATAGACAAAAAATTTATATAGAAAAATTAAACCAAATTAAAATTATATAAATAATAATTAAAAAAAAATGGGCTAGACTGGACTGGATTAACTAGTCTAAGGGGCCAGTCCTTAGTCCAGTCCAGCCCGATGAGACTAGTTCTGTCCAATCTGGTCCAGTCTTGTTTCGGGCCAATTTTTTTCTGGACCGGGTTTGCTCGGGTTGGACCGGACCATACCGGACCACCGAGTTTTTGCACAGCCCTAGTTAGTATATTCAAGGTGGAATATACATATGCATGTAGATGTTGTTATGACTTGCATATTCATTTGTGTTATTACCTATTATGATATATATGTATATATATTATACATACAGCGTCATATATATTACCTATTAATTCTCGAATATGCATTAGAGAAGGGTAGTTCTTGAATATATATTGGAGAAAAACAGTTCAGAGAAAGGTAATTTCATTAAGCTCTAGCTACGTCTCAGTTATATGCCTTCAATTCGGTTGAGCTCCTCTCCCCCTTGCAAAGCTTTCCACTTCCCTTTGCCCAACTTTTCTTCACCCAGTGAACTTTCTCCGGGTCTCCTCTTTCCTTTTGCCACTATAGCTTTGCTAGAACTCGTTCTCCCTTCGCCTACTAGCCCCTCGCCAGATCGTTTTGTTCCATTGTTTATGCCCTAATCGACAGCACTGTCATTTTCCTCTGTTCCCCCCAAGTATCTAATATGGGTCCTCTGTCTTTTTCTTTAAACGGGCACCTTCTTTCTTTCTTTGTTTTTCTTTTTTTTTAAATTTTCCATACTAGATATCTAGCTCCCATGCCACCTCATGTTGCCAAGTCAGAAGCCAAAAATCATCATAGTTGACACCGTTTGTACCACCTCAACAAACTGTAACAACACATGACTCTCAGGACTAACGTTTTGTAACGGGACTAATACCTCTAGTCTTAAATTTCAGGGACTAAAAGTTGTATTTTCCCTATTTAGAAGTCTCATGGATGAGCCCGTGAGATTTTGAAGCAACAGTTGGGCCATACTCTGGACGCTTCTGAGGGGGCCTAATCTATTGGGCTTTGAACCTCGCTGTTTAAACCCACAAATACACCCCCCGCGTTTTGCTCTTTTTTTTGGATCACCAAAGACCAATGCCTGCTGTCCCCCCCCCCCCCCAATGTCTTTTGTAATATTAGAAGAAGACTTTCACCTATCCACGTGCACCCACAGAGGCGCCTAATTATAAATAAAATGTGAATGACTGGCAGTCAAAATGCTTCTGTTCTAGCAGCTTAATTCTGAACACGCTCGATGCTTATCATCTGTGAACGTGCTCCTACCCTATTTCCGTATTTCGTGGGCATCGTTTAATAATGAGACAACAAAGTAATCTCCACGTGTTTCTTATCATGGTTTATGTATTACTTCATGTTCCTCTGGTCAAAAAAAAAAAAAAAAAGTGATGTTCCGAGTAACTGCTGCTTCGTCACCTAACGCCTAGAAATCAATGATGACCAAACAAATTGATTGGCCAATGTTTTTCAGCCGTTTTCTGCGTTGCTTGGATAGTCCTCCTCAATCAACCCACTCGCCATCATGTTGTCGTCTACCGGTTTCACAGTTCTTTGAACCTTTCAGTGAATAGTAATAGAAGGAAGAAGAGTTTGTGGGCTTGGTTTGATTCGGTCCTATTGTCTTTCTCGGCCAACTATTCACCTTGCTGTTAAGACGGACGGACAGTTATTGTGGTTTGGAAGGTTGCCCAAAAGTGGCAGGCAGCTTAGCAGAGCCATCCTTTTCAGAATGGGAAGTTGCCGCATCCAAAGCAGCTTTTTTCTTTTAATAATTATTTGAATTGAAATGAACGATGGAAAAAAGGGGGGGGGGTTTTGGGTCTCAGAGGCGTGCTTCACTGATATTGTACAAGCTCCATGTTGGAGCTGACCTTATAAAAGCCAAAAACCGGGGGCTGGATGCTCCACGGAGCTTCGCCACCTCACGAAAACCGAGTGGCTACCAAGCAGCCACACAAAGTCGCCTCACGCGATTCTTCCATTGCTCTCTCATTCATTATTCATGATTTCCTCTCTCAGCCTTTCGGCTCCCACCGCCGTTCATTCAATCAAATCTCCTTCCTGTTAATTCATCCCTCTGCCTTTTTATTATTATCCACGATTCACCTTTTAATTTTATTTTCCCATCCTTTTTACCCAATTCATTCCCCGCCTTTTAATTTAATATGATGTTTGTTTAGCCGGAAAAGTTGATGTCAAAAATGGAAGGTAAATTCTTTTGTCGTTTTCGCGTGAAGGTAGGGGAATTTCAGAAGGGGTGTGTGTGTCAGTGCACAGCACAGCGATGAAAGAAAATAAAATTTAAAAAAGAAAGAAGAAAGAGAAGGACGAAAGGAGCACCACACAAGCTCACCGGGGAAACGAATGTCGGCCACGCAAACAAGTAAGCGAAGGCCGCTTCAACCTCTCTCTCTCTCTCTCCGCTTTCCTTTTTCCTGTTTAGTCCCTCAAAATCAAAACAATTCTTTAATTAAACATTTTCAAACTTGCCGCAGCGGCTGCCTCCATTCCATCTCAGCGCTTATTATTAAATTAAGCACAGGGAAAATATCTGGCCATTTAAATAATGTGATTAGACTCGCTTCCTCACTCCTGACCATGTGTTCTCGTCTCAGCGCTCAGCTTGCTGATTCCTGAGACAACCTCCCTCCTCCACAACCTCTTGTGAGGTCCATAAATCTCCTCACTACGACTTTCCTATCATATATATCATTTCTTAATCCATAAAGTACCACCTCTTCGTGTCTGGTTTCCATTTAAAATGTCCAGTTCCCATCTGATGTATGTGCTTAAAAGGTTCTCCTTTCATTTTGATCGCGATGCCCGGCCCGCCCCTCATTTTTATAGTTGCCTCATGCGATTAGTTAATTACTTTTTTCAATTAACCATCATAATTATCCAACCTAATCAATCGTCTTTGGGTAAGGAGGATGAGTTCCCACGTATGTGTGCTCCCGGGATCAGATTAATAAACAAATAAAAATATCTCTCTTAAAATAAGCCATAAATGAGGCAAATACGACGGACCGGGGACATGGCTGTGCCCCGTGGATACATGTAAAAATCTTCAAAACTGCGGGTTGCGTCCTTTGACGTCTTGAATACCAAAACATTTTACCAATTCAAAAGTTAGCAGATAATATACTCCGGTGACTCCGGAATATCGTTTGCTTCGCTGGTTCACCGTGTCACATTAAAGCGCAACATCATTTGACGCGTGATACCCAATGGGTTGCCCATATGGCTTTAATCATTTTGACGGGAACAGTTAAAATATATTCCTGATTAAAAACAAATCAACCCAAATTATTTGATTTGATAGAAAGCAGTCGGGTAGCAGCGATCAATTGGTTCTTAACATTTCCCCCGTGGTTCTTAGTCAACACGGCGGCATTTCAAGCAAAAATGTCTGGTTATTTTTTCTACAATTCACACGAAAGATGAATGAAGGCAACGGAAAAGTTCCGGTCACTAAACAGACTTCTTTTCTTGGAAGTTTTGGACAAGAACGATCATTAAGAATACAATCAATCAAATGGTCAAAAACTAAGACTGTAGTTAGACATAGTTAGTCAAGAATTCAGTAATAATAATATCTGAAGCTACCATCTCGATCGTGCAGCTATGATACCCCGAATCCCGCGATCAAACGGACTCCGGCGTTCTCGCATCGTTGGACCCCTTCGCGGTAGCCGGTCCGATCTCTCCACCTCTCGGCGATTCCTTCGACGTTCCTTCGCCGCCTTCACATTCCAACCATGCCACCTGCTTTTTTAGCTCTCCACCTTTCCTCTCTTTATTACACCACCACTTCCAACCATCCTGTTTTGGACATCAAACATCAAAAAACGCTATCCCATTATTCACGCCAAGTTCTTTTCCCCCGTCCAGGAAAATGAATTTCAAATCAAGGAACATATGTAAAATTATATTAAAATTAAGGGGGAAAAGAGAACCTGGAAATTAAGATCCGATGCGTCCTCACGCTTTCGCTTCGACGATAGTGTGCTCGCCGTTTCAGAAATAACTCTATTGCTGCTAAAACATCTGCTAATTGACTCTTCACTACTCGAGGAGTTTGAAGCTGGCGGAGGTGGTGTGGAGGACAGAGGAACTACCTGATTATCTCCATCCTCGTCACCGTCACCACCACCCCCTTCGTCTTCATCTTCGTCGACGTCATCGAGATCGTCCTCTGTGTCTATGTCATCGTCATTGCCACCTTCACTCTCGTCCCCCTCGTCACTACCATCTTTCATTCCGCCGGCACAACTCTCGCAAAGAGAAAGGGTGTTTCCGAGCTTGGCACCGGAGGCTTTCCATGGAGTCAAAGACTGACACGCATGGCATAGCAGGGTCCTGGAGTGCCTGGTTACCAAGAAGTTGGCTCCGTGGACCTTAGCGTCGCATTCCCAACACAAGCTAGCTTGGTCGGATTCGCAGTAGGTCCTCGCCGGCGCCTTGCACAGCTCACAATTCTTCATCTCCTGCCGTTAAAACTAGGATAATATTTGGTCTCCTGAATTTCTCTTTCTCCCTGGTTCTTCGGGAATTTTCTCTCCTCTTTCTCTCTCTACAAGTGCAGGGCGGGTGAGTTTTGAGATGGAAGGAAGGGAAAGAAAGTGTAAGTTGCCGAAACCTATAAAAATAATCCCTGATTTTCCGCCATATCCCGAAACTGCCCTCTCAGCTTTACTGTGCTTGATATTTTAGTCTTTTACTCGCAAATCCAATCTCTCCCTGCCCACCAAGAAAATGTCTGGACCATTAGATTCGCGATTTCATCGCCAGTTTTATTTTCTTGCAAGAAAAGGGGATTATCTAATGAATGGCTTATCAAACTTTTTTTTTCTTCTCATTTGTCGTAACATCTCTCTATTATTGGAAGAGATGACTCGGAGATAATGTTTGATTTTTTGCAAAATCATAAAAAAAATTTATTTATTTGGTTAAAATATTAGAAATGAAATGAAATACAGCCTCCCAGCTTCGTTATTCTTTATGTAGCACTTTAGATGATTAGATATATAACCGCTGGTATGGCCCTTGAAAGTTTCACGGAATAATGTGCTTTTAACTTTTAAAACTAGGCTTCGGTGCCCAAAAAAAAAAAAAAACTTTTAACACTGGGCAGTACAATATTATTCTGTGGACTTCACTAATCTGCTTTAAAGTCTAGTGGGTGAAATAAAAGGAAAGGAAAGAAATATTTCTGAAAAGATAAAGACTTGCATTTAACTTGAACGAAACCAGGTTAGATAAAGATCGTCACAGAAAGAAAACACTCTAGCAGATGTAAGAAGAGCCATTTATCCATGGTCTTATGATGGGTAATCATGCTATTTTCCCTGTTCTATCGTTAGTCTCGAAGACTGCATGACTTATTGGCAGAGAAAAAAAATTAATTTAATTTAATATTTCTATACCTTAAATGTAAAGTTTGTTGTAACTAATTAGCTCTAGCATCCAATCCATCCAAATTTTACTGGGCATTGAAAGGAACCAAAGAAAGAGAAAAAGGAAAACCATATTGGAAGTACCCATACTTTCTCTCAATTTTTAATTTGGTACCTATGTGTTTTTTTCCCTTTAATTAAACATTTAATTTTATCTTTTTAGCAACATTAGCTCTTATAACTTTGTTCTATTGATATTTTTAGTCTCTACATAAGGATTAATGATGTTAATAGAGAAAAAATAAAGATTTAGTTAAGTACAAAAAATATAGGTACTAAATTGAAAATTAAAAAAAAATATAGGTACCTCTAATATGTTTTCAAAAAAAAAAAGAGGAGAGGCGAGGGTTAGAATAGTCAATGGGGGAAAGATGGGAAGAAAGGGCGGTATGGGAATGAAAGCAGCGGCAAAGCGAGGGGCGGGGGTGCTTGGGTGGGAGGGGGCGCCAGGTGTCTCGTGGCGAGGGAATCAAAAGCTGTGTGTGGTCTATACCGAAATCCTTTGGGTTGTTTTAATGGTTCCTGTGGGATATTTTTCTAATATTTATTCCGTGGCGGTCTACGTGGCACATGAGCATCGTGGGGATACCGATTTGCTTACGTGGCGGAATTTCAGTCACGGGTGGAGACCCGGCCATGTGGGCTTGGCCAAGCGAATCCCCACCACCCCAATTCCCACGTAAAGCTCCCTCCCTCCAAAGCGGGAGGGCATATCGCATGCAACACACAACATCCAAGGTTGGGACTCCCCAGTCAACTACTCCCCAAATTTGAATTACACGCGCTCCGACCCATTACCCAAAATGCCCAGTCAGCCAATCTCCTCACTTCCTCACCGTGTTCCCATTTCAACTGCCCTCTTCTCTCCTCTTTGCTTCTTCTTTCGCGCCTGGGCTCTTGGGATTCTTTCCCTTCTTTTTTTTTTCATAAATATTTAAAAACATCATGTTCAAAGATAACGGAGCAGTTAAGATTCCTAACCCTCATTGTGACCATGCCGGGTCTGTTTATTGATTAATTCTAAAAACATGTACTGTTAAAGTGCTGAATGTCAAGAGCATCTTCTGCTGAATCATACTTAGGGGTGTTTGGGAAATCCAAAACCATGGTTTCAGAAGCACTTTTCCGCAAAACAAGGTAATCTCCTCCACATATTTACTTCGTAATCCGTAAAAGTACTTCTGAAACCATGGTTTAGTTTTTATCCAAACATCCCCTTATACAGTTATTCCTCAGTTAAGTTGTCCCACAGTTATAAGAAGTGGAATGGGCTCAGGGTAGAGATTGACTACCACGACGCCAACCATGGCCCTCATTGCATATGGATCACCTCCCTTCTGCACCCAAAAAAAAAAACTCCTTTCAAAATAAAGACTTCATTCAAAAATTAACAGTCTGACTCAGTGAAAAAAGACTAGTCTCTCATGACAAAGTGAACCAATATTTAAATTTTTATTCAAAAAATATTCATATTTAGTGTTTAAAAGTATTTGAATAAAAGTATATCTATGCGTAGCTAAAAAAAAACCTTCATTGGTCTGACCATAAAATTGGTATTATTAGCTGCTTTCAGGTTTCCGGAATCAGAGACATTATACCCTCCGCTTCCTTATGCTGTGAGTTATAATATGATATTACCTGCCATGCTCGCATGGACAGTAAATTTCATTTCAGAGATGACTTGCTGAATATTAAGATATTTTGGTGAAGAGGCAGTCACTTGTGTTTCTACGCGGGACGGAGAAGTTAAAAAAAGGAGCTGATTTTGATTGCAAGATGCCGGATTTGAACTCCAAAAACTTGTCAAACTTGTGCGCTATTACATCCAAGGCGACGGAAAAGACTTCAATTTGCAAAGTCAGAATCAGAAAGAGTAGCGAATCCGCACAGCCAGGCAATATCAATTTGAATGCATGATGATGGCTTCCCTGAAATAGGCCGTGGGACAGAGCCGAGAAGAGGAGAGAGCCCCTCAACCGAAACAAGTACTCCTCCGGTCCTAAATGTAAGACCCTTGTACCAGTGTGTATAAGGGTCTTATATTTAGGACTGGAAGAGTATATATTATCGTCGGTCTTAATTACAAAACATTATTTATAATCTACAAACGAGATCTTATAATTAGAACCGAAAGTAATATAAAAGAACTTTGCTGGCAACTATGTGGAAATGCATTCACATCGTATGGGCTGGGAGTGTGGGTCAGGGAATATTAGATTAAGCTATTCCAAGCTAAGGTGTGAAAGAGAAGTTATTCGAAAGAGAGGAGAAAGGAAAAAAGGTTGGTGGGTAGAGTTGCAAGAGTGTGTGGGAGGATGTACTGGGATTTCCATCTCCATAAGGAAGCCGCCGTATTCGTCCCCCAGCCCGCGAATCAATCAACCGAACCTATCACATATGGCTTTGATCCCTGGGCTTGCTTATTTTCTCCATTTCAGCCTTCCTTTACTTCGACCCTATGCTCCTTAACCACGTACGTCTTATTATTTAATATTTCATCCCCATGCCATCACTTCTCACCCGATTCCCTTTTCTTTCAAATTATTGTGAGTGTCATCCAAATTAAAATGCCTCTATAAAGTAAAACTTGCTTCATTAATAAATAAAAGCCTCCGCAAGTATTGTGTGTGGGCATGTGTGTGTTGTTTATTGGAAATGTGTGTGCATGTGTGTGTTTTACTGGAAAAGGTGATATATGTTTTTGTGGTTTTTAAGAAAAGGCTACAGTCTCATACTGTATTGGTTTACTAACTGAACTCATTACCAAAGACGCAATTAATCATCATCTTATCACCGGATTTGGCCCCCCGTCTCATTGGTAAATTTTGTTAAATGATGTTATATATGGGAACAAACTTCACAAATATTTTCAGTTGTCAAAAGAAATTGAAGAAGAATCCAAGAGGTAAAAGCTATGTAATTTTGCAAAACAGCTGAGCTGTCAAGAATCCAGCTGAGATTCTCATGAACAGGTGTATGAATTAAGAATAAGATAAAGAAAAGGAAAGGCGAAGGAGACTTGCCCAACACAAGGAACCAGAATAAAATAGAAGAGCAACGTGGGGATGGGGAAGCAGGGAGGCAAATGCGGTCGCTTACCCACAATCAAAGCCGATCACCCCATTATTCTCTGTTTCCCTGCTGTCATCCCCTCACCCTTCATTTCTTCTCTCCCCCTTCCTTCCCCTTTCCCTCTCTCCCCCTGTTTAAATATGATTCATCTTCCGCCCCCAACCCACCACATCCGATTCTCTCCTTCTACCTTCAATGGCTGCTCTTCAATTTCAAGACTTGCTTCCCGTGATTGCTCACAAACTGGGAGGCCAAGGTCTCCTCACTGAGCTCTGCAATGGCTTTCAGCTGCTCATGGACAAACACAAAGGCCTCATCACCTTGGACAGCTTGCGCATCAACTCTGCTCTTCTTGGCCTGCAGGATTTGACGCAGGATGATCTCTTCTGCATGATCTCCGAAGCTGATCTTGATGGCGATGGCGCTCTCTCTCTCTTGGAGTTCTGCGTTTTGATGTTCAGATTAAGCCCGGATCTCATGCAACACTCCTCCTTTTGGCTTCATCATCCTCCTCAACGTCACCTCCCCAACTCTTCCTCCTGATTGCCTCCCCCGTAACTCTATTTTTTCCCCTCGGCGTAAAAGATACGACGCCGTCTTCATGCTTGGAATGTTAACCTTCCCTTTTTCTCTGTTAATTCACTATTTGACTGGTTACTCAAGTCTTAATTCTTTGCTTTTACCCTTTTTTCTCAACTCTTTTAGCGCGTTCCTTCTTCTTCAGGACTTCGTAACGAGATTTCAAAAAAAAGAAAAAGAAAAAGAAAACAGAGCATCAGTAATAATTGAAACATATATGGTTGGTTATGTTGTGTATAGATCCCAGCACATCCATGTGGTACAATTAAACTCGATAAAGGTAGTACATATCCTTAAGCGAATTCAAAGTGGCACTACTTAAAATATCTTGCGAATGACGAGCCCACCATGGACAATCTAGTTTTTCACTTCTCCTTTCTCAACCAGAAACGCCTCAAGACTAAGAAAGCAAGATCAAACTATATAATTTAGCGGGGAAAAACAGCTTAGGAAGATGAGACGCAGGACAAAACCCATGAGAAAATTAATTTTACCGCCGTTAGAAATCATCATGTATCAAACACGATAATCCAAAGAGAAAGAAGGCCAAATTTGAATTCAGGTTATGTTACAATCATATTCGGCACCTGGGATCAAATATTTTGGTTTAAATCTAATTCCGTTACTTGGGGAGTTCCCCCCTAAAGCTTGGGTAGAGTCTGATGCTTTGGGGACAGATTATATTATAACGGGAAAACATATCCGAGCAGCATTCTAGCTAGTGTCCCCCTCCCATTTGTAGATAGCAATGGGATTCTATTCTATCCGTGATGTATGTACAGTTAGCAAAGCACATGGAAACACAAAAAAGAAAAAGAAAAAGAAAAGAGAGAGTTGCGTTTGATCCAAATGAAGTGAACGTGAGGGGCGAAAGTTGAAATGGGGCTGGACGTGGGAATCATAATAATAGTTTAATGGATTGCGGTTGTGGTGTGAGTAAAGAAAACAGGGAGGGAAGGAAGGAGGATGGTGCGTTGATTTCAAAAACAGCTGTTCATTAATTGGTGAACGTGTGAAATGGAAGCGTGTACGGAACTTTCCCAGAATCATTAGCCGTTATCACGTGTTTTGTTTATTATATTAGGATAGGATTTCCTTAACTATTTTACAACCATGCTTTTTCCTATTCAAGTTTGCATTATTCATTCCTTTAAAAAAAAAAAAAATCCTTCCATTATGTAACCACGCCTGTTCTCAAATAATAACCATTTTTCCTTGCTTCCTTTGCCATTTTCCTCAGGCCCAAGAGTGTTTTCTGATGGACCACTAGGAAGCCCCATCTTCCGGCCCATAAGAATGGGCGGCACGTCACTTCTGAGTGGAAGGCCCATTATGAAAACCAATCCTGATCCTCTTTTCAGAACATTGTTTCGGGGTCATTCATGGTCATGGCGCCACAGGTCATTTCTCTATCGGCAGGTAAAGCTGTGGAACATTGGCACTAAAGATAGGATAAAGCAGAGGAACGAAAAGCACTGGTGGGTGTAACGAATAAAGATGATGACACTTTCAGTTGTATTACGCCTGCCCTTTCCCTCCCTCATGATGCAGTACTTTTCCTAGGATCTAACGTTGACAACTGCTAAACCATGTTTATCATTCCCACAGTGTCATACCGACGTCTAACAATAAGTGTTGCCAATCCAACACATCAGTTTTTTTTCCATAGAAGTTATACTCTCTGTACGCCACACATTTTTTTATGGCTTAGGCATGCAGGAAGAAGATCGGGGAATAAAATTTTGTATCTGTATGGTATGTTAGGTTTAGAATCCTATTCCTTGGACTTAAATTGGGTACTCCCACAAATTTTCGGGTTCCGATTCCCTGTTATATATGTGAGCAAGTTTCCTGAGAATCTAAACGATTTTTTCTTTTGACCAAAAGAGAATACAAACAAATTTACTTATTGTTCCCATGGGTTGTTGCCAGTCTCTCCCATTATAAAGTAGCTTATAAAAAAGACAAATTATATACTACCCCGGTGTTAATTATAAAAGCTAGTTGACTAATTTAAGAAAATTAAAAAACTAAGTTAAGTTAATTATTTGTAATAAATATGTGTTGTATTTCTTAAAATATCCTTGCTAATCAAGTTTATTGGTTAGAACTACTACTATTATTAGAGGGACTATCTTAGAAAAAATTTATAAATATGCAATACAAAATGGATTGAAGTCTTATAATTAGGACTAAAATAAAACTTAAATGAGATCTTATATTAAATACTGAAGGTAGTATATATGATTTAACTTCACCTCCCCATAATTTAATTTCGGATGATCCGTTGTTGTCGTCATGTCCATTTCCTTAAAGAAGAAACATCATTAATGATATCATAAAATCATGTATGAAATTGTTAGTTATGAATTTCTCCGAAACGGAAGCTCAGATTAGGGGATAGCGAAGTTAAGAGCGGTTTTGTTAATGAAGGGTGGGGAACTGGCAGCTCAAGTTTTCAGCCGATCGACGTGAGTGAGAAGAGCTGATCTCATCAGGTGGTCCACAATACTACTCACTGAAACAGACACGATACACAGAGAAACACATGCAGTGAGTGAGAGAGGAAAATGTTGATCTCGATCAGCGATCAGAGAACTATTGGAATACCCTGCAAGCCAGAGAATTTTATGATCCCTTGTCCCACGTATATTTATTCGGAGACCTAGATGAGATAGTATGGCTCCATGCAATGACTTCAATACTTCATACTCAAGTATATGGGAAGCTCAAGACATGTAAGATCGATCGATGCAATCATGTTAACCGCATATAATATATTAAAGTGGGCCACAAAACTCCATGTATTAATTGCGTTTCTTCACGAAATTGCTCAAAACTCCACTTCGATCATTGTGATAATGTGGTCCAATTGAGAAAGAAAGATCAGGTCCCCTACCTGATCATCCCTCTAAATTCGCAGGCATGACAAGCGTACAGTGTACGCGTCTTCATAATTTAATTTGATATATCTGGATTGGGAGGAATTCATATACATGTGACTGGTACACTGTGACGTGAAGTAAGCCTTATCCCCTTTGGCCAGATTAAAATTTCGCAAGGGACAAAAGGGTACCACAAAGAAGAACATAATAATGTCTCTTCCTCACCTTTCTCTTGATCGTGGGGATAAAGATCGGGAAGACAGAAAACCAGGTCTCTTTTTAAGTCAGTGAGCATAGGGACCCATCGCTGCTACGCTGTGTCATCCACTTTTCATACCATTTTTCTATACTTGTTCATCATGTTCCTCCCCATTATTTTGTTTCCCTTTATATTTTCGAATCATAATATCCACTTTTACCCCCGAGTTCCTGAGCACTGTTCTTTCAACGAGCTAGCAATTAACATCACATGGCTATCTGCAACCACTGGGCATCGACACATACACAGTGATGAGTACTGTTTGTATTGGAAAATGGGGTCATCCCTTCATCCCTTTAGTATCTGGAAAACAAACTTTGTGCTGTGTATGGCTATTCTCTCGTGTCGTCAACTTAACATGTTGTGCTGCCCATATTTCATGGCCTTCGTTATCTATCTATCTTGTACCCTCTGGAAAACTATGCCAAAAGAAGCAAAATCCTTCGGAAAGGTAATCCGGGAACGCAATTGTCTCCACCATTTAATCATCTTTAACAGGACTGTAAGTGACACTTCGGGCATAGTTCTTGGTCAACCAGCTTCGGTTGGTTATGACTGGGAACGAAGGTCCCACTTGTTAGCCGAGCTTGTTACACGAAAAGATGGGCAGAGTGGCTGAACTCAGGGCACAATTTGTCATCCACAAAGTGAATGGAATGATGAAGCTACTTTTGTTTCGTTTGGTTGGATTCGGCAAATATTATTCAGTAACAATGGGTGAGTTTTGTGATTTGTGACGAAAGAAAAGATCTACAGGATTCTAGGTTTGTTAACACACAAGTAACTAATCAATCTTTAGTCGCTTCCTTTTTGTGGATCCACATCATATTGCCTCTGATAATTGTTGATCTGTGACTTCAGCCATGATCACATTATCATAGCAAATTCGATCTATATATGCCGGTAAATCACCTCATGTGTGTTTCTGACATGAGAAGCTAAGCCTATGAGAGTCGTGCCGACACTTGTGTGTCCTTTTTGTGAAACGTACTACTTTTGAAGGCATGGAGTCTTGCACAACTCTGAGGAAACACTGAACTATAGGTGACTTTTTTCATGTGGCTGATTAACTGAATATTGTTGCAAGAAAACACACAATATATTCATCATTCCAAGTTTCTTTTTGTATGTGGAATAAGTCATCACCAAATTAAGCAATGTGCTGCATGTATATATCTGCGCGCGCGCGTACACACATAATTGTATATATGAGCAGGGTATATCTACAGGCTGGCTTGTTGAGTTGCAAATGGTTTCTGGAGAGTACTTCGAACAGACGCTTGCGGCATGTGGTCAACTCTTAATAGTAATTAAGTACGGTCAAGTGGGTTGAACGAAGTTTCAATAACATTATATAATGAATGTATCAGCAACTAAAGCTTCAGCCACATGGGAAACATGTTCATTCACTTCATTGGGTTACCATTTGCATGCACAGTGATTCTAGGGTCATTTTACTGCATATATATAGTAGTTTTTTCAATCGTGAACACGTTTAGAGGGATGATTCCACCCGAGAACCGATAGGTTAGCGTGTTGTTTAGCCGAAAATGGGTATACCTATAACTTTAATAAGATCAAACTGACTAGGCTTGAGGGCACGCAAGACGATGAACCTGATATTAAAATTAAAATGATGATATCAGCACACAGTATGGTACTACATAACATATTCTTTTATAGCAGATGTTGAAGTGTACATTGTCTTTCAGAAGGTCGAGAGAGAGAGAGAGAGAGAGAGAGAGAGAGAGATTGAAGCCTGATCATGCAAAGCAATAAAGAAACGGTAGTAATCCCGTAATATAAACATTCTTCAAAGTGAGTGAGATGTGAGAAGGTGGGAATCCCAAAACCCAAAGCACAAGGCGAAGTCCCAGCCTCGGTGCGCCCTCCTATGTGAGTCGCAAATTTGGAGCCCAAGAAAGCTTCGTTCTTTTGGGGAGTTTGACTGAAGGAAAAACGGGAGTGTGTGTGGGATCATCTAACTTCTGCACAACACGTGGCCTCTGAAAGTGACCCTGACACGCGCGAAGCAGACAGCCGGAGACATGGCCGCTCCGGGACCACCCTAAAGTCAACACCTCACTGTAACTCCCTAATCCTACATTCTCATCCTTCTCATAGACCCTTTAAGCACCCCCGGCCCCCTTCCCCTGTGTTTCATTCAACCACCCATTCCTTTTACAATCTCTCATCATGCTTATTCACTGACTCATTCTGTGTGGTATGTGTTCTCTTTGCACATATCTCAACTAAAGTGCCATATCCTGGTCAAAAAAAAAAAAAACTAAAGTGCAATATGAGAATATTTGTACATTCACCTGACATGATCGGATAAGTTACACGTACCTTTCCAACATGTGAACGCGATAAAAAGTCACAGAATTGAATATCAACATGATTAATTATAAATCCGCATGATCCAGTTCCTTACAGCTGTGGTGTTTAAGCATATAGGCAGGTTAGGTTTCAGGGGCCGAGGCCTTCCCGGCCTTCTCCTCCTTCTCATTCTCCTTGTCTCCATTCTTATTTTAAACTCAAAGTTCGATGATAATTGAATAAATTGATAGATATTTTAATTATATTATTTGATAATAAATCATTAGTACGCCGGGTCACAAGACGTGGAGAATATAATAGTCCCGGTCACATCCTCATATTACTGGCAAAAAAATCGCATTATTATCCTCCTACAAGGAAGGCAGTCCCTGCAAGAATTTCAATGAGGAGAAAAAAAAATAGTGGCACATGACGCTCATGTGGTGAAGCTCCATATGAAACTACTCCGACAGTATTACTTGGATCGGAAAGGCAATGGTTCTCTGTTTCCAATTTGATCCTCGTATCTTGCAGAATAAAAAAAAAAAAAATCACATTTGATAACATGGTAAAAATGATATAGCTGTCTTCCTCCTTTGCTTGTGTGCAAACCTAGTTTAACAAAGTTATTTAGATATTATTCATCAAGAAGAACTGGCCGTCATGTCCCCTCGACCACAACTTAAGTCAAAACCAATATATATTGAACTCATCAATTATTTGTAACATGGAAGAAAGGATCGCTTAAAAGACGTGCTAGTAATAAACTCCAGATTCGATATAAAGAGACCTAGCCCTACAGCTCCCAATAATTAATATACGGAAAAAAAGCTTCGAGTATTACGTACAAGCATCAACCTAATTTGCACCCATATTTCCGACCTCAGATTTCAAAAATCATCCAGTTCGTCTGAAGCCAGCTGAGCCACGCGTGCCCACATAATTCTATAATAATGTGAAACCCTGCACTGTCAAAACCAAAAAGCAGCAGAGAGAGAGAGAACAAGTGATGGAAAGACAGAAACAGTGAGCTGCAAATTCAAAATGAAAGTAACCTGTCAGCACAGTGGGGAGAGAGTGCATGATCGGTGATGGCTGCGCAATGAAGATGCAATAACTTAAAGTGGTGCCAGATGCCAAAGCTCTCACCATATCCTCATCCATCGCTATTCTCATTAGAAAACTTTTTCTGATTCATTTCACCCGTATGTGCAGGTGGCGCTTGCATACCCCATAGTTAGGCAGTTATATCGAGTGAAGCTCACGCAAAATACAGAAAACCCTACCTACAAGCATTCTTTATCGAAGCCTTTTTGCAAAAATTAAAAAAGACACTATCTTCTCATCACTTGTACCGCACAAAAAGTACTGTTGCATCCGAAACATCCATCACTCCTTTTCCACTCCATCGTCCTTGTATATATAATTGCTCTGTTTGGGTCAGTCTACGTTGACTTCACTAATCCTCCACCATTATTTGATGCACAAAATTCAATCTTTTATAGGGGATGAGTTCCAACTTCGTATACTCCAAGAATTCAATTTTTCAAGTACATCAAAAGGATTAAAATTATGAAACATCATTGTTTAAAAAAATCAGACCGGACAAGTCAGTTTGACTGCTTCAATCGGGAGAGAAGCTACTAAATCCGATTGGGTACGTACTGGGGATGAAACTAAGAACCAGTCCGAACTGGCAGAAAACTGCTTGACTGGCAACCGGTTTGAACATCAAAATTTTCTTTCATTAATTTTTTCGCCAAATTTATATATTATTCAAAATCAAAATAATGTTATTAAGCTATATTTTATATTTTATGCCTATACATCATGAGCATTAAAAGAGAAAAACTTGTAGGAAAATGCACAAGAAATATAAATTCATTATAAAACAATAAATTGAAGAGAGGAAGATCTCCCACTTTATTGCTTTTCTATTTTTATACACTAATAAAATGATATTTAATAACTAAAAAAAATTATTTAAACCCATCCTATAAATCAAATTTTGTGAAATAATATTTTATAACTTAATGCTTGTAGCATTCCATTTAGCATCTAAAACTAGAAATACATTAAATTGATTATGAACAATCTGATGATGGTCTTATCATTAATCTTTGAGCTGTTGTCTACCCCAAATTCAATGAGCGAGATCTAATCCTTAAAACTTGAGTGTGCGTGTGTGTTGATATAATCTTCCTGCCTAATTCATGGAGCTAGCGGCAAGAGAAGAGCATTTTTTGTACTATTTATAATTCATATTATTAATTTTTTAACAATTATATTTATTATTATATAAACTGTTATTTTAGATTAAAATTAAGAAGTTATTAAATTTTAAGATGGGTTATGATTTCGATAAAACATAATAAAAGTTACTTATAAAACAGGGAAATATATATCAAGTGATGGTGAGGTTTGAGTATGGAAAAATACAGTAAAAGAGAAGAAAGGGGGGCCTCGAATTTAGAAAAGAAGGAGAGCGAGGGAATTGGTGTGTTGGTAAATAAAAGGCGCGCGAGAGAGAAGCCAGGCAGCAGAATCATGGTTCAATGAAATTGAAATCAAATCGATCAACTTACGGGAGCCGCTGCCGGTCTTGTTAACAGCAGCCGTCCTACATGCACCCGTGTACCCAGGTAACCCAGCGCTCCTCCTTCCCTTTCCCTCCATCCTATTCGTCTTTTCAATTAATCCCCCCTGTCTTTTACCATTTCACCCTCACTCTCCTCCTTCTAACAACCCTCCC
Source organism: Neltuma alba (assembly GCF_004799145.2). Taxonomy (NCBI): domain Eukaryota; kingdom Viridiplantae; phylum Streptophyta; class Magnoliopsida; order Fabales; family Fabaceae; genus Neltuma; species Neltuma alba. The sequence continues at coordinate 91,385 of NW_021636543.1, read as the reverse complement.
CTCTATATATACCCTCCTTCTCTCCCCTTCTTTTCCAACCCACTCCACCTCATACTGGCTCCTTTCCTTCTTCTTCCATTATATTCATCACTTCCTTTATATGATCAGTGATTTCTCTCACAATATAGCCACCATGCCCGAGGCTCCTGCTGACGCAAATGGCCTTGATCATGTTGCCCCAAATGCTGATAACACCCCCACCCGGTATCACCGCGAGAGAGCTCTGAAATACATTGAAGACGTCACCGGCAACGCCGGTGACTTTCAAAGAAGTGTCCTCTCTGAGATCCTTTCTCGCAGTGCCCATATCGAGTACCTCCAACGACATGGTCTTGATGGTCGTACTGACGCCCACTCTTTCAAGAAGTTCATCCCCATCGTCACTTATGACGACTTAAAACCAGATATTGATCGTATTGCCAATGGTGACACTTCCCCAATTTTATGTTCCAAACCCGTCTCAGAATTCTTGACTAGGTCAGTGGAAAACTAATATCATGTACATGTCTCGTTCAGTAGTACTTCCTTTTCCAGTACAGTTACTTATCATGATGTCTGTCAAAAATTGTAATAAGTATTTGTTTGATATGCGGCTTCTTGTATTTTATGCAGCTCCGGAACATCTGGTGGAGAAAGGAAATTAATGCCGACGATCGAAGAGGAGCTGGACAGGAGGGCGTTGCTTTATAGCCTTTTGATGCCGGTGATGAGCCAATATGTCGAGGGTTTGGACGAGGGCAAAGGGATGTACTTTTTGTTCGTAAAATCAGAAGCTAAGACACCGGGAGGACTTTTAGCTCGTCCAGTTTTAACCAGCTACTACAAAAGCTCTCACTTTAAGGACAGACCCTTTGATCCCTACACCAACTACACCAGCCCCAACGAGACCATTCTCTGCCCTGACTCTTTCCAAAGCATGTACTCCCAGTTGCTTTGTGGGCTTTGTCAAAACGATCAAGTCCTTCGCGTTGGGGCTGTTTTTGCTTCTGGGTTTATTCGGGCCATTAAGTTCCTCGAAAAACATTGGGTTTCCTTGTGCAATGACATAAGAACCGGTACAATAGACCCCAAAATCACTGACCCTTCAGTGAGAGAGGCCGTCATGAGGATACTCAAACCAAATCCCCACCTTGCGGCTTTTGTGGAAGCCGAATGTGCCCAAGAGTCGTGGAAGGGGATCATTCCTAGATTATGGCCTAACACCAAGTATGTTGATGTAATCGTCACAGGAACCATGTCTCAATACATTCCCACTTTGGATTACTATAGTAACGGTCTTCCTCTCGTGTGCACCATGTATGCTTCCTCTGAGTGTTACTTTGGCCTCAATCTAAACCCTTTGTGTGACCCAAGTGAGGTCTCTTACACCCTCATCCCCACCATGGGTTACTTTGAGTTCTTGCCTCTTAACAAGAAAAACGGGCTCACCAACTCAGGTTCTCACCCAGACCAGCAGTTAGTTGACCTTGTAGATGTGAAGTTGGGTCAGGAGTATGAGATTGTAGTTACCACTTATTCAGGTAATAATTCTATTCTCTTCAGCAATGAAATATTATTTATTGTATAATTATTGGATAGAAACTATATGCAAAATTTTAGGTTTGATCCTTTCCATATTGGTACTTCAATTTGTAATTAAATATTATTGTATCACAGGCCTCTATAGGTATCGGGTTGGGGATGTACTGCGTGTGGCTGGATTCAAGAATAAGGCCCCTCAATTCAACTTTGTATGTCGAAAGAACGTGGTCCTGAGCATAGATTCTGATAAGACCGATGAAGTTGAGCTGCAAAATGCTGTGAAGAATGCAGCCAATCATCTTCTTCAGTTTGGGGCATCCCTGACAGAGTACACAAGCTGTGCGGACACCTCAACTATCCCCGGCCACTACGTGCTATACTGGGAGATTAACATGAGTGACCAAACCTCAATCCCTCCTTCTGTTTTTGAGGATTGTTGCCTTGCAGTTGAAGAATCGCTCAATAGCGTGTATCGCCAAGGCAGGGTTTCTGACAAGTCCATTGGGCCTCTAGAGATTAGGATAGTGGAGAACGGGACATTTGATAAGCTTATGGACTTCTCTCTGAGCATGGGTGCATCCATTAATCAGTACAAAACTCCTCGATGCGTGAAATACGCTCCGATCATAGAGCTTCTCAACTCCAGAGTTGTTTCAAGTTACTTCAGTCCAAAATGCCCAAAATGGACTCCTGGGCATAAGAAGTGGTGCACCCTGGAATGAAAATGAATAGGCATGTTGAGCTTGATAATTGGCTTTTAGTTGTGTGACTTAGTAGTAGATCATATCTTATGTAGGGGCATGCATACATGCGTCCAGTGTTATCTTTCAACTGTCCAATTAATAATCCAGTGCAAGAAGGTTTAAAGGGTTCGTGTTTAGTTCACCTCTGTTCCATTTCAATCAGCTGAATTCTGCGTTTGAAATTATAGCACAGGTAGACCAATTTAGGGATTTCTCTCTTTGCCTATCGCCTTTTGGATTGATCGAAACTCTAATATGATTGGATTTGTGGACCCTTAGGCTGGATCCATGGTGAAGGTGTGAGTTGAGTTTTTCTTGGTACCGGCTTCTTAATTATATTAAACTATATACATAACATTGATGAGAGCGCGAATATTCATTACGGTAGGGTCAATTCTGTATCTTTTTAGGCTCGTTTTCTTGGCCATTCTCCCAATATCCGGGGACACTGCATGTATCAAATCTGAATATACATCTCATTGTTATGTATAGCCGACGACACCTTTAATTTCCATCAATAGTCAATTGTTGCGTGCGGCAAAGTAGCACTATCCCATTGGAGGGTTCGGTACCTACTCATCATTCTTTTTCAATTTTTTTTTCATCTTCATATGTGTTTGCCAGCTAATTCACATTGAAAGCAGTGTAAAATGTGGACTGTTCGGGCCCTCATCAACTTACTGTACACATTGCCTCGCCTTATTATTGATTGGGCGCACAGCACCAAGGGTTGAAAAAAATACGGTTTTCCCATATTTCAAGGGCAACTTGCTTGTGTTTTTAATCAGCCCTTCAGTTTATTGCTCTTGGAAGGAGTCATCATATGCATCTTCCACGCCTTGAATTCGCCCTAAGTTTTTAAGTTGAATAAAAATCTGCAATGTGGAAAGTCTTGCATCATTGTCCTTGTCCTTTACCTGATCAGCTTATCGCTATTAATTCTACATTTATAAAAATAAAGCCTAATTAAAACTTCCTTCTATGGCTTGAATTTCATGGTGGAATAACAATTATATATAATGTTTGCTTTGGGAAAAAGAAATTATCCCCACTTCATTCCGTGGGACTCAAATGCAAGAGTTATTGAAAGAAAAATAATCAAAATCGCTAATAACACAGGACACAAACCGAGAAGAGAGCTGCTAGTGAAATGCCAGTTTTGCATTAGAAGAAGCCCGAGAAAATCCCATCATTTGCGACCTGATTTTCTGTCGCCTCAGGGAATCTCTGGAATTGCAGCGTCCTCCGCACAATATCATTTCTTCCAAAGCCTTCCCGTGCCTGAGCAGAAACTTTGCCAACGTAACTTCATCCTCACATTCTAGAAACCCGTGAATTTTCACCACTTTGAGGTGTTGTAGAAACGACTTCAGTGTTTGGATCTGAGATTCCCAGAATTGTTCGTCCTCTGTGCTAGTCAAGTCCCACAAGTCCCTATTCCATTGCTGAAATTTATAGTCGAGGGACAGCACGCATGATTAAACTTCGCACAGGTGTCCTTAATATGATTAAGCATCTTAATAAAACATTTAAAAAATTATTCATATGCAATAATAAGCTCACTTTTCTTTCAGTCTTGTAATCGTTAATGATCCTCAGAATCAGAGTGTGCAGTGTAGGACAGCTTCTGAATATGCATGCTATTCCCCGGACGTTACTTTTGTTGAGAACCGTATGCAACTTTAATGACTTGAGATTACAAAATGGCTGAAGATGCATCGCTAAAAATTTATTGTTCGATAAAATCTGCGATCAAAATTAAAGAGAGAGACTCCAATTGTCACACGAATAGAGGAATGTAAGAATATTAAAAAATAAAAAATATATATGATGAATTATGGGCCAAACAAATTAAATTATATCATCTAACGCTCCCGGTCACTTTGGCTAGCTATAGCTGTTTTCTCTCCAATTTATATAGCCACATCTTGTAAGTTATCATAGACAAAGAACCAGTTTTGTCGATAGAAGCTAATTAACCTAAAGTTGGTTTATATGCACACTAGCTCATACTTACATAAAAGAGTTAAGAAAAATAGAAAATTAAGACTTGGCTAATTTTATGCCAAAAGAGAATTAATGTCAAAAATTACCTCAACGGACTGACTTTCGAGAGTCAAGGAATGAGCCAGAGATAGTCCAGACAACAAATTGTGGACACTTAAAAGCTTGCCCATGCTAAATTCTTTAGGTAATATGAAGAAACCTATTGAGGCCTCACGCAGAAATTTCGAATGCTCAATAATCGTCATGTCAGTCACTCTATTGTAATCCCAAATTAAATGTTGAAGCCTCGGTGCATTAATCCTTACCCAGCTCTTCTCGCTATACGAATTGAAACAATCCACTACTCAAGCTTTTCTAGTATTGCACATGACACGTCCAAACTTTGCAGATGAAAACAGTTTTTTAAGCTCAAATCTTCGAGAACTCGACAGCCAACATGAAGGGATTTCAATCCAACGCACGCACGAAGGCGCAACTTCTTTAGGGATGGAAATGACGAATCAGAAAACAAATCAGAGAGAAATGGTTGGTTGTACAAAATAACAAGAGAGAGAGACAATGTTTGGAGAGACTTGAAGCCATCCTTCACAATAGAAGCCGGAGGCAAGCGAAAACCTGGATAACGCGATTTTAATTTCAATACCCTTAAACTTTCACTACCAAGCACACACCTGGGAAAGTTGAAATAATCTTTTGTACCCACCTCGACTTCAAGCTGTCTAACGTTCTGCCTGATGGCGTTACGGATTAAACTATTTAATAGGGAGAAACTTATGGTGGCACGAAAACGAAGAACCCTAATGTCCGCGTTTTTGTCACGAATAGAGAGAACTTGGCTGATGATACGCGATTGAGTGGCGGTCAAAAGATGAGGCTCCAAGTGTTTGATTGAAGAAACGCGCAAGGATTCGAGAGTCGTGAAGTCGAGATCGGGATAGGTGATCCAAAGGGACCTCCATCTCTTTGATAGAACACTGGTTTGTGCAACGGTTTTGATGGGGAGAAGGAGACAGATTTGGTGAAGAAGGGCATCGGGAAGATCACTGAGGCGATCGATCTTAGTTTCGACGTCGTCATTCTCCAATAACTCAGAAATCCTCCTGCGTTTTGTCGATCTCGTTTCCATGGATGCATTAATTGCATTTCCTCTCCCCTCCTTTGCTTCGTTTCTTTATGCTTTGAGTCGCTCAGATTTGAACTTTTCAAGGAGCAAACTCGGTTATGGGATCCAAAGTTTGTTAAGACTTGAATTTTTCTGTTTTGTAGATCACGAAACTCATCAAATTACTCTGAAGACTCGGTACCTGCATTTCTGTAATTCTTAATTCTTATTTACAAGTTCTAATTAAAAGGGGCTGAGATGTCAATACGAGTTTCCAGTCCCTATTTTTTTATTTCGGAGCACGAATAATATATACACACACAAAGGAGAGTGGATTCCTCAGTATCCCAAATCAATAGGAGAAGACTTACGTATTTGGTCTTATATGCGTTGTACCCTCTCCTATTATTTATAAGACAGAAAGAGAATGTTTTTTTATCCTATTTATAATTTATTTTATTAAATTTTCAGCGTAAATAAACTATTTTGTCTTTTACTTATTATAGTGTAGGTAGCTATCTCTTTTGAAAGGTGTACATATTAAATATGAGTAAATTTAAAAAATTGTTATATTTTAATAGAAAGCTAATGCATTTTAAATTTTTTCTTGGTCTGCGTAAAATATATTGAAAGTGTTATATAAATAAGAGCTAAGGAGTATACATTTGTCCAATTAAATTAAAATAAGTAGATAAAAAACATTAATAAATATGATCAGCAAGAGTTTGTTGTAGAATAAATAATATATAAAAAAATCACGTTTTAATATGTTTTAATCATTATCATGATAAAAGTACTAATGATCTGTTGAGAAGAAAATTAAATAAAATGTGTTGCCCTGAAAAAAAAAAGGCAAAATAATATGCGCCAGATAATTGACAACTCGTGTCTCCACTCTCCACCTTTAATCCATCAACGAGACTTCAATTTCTGAAGACATATTCGGATTTGGGCCTTTTCAAAATAGGCCATGAGAGGATGGCTACGTCCAACGACGGAGTCCACGTATACGACCATCGTCTCTCGAATTAAATTAGCCTGGGATCTTGGGTTCAAGAAGGTGATTTTGGAATCTGATTCCAAAATATCAATTGATTTGTTGAAGAAAAAAGGCATCAATACGGAGAGCCTACTTTGTCTCCAAATAAGAGAGTTCATGAAGAATGACTGGGATCTGGAAATACGGAACATCCCAAGGGAGCAGAATCAACTTGCAGATTCGTTGGCAAAAGGAGGCTTATCTAACTCCTCTCTTTTTGATTCGTGTCCTCCTCATTTGAGGACCTTGTTTGAAGATGAGTGTTTGGGATATAATCCCCGTTAGTTTGCTGTTTTAGTTTTTGGGCTCCTGCCCTCTTGTTTACCAAAAAAAAAAAAAACAAGATGGCCCGGCTGTTATTTGGAATTTGATCGTACCTAACTCCACTACCGTATTGACTGTTCATGAGACTATTTTCATGATGCAGAACGAGAATTGGAACTCTGAGAGTAATAAACTTCGTTCGAACTCAAAGATTATTAGACTGTTGAGGTACTTACAGTTGCATTTGATATTAACCGCTTTTTCCCCGGATACCGCAAGGGAAACTTGATCCAACCTAACTTCCCTCAACTAGGAAACGTTTCAATGAATTGAAAATATCTACATGTGTAAAGAAGAGAGAATCAATTTGTTTCCCCCCAGGTCCTTGTGTGTGTATAGACATCTTGGCCAACCGTTGACCTTCCATCTTCATGTGGTGATAAGCGCATCCATCTTCAAAGCTTCAGAAATTCCATGAATTACGAACTTGTCAGAAATTGAAATGTCAGGCGCCACAATTTCCACACCGTTGATGACCAACATTGATATGAAATCTGGAACTCCTTCAATTTCAAGATATTCGTCAGAAATGAGTGTCTTCACCAGAGTCCTAGTCGGGAGTGAAGCGAGTTCTCTGTATGTCAGTCTTTGTGGCAGTATATGTAGCCTCACAGCCCTGTCAAGCAAAGATGATGGACTCCCCAGTAATGCCAAATCTGGAGGAGCCAAGATTGTGACAGATTCAAAACTCGTTGAATCTGTTCGTATCCGCTCAAGAACAGAATGCAATCCAATCGAAAACGAAGCATACCCGTTTGAGCTGAGCAACTGAACAATCCGGTTCCAGCCAACCTTGTCCTCGGATTCATAAAACGCAGAATATTGTCCAGAGTTCGAACGACAAGAAGCCGAGGGAACAAACTCCCAGCCCTTGCTCAAATCCTGAAAATCGACGGAAGAAAATGGTGCAAGAACCCCATGAATTGCAATTTGGTTTCCCAGGTACATATCAGGGCTTGATATCAACGCGTGATTGATCTCGACTAATCTTTCTCTCGGATCTACCTTGGTGATCGCTACATTCTTGTGACGAAACAGGGTTGGAATGCAACTCCCTTGGGGCTTCTCCAACAGGTCTTCCATCGAAGCCATGGAGGTAGAGGTATGGAACTGAAGGATCTTTCTCAATAGCGATGGAGGGAGAGAGGTGTTCCTGAGAGCAGAGTCTCTGATGGCAAACAAGGTTGAGTTCTGCGGAGGAAGGAAGAATGGAGGAGACCGTTGGAAAAGGTCAGCCATAACATTGAATCCCGATCGTCGGAGGGCATTGGAGGCATTCACTGAGACTTCATGGGCAAACAAGATGGCTTCTTGGTCTGAGTTGCTCGAAATAAAATGCCCCGCCATGGAAATCGCCATTATCGCCAGTGTTACGGAGAGGAGAAAGTAGACTGAACACCAACGCGTACAACAGGAAGCCATTGAACCTCGATGAAGATACTATCAGGGAAATGTAGCAGAAGGAGCCGCGGGTTTAATTTTCTGATGAGTTGTTTGTTCTGTTTCTCTGGCGGGAAAAATAGAGAAACGAGACTTGGTCACAGTCTTGTTTGTACAGGTAGTCTGAAAGACTGAAGTACAAATGATCCACCCAGTGCACACTGTAAAGTTCTACGTCATTGATTGTGTTGAAAAGTCATAATTAAATAATAATAAATGCTTCTGAAATTATTACTTATCCATCTTATTTATAAGAAATATTTTTTGATCTTATTTATAAGATATTGAGAGAAATTTTTTATATAGATGTATAATTTTACCCTTTATTTATTATTGTGTTGACTTTGTTTATATGAGATAAAATGTATATTAAATAAGGATAAAATTAAAAATTTATTAAATTTTAAATGAGAGTTAACAAAATTTAAAATTTTTTTAATCTGTGTGAAACATATTGAAACAAGACAAGGGGAGTATTATTATTAGCAGTGGTTAATTACCGCAATAGCGGATGCTACAACCGTCAGTCACAACTCATAATTCACAAGCAGCTGGCTGTATTGCGAACTTGTAGAACCTTTGTGCTCAACCAAAATTATATTCCTATTTTGGCAGAAGCCTCAAAATTAGATATTTGTAAACTGTAATGGAAACAGCTAACTGGGGTAAAAGAGCACTAGTCTCCCATCTCCCAATTCCCGGCATCTTGGAGAACTAAAACAAACAAGAGGATTGAGAATGTAGCAGTCAAAGTAAATATTAGACGAGGGCAAACTCACTTGCAGAGAAGATAAAGGAAAACAGGGAACATGAATCTCAACTTTATATTAACAACGTATGGTAAACAATGATCAGAAATATGATTTTGTGATGGCACTCTTAACGTCCTTGTTTCTAAAATCAGTGTTTTGCTTCCTGGACTAAATGTGAAGAAAGTGTGCAAGGGAAGGTCAGTGAGCAGCGTCCTTTCTTCCAGTGACCCTTATGTAGCAGAAAACTGCAGCAAACACGGCAGTAACAAGGCCACCTATAATGACACCTCCACCGGCCATAGACTTGTCTGTAGAATGATGCTTTCCCAGCCGTCTAATAATTGGAGCTTCAGCTGCTTGTGACGACTCTGTAGCCCCAGCAACTGGCTGATCAGCAGTTTTATCAGTCTTGTAATGCTGTTCAACTCCTGTCGCTGTTTTAAGCCCTGCCGACTCAGACTCATCTGCCTTGGCCTGAAGCACCCATATTAAAGCAGCTAGAAGAAATACCCAACCAAGCCTGCTCCTCATTATGGAGTTCGAACTAAGAAGTTTATATTGGTTATGCCTGATGCAGGATGCTTCGGGACAAAACCGAGTTTCAGGACTTGAGCTTTTGAGAGGATTAGTGTGAAACGAAGCACAGGCGAGATTTTGCCAGGGAACCTGTAGTAGGTTCAAATTTCTTGTGGAGGAGGTTGCATCTGATGTGCGTTTTATAGCAGAGAAATGGGTCCCATGCATTATAAGTGAGCTGTGAAAAGGGCTTGAGTTTGGTTTTGGGATTAACTATGAACAGCTTCCCCACTAGCTGTGTCTTCAAATTCAAACATGAAGTTTTGCTCGGCTTTTCAACTGATCAAGACTTCTGAGAAAAGTGATCCAATCCTAATTTCCCCCGAGTTTAGAGGAAAAAAACAGACGGGTTGTCACTGGGTACTACATTTTAATACAAAACCGGTAATTAGCAGGTGCATAAATCAATTCAGGAAGGTGATAAGACTGGTATTTCGGTCATTTGACCGCGTCATCGTCAAAGCTAGAAGGCTGTAAAGGAGAGTGGGTACCAGTTATTCATTTATCAGGAAAGTAGTTCGCATTAATTTGTGAAGTGACATGAGGTTACCTGCCCTTGCCTCTGTCAAACCTTATGAATGATTGTTGGAAGATTAAGGAATTAAATTAATTATGCTTATAAATCATTTCCGAAGTCAGCGTAAAAAATTGAAAATGTAATATGAATTTCACCAAAATATCTTTTGTGAATGGCAAATTTATTTATCTATCTCTAAAATACCACTCGTTTCATTTTTTTTTAAAGCATAATTTTATTTATGTTGGATTATTCTTTCATTAGAACAAAGTTTCCAAATATGCTTATGGATGTCTCAAATGGCACTTCTTAAGAATTGTGAAATTGATTAACGTTGCACTAGGACTAGAGGGAGTATCAATGGAATAAGTCGAAAGGAGGGCGGAGGGATTTTGTGCAGAATCTTGGGGCGGCAGAGCAGAGGCCAGCTGGTGAGTTTATAAATTATAATAATGAAGCGCTGCTCCGGTCAACGAAGATAATGTCCCAATCAGGGGAAGATTTCAACGAACTCCGAGGCTAAAAAAAGTCAAAATACCATGCAGCTACAACCACGGTACGTCGGTTGTTCACGTTGACGCAACTTCTAAGGTTGCCAGCCATTGTGCACTCAATGATATAACCTCGGATGATGCTCGTGATTGCAAACCAATCTGATCGCTCTTAGCTAATTCAATTTAAATAGGCGCTTTCCCTGTCTCTCACGCGATCATTTGGTTTCCCATTAATGATAAGCTACTCAGATTCCACCGCGCAATGCTAAGTAGTTACCTTAAAATTGGTTTGAAGTAGTGAGAGGAGACCGTATCTCTCTTTGCTGATTGTCCTTCGTTGCCATTAACCCCTTCCTCCTTTTGCAAGCTAAGTTTCCAAAATTCACAATTTCATATTCCTTGTTCTTCAACCTCCTTTGCACAAACACTTGCACGTTCTCACTTTCCAGCTTCGCTTCAGTCTCAAGTTTCACTGAAAAAGGTACTATTGCACTCCTATACAACCACCTCATGTATACTCAAGCAATTCATTCTTCCCTTTTCTTTGGGTCAAACGTTATCCAGTTCGGGCTGCATGAATAGCCACTTGAGAAAGTAATTTTATTTCGCGTTAAGAAAAGGGGCTGGAATCCAGTGTAGCTTAGAAATTTTGGATAGTTTACATTCTACAACAGCAAGTTCCAGGTACAAATATCAAAACTCATTCATCCTATGTTAACCACCGGGTGCAGAAGCTATGATTTCTAGACACATCCAAATATAAATGTGCATAATATACATCATGAAAGCGCAGATGAATTGATCCTCAATTCAACTTCCCCTTCCTCAACTTTTACATTCAAGGGAAGAGGTTTCTTGTCAGCACTGTCCAACTCAACAAAGCCGGAATTGATCGGGGATGTCACAGACTCAGCTGGCACTTTAGAATCAGATTGACTTGCAACTGGTGCATCTCTTGAAGATTCATTAGAAAAATTGGAGACTGAAACATTGGGAAAGTTAAGGCGAGCTAAAGAACCATACATTGCTCTTGCTGCTTCATCATAGGCAAGAGCAGCTCCAATGGCAGTGGGAAATGTGCCCAACCAGAGCCTATTTCCTCTGTTTGGCTCTCGAATTTCAGCGACCCACTTGCCCCATGTCCTCTGCCTCACGCCCCTATAGTTACAACGAGAGTTCTCGGGCCCTCCTTTACCTTTCATACATCCCTTCTTTGATCCTTTGGCAGGAACTTTCCGAATTGGCTTATCTGCGTCATTGCAAGAATCAATCTGGGCGTTATATTGTTTCCATCTCGCCAGCGTCTCTGCCAGGGACTTGGATCCATCCCCTTTAGTATGGGCTTTCTCTAATTTCTGCATGCAAGTTGCGCTCCTCGTGCAAACAAATTATCAGATAAAAACACCAAGTAACGACCTGCCAAAAGTCAGACCAGGCCTTCAGTTCATTTCAAAAGCAAGTGTAATCAAAATTTGATTATCTAGCTATGATGGAAGATATTAGAAATTACAAAAAGGAAGAGAAAACGGAAGCCGAGCACGAAGTGACCATCAACCCACCGCTCTTTCCAAGTTCCAATTATAAGGGCCACATCTGGGAGCCAAATACAAGTTTTACTTGTTTCGCAAACTCTAGGGAAATATGTTTTGCTGAACTCCACATCCACCGCAATAGCATTAGTGGATTTTAAGGATCACGTAACGGCTAGTGCCTAAGGTCGAAGATGAAACAAAATGCAGAGAGCTGCTGTTGCTAATGTAATGGAACATCACTGCATTTGAAATTGACTAAAAATAAGTCACGTTCCTCACATTCCACCCAACAACGAAACACAATTTAATTGCCTACTGGTCTAGTCGGTCCCGTTTACTTCTTCAACCACCATTTTTTTATTTACTTTGGTTTAGAATAAATCTAGTGGCGAACAAATTATTTCCCCAATTTACTTGAATTCGACTCAAAACTGAAACATTAGAATTAGTTCGAGTCGATGAGGCGGAAGAAATAAAGTGGGAAATCAGAGTATGAAGAGAAAGTGCAAAAATTAATAGAGCGGACAGTGAAATGAGGCCGCTGAAAAATCATAACTGGAGCATGGAGGATACCTGTGTTTGGGGGATGGAGCCAGGAGCGTTGACTTGCAGTGCGCCTGTGCAAAAGTCAGAGTGAAAAGAAAAATAGACATTGAAAGAAAGAGAGTGGGTCAGGGAAAGAAGAGGATGTTACCTTTGTTACATTCGCCGTCGTTATGTTCAATGTTTAACGAGGATGTCTGGGGATTCTGGATTGGGACCTGAGAGCCGCGAAGATTGCCGGTAGTCTAAAATTTCGACATTGCCGACGTTCTAGGGAAAACTCTGAACAACAATGAAACTACTTTTGGGCCTCCAAGAAGAGTTCTTCTATTCTCTTGGAACCTAGGCCCATCTTAAAATAGAAAGGAACAAATCTCTGGTTTTGGAGGGGCTTGCTTTTGGTGCGCGATGTTAATTGTGTCGTTTTTATTTGGAAAAATTTGCATTAAGGTAACATCCAAAAGAACTAAATAAAAATAATAATTAAATAAAAAATCTCTTGAAATTATCAAATTAATGTGAAATTTCAAGGACTCTCGTTGCAAGATATTTCACTTATTTAATTATTAAATTGCTCTCATTTTTTTTAAGTATAAATTGACAACTAAAAAGACAATCGTCAACAATTTAAGGTGCAACGACTAGTAATTATTGCAATAGGTATTAACAACATATTTTTCTAACATATCACAAAGATTTAATATATGGGTTGTTAATATAATTGTTGCGATAGTTGTTAACTTTAAGTTGGTAACAACTACCTTTTTAATTGTCAATGCATATTTTTAAAAAGAAAAAAAGATGAGAGCGATCTAATAATAGAATAAGTAAAATCTCTTGTAATGAGGTCTTTTGAAACTTTAGATTAATTTGATGACTTCAAAGAGCTTTTTTTTATATTTAATTCTCTTTGATAAAACCTCAATGCAATTTTCTCTTTTATTTGGGCTAAATCTAATTAAATAATTATATTTTTATTTGGGTTAAGGCACATCCAACATTCTGAAATATTTTTTCAAGTGCATCTAATATCTCAATGTATTTTGTGATACATCCAGCACTCTAAAATATTTTTTAGGTGCGTTCAACACCCTTAAGTAATTTTTTTTGATACTAGACGCATCTAAAAAAATATTTTAAGGTACTAGATACACACAAAAAAATACTTCACAGTATTAAACGTATTTAAAAAAATATTTCAAGGTGTTAAATGTAATACAAAATATTTTAAGGAGACTAGTTCGAGAAAATATTTGAAGATAATGATGCCCCTTAACTTCTTCTTCTTTTTTTTTCCATTTTATGATCAAATTTAATATTAAACTCGGGGCAGGTGTAAAAATGAAGTTAAAAAATAGTGCCATTATGCGATGCGGTGACGTGAAAATCATCGTTTTCTTATGAAAATTAATACATGTTGTATCACTGAAAAAGGATTGTGAATTTGTGATTAAAAAAATAATAAAGATTCATATATCCTCACTCATGTATGCGGTACACAAGATGCAGGAACATGATTAAAAAAAAACCGGACCGGCCGGTTCAACTGAAAAACCGATGAATTGATGTTCAGTTTGGTCAGGTTCACTTGTTAGACCGGTGATGGAATAAACTGGTGACAAACCAGTTTAACCAGTGTTAAACCGGGTAACCACCTGTTGGGGTAGGTTACCCGGTTTAAACTTTGTTGCCTTTTAAAAATGTACAAATTGGGGAAAAAAAAGGTTTGCCTGGAAAGGAAAAAAAAGAAGGAAGAGGAAGAGAAAGATAAAGAGAGATATGCTGAACAAACATTATTATAAGAGAACTCTTGAATATGCTAAAAAATGAAGTGAAGAAGCATTTTAGCCTGGAAACTAAAAACATGGAAGAAAAATAAGAAGATGATTCAACATCCCAGGTTTCATCATAGAGACTGATTTGTTGTTGAAGCTGTGCAAGGGAAAAAACTGAGAGGGAGGAGAAACTAGAAGATTAGAAGACAAGAAGGAAGATACTGAGGCGAAAAAACTTTAGCTGGAAAAGGGGAACGGGGAACCGTGATGTGTGCTTTAAGAGCAAGCTACCCCATTGTGATTCCTGCTTGTTCGTTGTTCAAGGAAGAAGGAGGAAAGCTGCCATGCGTCTTATGAAGGGAAAAATAAAGAGTGGTCATGTGGGAAAGAGAAGAAAAAAGAAGAGAGAAGCAAGAGTAAAAAATTTTTTTTAAAAAAAAAGAGATATATTTTAACATAGTGCATCAGATTTTTGTCTCAGACATCTAAAAATAACATGAAAAAATTAACATTTAAAATAGATGCGTATTTTGGTAATGTTAATTGGTACAATTAAATATGAATTATTACTAATTATTATTTATAAATATTGTTATATTTTGTTATTATTAATTAAATTATATTATTTTAATATGACCGGTCTGACTCCAATTAGATCCTGATCTGATCCACTGATCTTTAACTCACTGTCTCAACTAGTTTAGTGACCAGTCCGGTTTTTTGTTCCTTACATGGAAGCTGTGGCGTGGATGAAGTGGGCCCGGGTGTGATAATTGGGCGGCACGTAACTTAGTAGTGAAGGAAACACTCTCTTTTTCTTTCTCTCTTTTTTTCCCCAGAACACAACATAATAGGCTCATAATTGGGAGTGGAGCTAATATATTCGCATAATTTTGTTTCGCTTATTTGATTTCTGAATCTTATAAATATATAGAATTGTATGCCTTGGAAACACCGACCAGTTCCAGCCAGCAACACGGACACCGCCCTCCATGGAAACCATCCTGACATTAGATGACCTCCTTATACCAGATGACCTCCTTATACCGGAAATATGGTATAAGCCACCTCAAACCGAGTACAGCCATGATGATTTCTTGAAGAAAGTTGTTTATTACAAGCCCAGCAAGCTGACAGAGACCACAATCGTGACAAAATGGAGTGAAGTGGAGAAGAGTTTCAAAGAGGGGACATTTTCTGAAGAACACTTGTATACAATCATGAACATCGGCTTCAACATAAAGGATCCTTCCGGTAATGATATTATCGAGATGGATTCAGCTCCAATCGAAGGGACCTTGAAGGGAACCCCTGGTACATCACCCATCCCTGGCTCATCATATCAGCAACTGAATGTTCAAAGTGTAGAGGTCAATCCGATAACACAAGCCCAGCCCACTCTCAGCAAAGAGAGCGGTGAGAGCCAAGCACGAGCTATAAGTTATTTTGCCATGGTGTTGATGAGACTAGCAGTTAAAGATCAAGAGCATATAACCAAGGCATTAGTGAGGATAAAATCTGCATATCCACAGATGTATGGTACTAGATCCACATGGTTGGCAAGTCTCCAGTTTCCGATCTCGTGGGCAAGCAAGGTGAAGACTGGACTGATGATTTACAATGCTATGCGAGGATCACTGGCATACTACTTAGGGGTCACCGAACTGAAGCTGAGTAGAGAGCGTAGTTCTCGAGCATATGGGTTGATGAGATTCGTGATATTTCAGCATTTGGAGTTGTCAGGGATGCAGGCATATCGATTATCTGTAGATCTCATGAAGCATCTGAAGTTCATTACTCTTGATCAGTTCTTAACATGGATCAGCAGTCCTGAAACCGAAGAGGCCGTTAGGATGATCCACGATATAAGAACGGTCTTAGATGACCCTGCCAAGGAGAAAACAGAGCTCCACTGGAAGTATGCCAAGTTGGTTGATCCCACTTACTTCATCAATATGAGCCCCAGAAGGAACAAGTACCTGACCTCTCTATTAGCAAAGCTAACGGTTGCTTATGGGCTAGGAGGTAGAGGAAGTTACGCAACTCCTGAAAATATTGCAGCAGTTTAAGAACATAGGCCCCTTCATCGAGGAGAAAATCTCCAGGCATGTAGAGATCTTCCAAAAGAAGTATGATGAATTGACAAAGCAAGAAGGAAGTATTGGAGGGACGACCTGAAAGCCATTAGGAGGCATCATGACCGCGAGAGTAGGGGAGAAAAACCCAGCTTTTCAGGAAGAGGAAAGAGCAAAACGCCCTTGAGTGCTGCTGTGGACGTGATTGGGTGGGGGGGGGGGGCGCAGACGGATGCATCTTCAAGTTGAAG
The DNA here is from genome assembly GCF_004799145.2 of Neltuma alba. Lineage (NCBI taxonomy): Eukaryota > Viridiplantae > Streptophyta > Magnoliopsida > Fabales > Fabaceae > Neltuma > Neltuma alba. Next base: position 74,694 of record NW_021636543.1, on the reverse strand, counting down.
TGGTTGCATGGGTCGTTTTTGTTGCACCATATATTTCGTGTTTATCAGTGAAGTGACTCCTAATATTTTTGTTATTGCTTGCTCGCTCGCTAGATTTGTGGTAGAAAAACAGTACAATATATCTCTAATGTGTGATTCAGTTGTGTTGTAGTGTTTCGGTTTATATGTTAGCGGCCTCCATTGGCTGCAAATTTGGTACTCGACCTGCTTAATATAAAATTTGTTTAACTATTTTGATTAAATTAAAAAAATTAGTTAAATTATGTAATAATAGTAAATATAGCATATGTTTTCAAAATACCCTCAGTTTAAACTTCTTTAAAAAACTGATATTTCAAAAAATATTTTAAATTATTTTATTAAAAATATAAAATGATAGAATTGATATATGTGTGGAATTAATGAGTAATAAGTACTCACTCACTTTATTAAATATATAGATGTATTATTAATGAGTAATAAGTATTACTATGATATTTAATTATTTAATAGGGATAATTTAGGAAAAAATTAGTAAATATAAGAAATAAATTTTATATTTGAGACCAAAATTAATTTTCTAATTAGGTTCTTAAAGACAGGAGAAGTATGTTTAAGACTGATTCGTATTCAAAATTAGTGGGAGCTATAGCCTAGACGTTGTCTTTTGTGGACTCCGTCCAACTTGCGCCGTATTTACATCTACTCCTCCTCCTCGTCATTTTCAACTGATTTACACACACAGATAAAAACAGTTAAAATTGTTAAATTTGTTATCAAACTTAAGTAATTGTTAATATTATCATTTTTTTTGTTTTTGATATAAGTCAGAGTATCTTTAAATTACTCTAGGTTTAGCCTAATCTCTGTCAAATCGGGAGGGTTAAGACCCTCTTAACAAATACACTTCCCAATATGTGAGTTTGTATTTTCCGTCTTACCAGTAAGATTATTTATCATCTTAACCAATAGCTTATTTGTTACCGACATCATATTAATTTTTATTCTCTTATCACTTTTACTAAAGATGGGCATATCTGATTTTTTTGTTTTGTTTTTGGCCAACAAGCATATCTGGTTAAAAAGTATTTAACCCTCCTTAAAACTAAACAAATAATTTATTTTAAAAAAATACCTGTTTGTTAGCCCCTTATAGTAACAGCTGGAGGGAGTAGATATCATCTTCATGTTGGTTCACACCTATCATTATCCTGCCCCTCCAGAGGGTATAAGTTTTGCTCATTATTGCTGCTTTGAAAAAAAAAAAAAAAAAGTTTCGGCACCTGAGCATATATTTATTATATGGATATAACTTTTCCGGCAAAAAAAAATATTTAGCTACTATCTCCCGTTCTTAATATAAAAATTACTTTAATTTTTAATTTTATTTTAAATAGAAAATCTCAATTCACCTTGTCTATCATATTTATTTTTTTAAAAAAATAGTTATTATAATAGTTGCATATGTTAAAAATTAACTCAAATAATATTTTTAATTAATATAAATTATTAGTGAGGATATGCTAAAAGAGAGAACACATATTTATTATGAACAGTTAATTTAATAAACTGTTTTAGTCTATTAAAATTAGGTAACTTAGGTGTGTTGAGAACCAATAGTATCCCTTAGACACGTCAGCTTGAAGATAATAATTATAACAACCGTTGCTGATTGGGGGAATAAAACTGCTGAATCGTCATGATCATTGAGGATCTCATGTGAGTGGGAATCTGACCTCAATTATGTGAACAAGATCTGATCTCTTGGAAGCGTTCTTTTTCCTTTCTTTTTTATCTTTTGTTAATATAGCATCACCCTGTGATCTTGTTAATTGAACATAGCAATAAATGTCCGCGCAGTTGATCGAAGAATCGAAAAGAAACCGTACACTAATCAGGTATCTTGACTAGCATTTAAGAAGTGATCTCTCGACTTTTGTAAAAGCATTTGGAAAAATTATTTTGCAAATCTTTTTAATTTATCTTGATTTTGAATTAAGTTTTTCAACTTTTTCTTTTTATTCGATCCTTCAACTTATTGTTAAGTTTATTTGTCTCTACTATTAAATACATATTGACGACGTCAAATATTTAGCTTAGCCACTAACGTGTTTGACTAAGCTTTCCTTTTTCTTTTTCTTTTTTGCTCGGTGCTTAGCATCATCTCCTTTCGTAACATTCTTTCTACTTGAAAATGCCTCACGGTTACTTCCCACCTCTCCATAAAACCTTTCCTTCCCTTAATCATAGTCACCCAAGCCTCTTTATCTATTTTCACAGCTGTTGATCAGGGCTCAACTTCCTAACCCCAACGTCTTTGAAGAGTGAAATAGAAACGATACCCAAAAAAAAAAAAAATATCTTACATGTAACATCCGCAACCATGAAAAAAATCATGTGTGTGGTTAGGCTCATTTGATCACCTTCCGTCTTCTCCTGCGGCTCTCATTGGCCATAGTGATAGGATAAGCCCTTTTGTTAATTAAAAGACTCTGTTTGACTTTGTTTGCAGCACAAAAAACAGAGCTGCCATCAATAGTAGCTGTCACTCGAAACTTCAATGACAATCCAATATGCTCTGACTAGCAAACCACCAACCTTGTTTACTGCCGCATGGGTGCTCTCCAAAGCCAACGTGCATGTCTTATACTTCCTTTTTAATGTTGATGCTTTTATCTCCCTATTCTTTGCCTCCCCTCCATTCATCCTTTTATTTCACTTGTCATTTTTAACTTTTGGATGTTAAATACATATATATATATAATATACACGCACCAAACAAAAACAAATAAGATGTATGTACTGTTTCCTCCAATATGTTATTCATTTATCCCGGTTCATGCTCTGCTGAGCCTCCTGTAGATTTCAGTGCTTGTTAATTCTGCCATATCCACGAAGCAGTCAATTTGATTAAAGTTCACTTTTTTATTTTAGTTTTTCTTTTCCTGAAGCGATTCCAAACTCGAACGCATTATGGCCGGTTAAAATGTTAGGCTAAGTTATCAAAGTGGATGCGAATATGATAAGGTGCTTCTGGCGTTTACAAGACAGATCAGCTCCATGCTTTTGCTTTTAATTTTGGGTACAGTTTTGCTTTTTCTTTTAGCAATTCATCATGGCGTATTATCAGGACCCACGGTTGGATAATTTGAATTAGCAAAAGGTCAAACAAAAATAAAGAATGGGCCCACGCAACTTTTCCGCCTAGGAGCCATTGAATGAGGTCCGTTATACTATAATTATTGCCTTCAGAGCGCGGAAATCAATCATCACCTCTTAGGTCCTCACTGATGACGACTTTGATGCTGTGGAAATGTACCAGGATTAATTTTCCACAGATGCTTTAAAGCTAAAGCTCCCCGCGTGGAAGAAAGACCTATGGGAAGAGATATCTTAGTAGCAAAGTCTCATTGGATTAGTCTATTATTAGTCGGATATCTAGTAGTAGGATCCATACAAAGCACTAGGCACCGAATGAATAAAGGGTTATTCATTAACCAAAAAAAAAAAAAAGATCCGCGTATTAGAAGGCAGTATGTGAGTCTGTTTGGCTGCGTAATTGAAAAAAATAAATATAGGGCTGGTAAAACATCCTAACCCACAGTTACAAGTTGGTTCGTGACGGGTTGCGGACTACACAGTGCAGGCTCTCAAAAGGCCTTTTTTGGTAGGTTAGCAAAAGAATTCATTTTTTCCCCTTCTTACTTTTTTTTAATGTTTTTTTAAATGTTAGTAGTTATATATAATCAAAAATAAAAACACCGGAAATGATATGGAATATTACAAATATCCAAATAAAAATTACAACACAATAAAATACAAATAGTATATGATTGTCTAATTTTTCAATATGATGATACACAAATTCACATATTTTTTTCCAATGAAACCAACGAGCAACACTGAATAACCCTCTTTATCTAATTATTTCTAATAACAATAAAGTTTGAAGTGAAAATCTGCCTTACTTTTGGCTTCATTATTATTTTAAAAAAAAAATAGGTGGGTTGACCTGCCAACCCGCCGCGGGTTCGAGTTACGATAATGTGGGTTATATTTTTTGAAGTAATGGTATGTTGGCTTTTGTCGCGGGTTTCAAATTATGACGGTGCGGGTTATGTTTTTTGAAATGACGCCGAGTTGGCTTTTGGCCAACCCTAACCCATTATTTTTTGCGGGTTGACAGGTTGGATGTATTACCGGCTTTAGGTAGATGTAGCTTTTAGGAGGCAAAAATCAGATTAGGTTATTTTATTATGTTTAGCATCATATTTAGGCATAAGTCATTTGCTTAAAAAAGTTACTTTAAGTCACAAGCTGCTTTTTATGGCTTATATCTTATTTTGCTCATGCAAAAATTGCTTTTCAAGATCGAAAGATACTTTTATTCTTAAGTTTGTGTTCTCTCTATATTTGTCTCTACATATTCAATACATTTCCTAACCGATTTTTAGTTGTTTATTTTTAATACTCTTTTAAATAAAGAATAAATTTTAATAAAATTTTTATAACATTTTTAATATTGTTTTTTATTTTATATTTATATAAATTGTACAGAGCATATCATTCAATTTATTACATAATATTATTTGGTTAAAAAATTTCATATTACTATGATTTCTAGTTTAAATGTATTTTATTCATTAAATATAACTCTTCCCTATTATAATAATTTAAAATTATTATATTTTGTAAATTTATTTTTTATCATTTTTTAATATTCAATAAAAGTCATACTTATTTTTGTCGTTTTATAAACTCATTTTACTTATCCAATCATAATCAAAATAACTTTTATAAAAATTAATCCAAATATAAATCATATTATCTTTTACTCAATTTTATGTTTCTAGAAATTAAATTAAAAATGAGTTTTTTTTTGGGCCGAAAATTTAAACTAACATGTATTTCACTGGGGACAATCAGTGCTTTCCTCCTTATAGTCGTTTATCTAAATTTTCATGCCACCAAACAATATATTCTCTATTGGTCCCCAAGGCAACCTACGAGGTTTGTTCCCGTTTCGAGGTACTCCTTCTGTTCTATTTTATAAACAATAATTATTGTCTTTTCTTGTTCTTAAATAAAAATAATACTAGTATTTACAAGTTATCTTAGATTTTTATAACAAATTTTTTATTTTATTCTTATTAATTACTTATTTTAATATCTAATATAGTTATTATCTTATTTTCTAAACTACATCTCTCCATTACACATTCTCTCTTTCTATAACGCTCTTTATAATAATTTTCTTATTATCTCTCTTATACATATTTTTAAAAAATAATTTTAAATTTATACATATTTATTATCTTTTAACTAATTTTAATTAATACTCCTCCGGTCCTTAATATAAGACCCATTTAACTAATTTGATTAGATTAAGGAAGTTAGGTAAGTTAGTTAATTATAAGAAAATTGATAAATATGAAAAATGGGTCTTAGATTTAGGACCAAAACTAACTCAACAATTAAGTCCTATATTAAGAACTAGAAAAGTATTTTGATGTAAAGAAACGGAGGGAGCATATTTGATCTTGGACCCGCAAAGAGAGTACCCGGTGGCCAATGAAAGGGAGAGTAAAATTTACGGATTCTGTCGATTGACTGAACGGGAATCCACAACAGACATAAGTCAACATTTACAAAATACTCTCTTCTCTACTAAATATAAAATCTATTTTATAATATAATTTACATTATAAAATAGTCTCATATTTAGAGTTAGAAAAGTAGTAGGAAAATATATTGATCCTGTTCTTTTGTTTTTATTTGATTTTTATTTTGATTTTAAATATAAAATTTTAATCTATTTTATTTTTTATATTTATTTATTTTTTTAAAGTAGTCCTTATAATGATAGTTCTAATTAATGCATTTAATTAACAAGAATATTTTAAAAAAATAATATATATTTATTATAAATAACTAACTTAACTAATTTTTTTAAATTTTTTCAAGTTAATTAATTAGTTTTTACAGTATGCCGCGCTAGGAAGATGTTGGAAAGATCTGGGTGCTTTCATCAGTAGCGTGGGCGATACTAATGGTGACGGGGACACACACACACACGCGGCAGAAATGGCTGGGAAGCTGGCGGGGTCAAACGGTCTAATTTCCAATGGCGCGGGCAACAGCCACCGGCCCGCTTCATTCAGCCGTTGTTACTCCCGCAAAGACCGGAGGAAGTCTAAAATTTTGACGTTGCCGCCGACTGCCACACTTCAACCCTAAACTAAATAAATTCCCCTCTTTTTTAATTCCACCCTCTGACGTGTGAATTGACTTTGTTTTACAACGAAACTGCTCTTGGGCCTCCGAAAACAGTTCTTTTATTCTCTTAGAACCCAGGCCCAGCTGAAAATTAGAGCCAATAGATATCTGGACGGGTTTGCTTTTGGGTATTTGGGCTAAATCCAAATAATTTGTTTAATGATTTTACTATCAAATTTTGTAGTAAACTCGGGGTACATGTAAAAATGAAATTTTAAAAAACAAAGAATGATTATGCAGTGAGGTGACGTGAAATCATCTGCTGCAAATTAATCCATGTCGTTTCATTATGAAATTATCATTGAAAACATTTTTTTTTTGTATTTTTGATCCGATTGGCAGAGCAAAAGCCAAATAAGATGATCAAGAGGAGGACGCAATGCTGTCCGTTATTAAGCCTGGAACAATCTTTTTCGCCAACACTTTCATTTTATGCATCTCATTTACCCACGCAGCAATCTACAATGATTCATTATTGGGGATTTCTTCAATTTGAAATATATCTCTTACTTTTTTGGTGCTTAATATAAAACCTATTTAACTAATTTGATTAGATTAAAGAACTTAGGTAAGTTAAATAATTATAAGAAATGTGACACATTTTTCCTAAAACACCATAATCATCTTTCTTAATACCTCTCTCTCTCTCTCTTCTATTTGATTATAGTGAAGGGAATATCCATAGAGATAATTTAGAGAAAAATGATAAATATGAGAAATAAGTCTTATATTTAGGATCAAAACCAACTCAATAATTAGGTCCTATATTAAAGACGGGAGAAGTGTGTGTATATCAAGTCCACTTTCCATTACCTTCACATATATTCTAAAAATATTTAATGATACATCAGCATACAAACATTCTCATTTTCTAAAACACAGCACGTATTTCTCTTATTTTGTTTTACTTACTCGATTTCTGAATCTTACAAATATATGATTGTTTGCTTAGAATTGACTAGAATTACACTGCTTCATCCTAGCAAATTTTCTTGAAAGACATGGTGATGTGCGCTAATGATGGCAGATTAAGAATTGAGATATACTAGGGATTTTTTTTGTAAGGATCATTTTTGTTTATTTTTTACTTTTATTATTTAAGAAAAAAACTCAGATCAAGTTGTTTAGAATCTATCATGTCAAATTCTCTAATTACAAATAGCCAAATTTCTTTTTTTATTTAATGTTAATTTATAATCTAGTACTATTAAATGTTAATATTTAAAAAATGGGAAACAAAGAACTTAAAAATACAAGTAATTTGATGTGGGCATTTTTTGTTATTTAAAATTGTTAGGATTTTCTTTTTAATTATGGGAGAGTTTATTAATTGCTGCCTCGCAGTCTCAAGCGTGGTAAAATTTGTCAGCTTTCTGTAAAAGTAAATTGCCCCTCTCAATTAAACCGAAAGGGAAAAGCCCCCTTCATCATGACAATTGACAAATTGCACCTTATTATTATTATTATTATTATTATTTTGTGTATGAAATTTCATATTCCTTTTTTTCGTGACTTGTTATCATCTTCGCGTTGGTCCGCATCTATTATTGTCCCGCCCCTCCAAACCTATCTGCTTTATCGTTCCAAGTTTTCTTAGGGTATAACTTTTGGTTTCGCTTAACTACAATCATTGGCTTTTAATATTTTTTTCTAAAATATCTCCTTTGGCACATTATCATATGAGCATATATTTATTAGTAGTATCTTGATTTAACCTAACTACGTCAACTTAAAGATAATAATAACAATTTACCATTAAAAAATAGTACATTATCACTCCCGTTGATTGTATGCCAATTGACATTAATTTGAGAACAGATCTCATTTGAGTGGGAATCCGAGCTGAATTATGTGCATAAAGTCTGATCTTTTGGGAGCTTTTTCTGTTCCTTTTATTTTGTTAATAGAGCATCTACCTTCCACCCTTTGATCTTGCTAATTAAACCTAATTATAAATGTCATAGTAGTTGATCAAAGGAAAAAAGAGCCCCGTGCACTAATCAAGCATTTTTGACTCTGCGTCATTTGTAAATCCAGCAGTAGTAATAATTAACCATGGAGGAGGGGAGGGTCCCTTGTCCACGTCAATTGATTACTTCATCGGCCTTGTCTCGCTTTGAATTTTGCTTTCTCTTTCAACCCCAAACAACTTTTTCTCCCATCCCTCTCTTGCTCCTCATCCCTGAGCGTTAGAAGTTGAAACTCCACATATGTGTTTTGGACTGATTTCCCAAATTCGAACCCAAAGCTCTGTCGGCTGCTCTCACTTTGTCCTCGTATGCTCGGCCTTTTGCGTCCTCCAAGGGAATAACATTCTATTCTTTGATCTCTTTCTGGCTACAGGTCACAAGCCTATTCTCTTTGATAGACTCGGATGAAACGTTGCGAGTGGCAGACATTTAAGTGAAAGAGATGCTCCCACCAATATCTTATTCATTCATCCTGGTACACGCTCTGCTGTTCAGCCCATGGATTTCACTGCTTTCCAATGATGCCATATCCACAAAGTAATTAATATGATTAAAGTTTACTCTTCTTTTGCCCCTTTCCTGAAACGATTCCAAACATAAAACGCATTATGGTTACTTAAAATGTTGGACTAAGTTATCAAAACGGATGCCAATATGATAAGGTTCTTTCGGTATTTACAATACAAATCAGCTTCCCTGCTTTTGCTTTTCTTTTAGCAATTCATCATGGCATGTTATCAGGACCCCACAGTTGAATCATTTGAATTAGCAAAAGGTTAAACCAAAATAAAGAATGGGCCCGGTCAACTATTCCGCCCATCAGTCATTGAACGAGGTCGATATACAACCATTTGTCTTTACAATGCAGAAATCCATCATCGGCCTTTAACGTCGCTCTTATTAAAGACGACTTTGATGCTTTAAGCTCGACACATTGGGAGGAGGACTTTGTCTTTCTAACGAGATTATTTAAGTGAATTATTAGGAACGGTGTCAACCGCACTAAAAGCAACGCATATTTCACATGTTTGTTGTCAAAGCTAAACGCCTGATTTTAAGAAACAGTGTTTGCAAATCATCCCGATTCCATGACCTGAAACTGAGAAGGGTGGAATTATATCATGTTTTGTTGAAATATTAAGGTTAAATCTATGATTCTGTACTCATCCAAGCCGTCCATATTCACTATTTTTTTATTGACAAATGAGCGCACGCACAGTAATATATATTCCCGAGTTCATATGCTGTTTTTTTTTTGTTAATAATACTAAATAACATTACTTATCCAAAGCAATGATCTATTCTATATTCCCGAGTTCATATGTTTCAATCGGGGCTTTTTCCCCCAGTCATTTATCTAAAATTTCGTACCACCAAACGATATTTTTGCTCTTCCTGGTCCCCAAGGCAACCCCGTGAGCGAGTGGCGCCCCTCAATTCCCATTCCGAGGCATGTTTGATAGTGGAACCCGCACACACACAGTAAGCGATAGCAAATGTGAGATAGAGCGAGAGAGAGCAAAATTTACGAATAAAGTGGATTGATTGGACAGGAAACCACAGAACAAATAACTTACATTCACAAAATAGCAGGAAAATATAATACATAGCAACATGAAGAACATGTTGGAAAAGACAGGGGTGATTTGATTTCATCAGTGGCGTGGGCGATAGTGACGGTGATGGACACACTCGGCGGGAATGGCTGGGAACCTGGCGGTGTCAGAGCAATAGTCATACACCATATGCTTGGCCTTAACCCACTTCAGCTGATGGCTCTGGTGCACATTAAGCTCCGACATCGTCGGCTCGTCCCACCAATACTTCTTATCCTCGCTGCTACTGCACCTCTTTGCATTATCCGCCGTCGCCACCGTCCCCGGACACTCGCACGCATTGATTTCGAATCCCTTGTACGTCGCCACGAACGGTGCGTGGCTCCAATCAGTCTTCACTCGACCACCCTGAGTTGCCCAATCGTCTGCGTTCCATATTGAGCTGTAAATTCCCATCGCTTGGTCCTTCGGGAATGGAATGCCTTTGTGTTCCAAGTTTGTGTGCACTCTTATTGGGGTGTCGTCCACTAAGAATCTGATTACAGCATATCATATTATACGAAATATTAGAAATAGAATAATGATAATGGTAATAAGAATACTAGTAAAAGGTAAGCATCTCCAGAGAAATTGCCAGAAACAAAGGAAATAGACGTCTCTGTCTCTATCCCCGTTTCTCTGCGATGTTCCCATCAGTGGTATTGGCTCAAAATGTCTTGTATTCCTTCTTCTTTCAACAGAGCCTGTTGTTATGTGACCCGATGGGGACACAACGACACAAGCCATATCATAGCTCAAACACCAATTATTATAAAGGGCTCTCTGCTACATATCCATGTGAAGACAGCCCTCTTTTCTCTTTTCATTCATTCTGTACTTTTGATTTTAATTATGGAACACCGGCAACGGTGCCTAGCAAACTAGAATGCAAAACAGAGATTGAGTTCTTGGTGCTTACACAACTTGGCGCTGATTCCAGAAGATAGAGTATGCATGGAAATCCTTGCTGGGGTCGAACCAGAGGTTAAGTCTCTGCTCCCTATTGCCCACTCCATTTACGTACACGTTGGTCTGGACTGAGTATGGTTCACCCGTGGTGTTGCCCAAGAACTCGAAATCAAATTCATTGTGATTTGGACCCTCCGATGACATCTGCATCAACCGAATAGGTCAGTGCTGGGTCAGTTATCCAGCCACTAAGGTTATGGACAGATAAAGGTTTATTCTTCAAATTAATTATCGGAATCATAAACGGACAACCACATATTTAATCAGATTGAAAACGAAGAGCTTCCATCAAATTCGAACAGATGTCCAATCGAGAACCGTGTTGACCACACTAATAAATGCTTGATGTAATTGGATATAAAGTCATTCACGGGTTAAAACGAGTAGGCAGCGGTGTCCCGCTTGTCTAGAATAAACCCAAGTTCTTAATTTGTCTGTTCCTTGAAAATGTTCAGTGCATGAAGCTGAATAGTACGTAAACAATTTAATTAATTTGTTTAGGAGCAGGGACAATCAATGCACGGGGTAGTTCGGGAGCAATAATCCCAACAGCCCCTAATAAAAGAGTAAGCTAGCTTTGTTCTCCCTTGAGAAAAGAGAAGTTGCAGTATCCACTTACATAGAAAGCAGTCACAGTCCCAGCAGAGTCACCCTCCACAAGCTTGAGCTGAATGCTCACTCTCCCAAACATATACTTGCTTTTAGATGCAAAACCAGCACCTGAAACGTTCAAACTAAGATTATTATGGGTGTTCCTGTGAGCCCAATGTCATTATCGATATCGATCCAGGACAACAATTTTCTGGGGAAAAAAAAAGAAGAAGAAGAAGAAACCGCGCACACACTCTTCGGCATTCAGGGATGATTTGTATTGCAGTGTTCAAGGCATCTAGCCTCGGAATAGAGGTGAGTTTCTTCTTATTAATTATTTCGTCCAGGAATCAAAAGGGAAGGAGTGGAAAATTACCGGAATAGTTGTCAAGTTTGAGCTTGACGAGTTCTCCTTCATACATGAAATGGTCTAAAGCCCAGCTTGGCTGGAAAAGTTGCTCAAACTTGGCGGAGGAAGCCAACCCCACCAACATCAGACCCACAAAAAACCCCAGAAAACCAGACATTCTAGACATGATGGCAGTGAATGCAGAAGGAAGGAGGAGAGGAGAACAGGCGAATGGGGAAGCTTCTGCTGTGAGGGCGTGAGAGTGGGAGCAGAGAGTGTGGGGTTTTATAGGCAGTAAGCAATATTTTCAAATAAGAGGCTTGTCTGAGAAGGGCCGATCCGAGAAGCCACGTCATCAGCCACGAGGGACAACAAATTCCGAGGAATGAGAAAGAATTAGCCGTTGGTGGGGGTGACCACAGATAGCTGGCGAAAGCTGTGAAGTGTCAGAGGGTCAGTGGTGGAGTGGTGGGGGCAGAGGGCCGATTGCAACGAATAAAAGAAGGACATGTGGAGGAATACAGCTGGAAGGTTTGAGTGTCCAGCTGTGAGTACATGAGTGAATTTTTAAAAAAGGGCGCAGCTTTTTCTTCCAAGGCGTTTTGATTCCACAGAAAAGAGGGATATGTTAATTGTTAAGCAGATCCGAAGGCCCTGAATGCTTTTAGGTCATATGATGGAGGGTGAGGACTGAGGTGGGGGGCGTGAGAGGTTCCTAACCCTTTCTCTTTCATGATTTTAGGTGCTTTCATCACAGCATTTCCAGCTGGACTCTACTACCACCAGGCCCCACTTTCCCAGACCATGGCAATGCCCCCTTCCCTCCTCACAGTAAATGGGATGCAAAACTTTCACCACTTTTAGTACTTGCACCGCATAATATAAATATGATAACATAATAGCAGAAGAAAACAAGATAAATGAGAATGAAAAAAAAGATTTTCAAGGTCAAAAAACAAAATGAAAAAAGATTGTTTATAACATTGAAAAGCATATGCGCATTGTGTCAATATACAATATCCGAACAAAGCAATGAGCACAACTTTGAAACCATGGATAGGATTCGTTTATATATTTATGGTGGTTGTATTAGATATCTTGTAGATAATATTAAAGTTATAAAAATTGTACTCCTCCTCCTATTCTAAATATAAAACCTCTATATACACTATAAAATAAGTATTATATTCAGGATAAGAAGAATAATATTTATAAATGACATTGAAAGAGTAAAGGGTCTCGCAAAGGGGAATAAGTTTTTTATTTGGTTGGGGAAGTATTTTTCTAAAATGGAAGGACGCGCGAATATCTGTGTGGATGTCGGGGGAATGGAACAGAATACCGAAGCAGAGAACATTTTTCTAATAGAAAGGAACATTGGATGAGATCTCAAAGGGAAGAATGGGCGAGTGGGGGTTAGCATATTTGGGGATTCAGGAAGCCTTGTTTTGGTTTCTATGTTATACTCAAATCTTGTCCCCTATCCCCACCCCGTCTTCATGTAAACCCTTCAGCTATGGTTTTTATTTCTTTTGGTCAATAGACGGAAGTAGTGGGGCGCCCAAATCCATGAAGAAAGGAAAGAAGCAGGAAACTAGACACTTTACTGTCTCCTTTTTTCGTAAGAGTTTCTTACAGTGTGGGCTGTAAAAATGCGGGAACCCCTTTGCCTTGCCCCCTCAGATTTAGATATTTTGGTGGGGCATGTCAGTACACCTAACCTGTCAGAAAAGTGAAAAAATTTAAACAAAGTGAGGTGTGATTGACGTCTAAGAGGAGCCACCTCCGTTGTTGATTGACATCTGAGAGAAGGCCCCTCCTCAGTTATTCTGCTATCGCAGTTTCAATCCAAAAACGCATTAATGGTTACTTGGTGCAGTTTATTTAATTCAAAGCGGGGAAGGTGGTGGCCAGAAGAAGCCTCATTGCTCCCAAGTCCTAACCAAGCAATGCCAACTTCAGAGGCAACGGACTATTTTAGTAAATTAAAAGAGTCATCTAATCAATTTTAGCGTTGCCACCATAAGATTCCATGATCAACCTTATGTACTGAACGTAGTTTAAGATGCAGGGCGTGCCTTTTTTTTTTTTTTTTTAAATATCGAGTGGGTATGTAGATGGTAACTTGTTATTCATCGGATACGAAGACAATTCATTAAGAGCGGGATCGGACAGCTTTTGGAGATCAATATTTGAGGGTGAAAGCAAGGTGGGCATTAAATCCCATCACAGGGAGACATGAATGAATGAATTGAATAAGCATGCAGCTGGAGTTGCAGAGAGTGGCATCCGATGAAAAAGGATCTCCTGATAGGGAATAGAGTCGAGAAAGTCATACCACAGTGTACAGCATGCCGCTGTGTTTATGGAAGTATTTAATCCCTTGTATTTAATACGAAAACTAGTTTCTTGTTCATTTTAATTTTAAATATAAAATCTTCATTTATTTTATTTTTAATAGTTATCTATTTTTTTTAAAAGTTATCATTATATTAGTTGCACATATTAAATATTTCATCAAATAACAGTTTTAGCTAATACACATAATTAGTAAAGATATTTTGAAAAAGATAATACCTATTTATTACAAATAACTAACTTAACAAAAAATTTTTATATACAAAAATTAGTTAGTTAGCTATTATATTAAGAACGAGAGGTGGTAATAAATTCACTTAAAAAAAGTTGCAATTTTAAGTTTTCTTTGGCCGGGATTTTCTTAATGGCTATATATACTGATGTTTGGGAAATTAACTCATCAAAATCTACGATTTCTCTCGCCTGTTCCGTGCACAGTCACAATGCGCGCATGTGGATAATAATGCAAAACATGTTGATGTTAATAGGGATTAGGGAGGCACGTGAGGTGTTTAAAAAAACTGAGAGTAGGTACTGATGAGATGCTTAGTGCTCGTCACCTCCACTCGACTCAGAGTTTAAATATTAATATTAGGCAACCCATAAATAAAATAATAGGAAAAAAGATTCTATTGTATTGAATATTAATACAAACGAAAAGCAAGATGCAAGAGTCCCGAGTTAGATCGAGCCGCCTCTCTCTCTCCCTCTCTCTCCCCCCCAACACACACACACACGGAGGAATCCTGGCCAAAACAAACAATATCTAATTTGCCTCCATAACGTAGGAGTAGGAAGATCTAAGTAATCGGTAATGTCTCCAAACTGGGTAATTAGTATCACAACCCTTTCGTCAGAAAGGCACAAGGCCAACAGCCTTTATACAATTAGGATAGAGAATAATTTTCTTATAGCTTTTAGACCACAATTAGCAAACAACTTTGCCATCCACCTGACATCAGTTTGCAACGAAATTGCAATCCACCTGACCTCAGTTTGCAACGAACTCGATTTCTTCATCTTTGTTTTCCCAGCGCCTTCCAACGAAATTCTAGATACGGGCTTTTGAGCAGGGTTGCTCTAAATCTCTTTATAGACCAGTCAAGTACTGGATATTCTATTGGGCCGAAAATATAGATTGGGTGAGTGAGATCAGAGAGCAGAGGCGGATTCAAGACAAGAGGCTTGGTTTTAAAGCCCATGGATGTGGTTGTAGCCCATAGTGGGATAGAAAGCCCATTACTTTTACCCACAACAACAGTAACAATAAAAAAAACACCCCTAACCCCACCTCTTGGATTGGCTCAAAGTTTATGTGGATGGGGCAGTAGTCCGATACACAGGGAGAGCTGCTTGTGGAGGCGTCATAAGGGATCATAGGGGTCATTGGATAGCTGGATTCTCCCATTATCTAGACTGTTGCAGTGCTCAGGAGGCAGAGGAGTGGGCTATACTAAAGGGACTTAAATTTGCTTGGGAAAGGGGATTAAAAAAAGTCATTTTAGAATCTGATTCTCAGACATCAATTGATAGAATATATACTCAAAGTCTCTCGCCTTCCGAAAGTTTGGTCTTACTTCAGATTCGAAGCATGCTGGGCCTTGACTGGAGTCTACAGATTCAGGGCATATCACGACAGCAGGACCATTTGGCGGATGCGATGGCTAAGTTGGGATTGTCAAAGTCTGAAACCTTCGATTATTGTCCGCAGCATCTTAGGACGAGTATGATACCGGATAGTATGGGACTAATTTGCCCCACTAGTTAATGTTTTTGCTTTCTTGGGCCTGGCCCTCTTTCGTATTAAAAAAAAACTAACCATGGATGCGTTTATAGCCCTTAGTGATAAGTGAATCAATTCATATAATTAGAATCCCTTCTTGGCAATACCAAAAAAAAAAAGTCCCTTCTCCGTTGGCTCAGGTGTCAGGTGTGGTCTCGCGGACCAAAGAACGAATGATTTGGGCATAACTCGTCATAACTGAAAACAGCTCAACATGTGGTATGAGCTTCCTCTTACAATCTTTTTGCTTCTTCTTCTTCTTCCATATCTTTTAATGATTCAGATGTAGTATTTCATGTATTAATTTTTTTTATACTGCAGATGTGAACTGTCGAGATTAAATTTTAAAATTTAAATTTATTTATTTGCATTTTAAAAATATCTTAATAATATTTTATAAGATATTACACGTAAATCGTCTATTTTTTTTAATGTAAGGGTGGAGAAGAGATTCTGAGAGGATTTGAATCCTTGATATGTATGCTTATGATCTAATTTGTTAAAATTCCTCATTGCCATGTATGTTTAATTTTATATGCAACGTAAAAGTTCTCCTAGTATGAATAATCAAATATAAAGTAGGACATTCGAGCTGTTTGAGTACCACCCGCGTTAGGTGGTTTTCCCTTCAGCCTCTGGTAAAAAAAAAAAGAGATACTCCTCTTATCCTTAATATAAGACCTATTTAACTAATTTGATTATATTAAAGAAGTTAAATAAGTTAGTTAATTATAAGAAATGTGACACGTTTTTCCTAAAATACCATAATCACTTTTTTTAATACCTCATCTTCCTCTTCTACTTGATTATGGTTGATGGAGTATTTATAGAGGTAATTTAGAGAAAATTAATAAATATGAGAAATGAGTCTTATATCTAAAACTAAAACTAACTCAATAATTAGGTCCTAAATTAAGGATCGGAGGAATATATATTTAGCAATTAGCATGGTTATTCGTACTTTTGCTTAGAAAAACAAGTCTTTTACAAAAGAGAACGTCAGATATGTCACATGTGGGGTACTTAGGTAGGCACAGCTGAAAGGACAAAGCTACAGGGGATCTCTAATTAAAAGCGGATTTGTTTCTTTAGAATGGATTAATGGGAAGCGGACGATAATCTTGTTTACCTTCTTACTCGAGACTTCTTGTAATTGGTGAAACGTCACGCTTCTATTAAAACTTCAAACTAATCAGTTGATTGATACATCAGGCAAGTCCTTAACAAGCAAGTCAACAATTCAATCCGAACTCACTAAATATTATCTGAAAACAAAATCTAAAGCTGGGTCTGGGCATGCACATTTTCATTATTAAGTTGAAATGCTTTATATGTATATATGTGTATATACGTGTATTTCCTCTATATCCTTTTTTTTATCTGCTCTTTATTAATATAATACACACACACACACAGTCTGGATCTAGTCCTCCCTAGGCGGAGGCCTCTATGGTCGTTTATAGTATTAAACACTGTATGCATACTTTTAGCCTTAATCGTTAGGAACTAAACTAATAGTGTATTCTTTCTAAGATTATAAAGAGCTAAATTATTGAAGGTATATCTTTAGCTTTAGAAGCTATAAAATACATTTCTTCTCAAAACCTGCAAGAAAGGGAAGCAAACATTCACCACAGCTCCCCTGCATTTATTATGATTGCGGCTGCTTCCATGCTTAGCCCCACGGCAGCATGTGCTGTGCGATTATCCGTCAGTCTAAGGGAAACCAAACAATCAGTTTCAATCAGTTGTCAAAAGCATCTTTTCTAGACAATGCTTCGTGCAACCGAGTTGAGGGGCAACTTCACCCTCTTGGTCTTTACAAATTTATGTGCCTCTTGACGCTAGAGTTCGCTTTTACTGACATTTTTCACTATTAGCTTCTTAGGTCTTCCAAGGACAGCTCATCTTCTCGTCAAGCGGTTCGGAATCTGAGTCAACTTCTGCAAATCCTTAATCCGAACGAGCAACTAGTATTCAGAGCCAGTTTATGTACTGTAAAAACATGCAACTGTTTATTATATTGAAGTCGTCAATGGGGCAAAATCTCAGCAGTGGAGGTTGGTGATTCTTTTGTGATCCTATCTTGCTATATTATGTGCCTGTTTAGGAGAACTTAGGAGAACGGTAAAAATCTCGTATAAGCACATTTTATGAAAACTGAGATAAAACTCTTTTCACATGCTTGTCTCGTATTCCGTAAATTATTATTAAAAAGCTACTTATAACCGTTTCAAATCGGACCCTATATACAGGCCTTTCATATAAAAGTTAGTTGATTAATTTGAGTAAATTAAAAAAGCTAGTTAAATTAATTATTTTTAATAAATAGGTTTTTTTTTCTTAAAATATTCTTATTAATGAAATGTATTAGTTAAAACTACTATTATTGTAAACTTTGAGGAAAATAGATAAATAGGAAAGATAAAATAAATTAAAATCTTATATTAAGAACCAAAATAAAAATCAAATGAGTTTTTATATTAAAAATTAAAAATAGTACTTGATATTGATGTCTGTCTCGAGAGTATGAATCTAACTACTGCGCGTCTTATCTCGTGGTAAGCAAACTAACCATAATTTTATCACTTCACTCATGGCTGGATCCATCTGGAAGCTTTAAGTCAAGAGTGACCTATTCAAAAGACCGCGTTGAACAGAGGGACAAACATTCAGAATTTGAACCCGTCAAATGCATCCGAAAAATAGACTTTACCCGTGTGAGAGTTATCTATTCGTGCTTATTTTTAATTGTTCAAACTTAATAAAATGAATTGAAATCTTATATTAAGGACCAAATAAAAATCAAATGAGTTTTTATATTAAAAATTAAAAATAGTACTTGATATTGATGTCTGTCTCGGGAGTATGAATCTAACTACTGCGCGTCTTATCTCGTGGTAAGCAAACTAACCATAATTTTATCACTTCACTCATGGCTGGATCCATCTGGAAGCTTTAAGTCAAGAGTGACCTATTCAAAAGACCGCGTTGAACAGAGGGACAAACATTCAGAATTTGAACCCGTCAAATGCATCCGAAAAATAGACTTTACCCGTGTGAGAGTTATCTATTCGTGCTTATTTTTAATTGTTCAAACTTAGCGGGAATAAGAGGCGCTGGGATACGGATAATGTATTGATTGAGAATTAACTGGTGCTAATATGAGCTCTTATTTCATGGCTGTACAATCAGGAGAGATTCTCCACGTAAACATGATTATATACTCAAACGACTTCAGTTGAGGCAGGAAAGATGCATCAACAACACACAAACTTCATTTCTCTGCTGTACAAATTGCATATTTTGAGTTAGAAGAACAATTCGATCCCCAAAATCTCTGTCACGAACAGAGCTTGGGCAAGGATAGTGCGTAAACTGTTCCCGGATGCTCTTGATTTTGATATTTTTGCCATCTGGGTTTGCATCTTCTTACAGATTTCTCCAGTTCCATAACTCTCCATTGCATTCCTTGCAAATGTGCTCTGAGGTTCTCATTATCAGCTGAAACATCAAATTTCCCAGAATACAGCACAACCTGCTCGCTGGTTTTGCCTTTCCTTCCCTTTTTACCAGCATCACTGGAACTACCAGGCGAATCGTGAAAGAAGAACTTGACTGGAGTAGTTGGAGTACCCTGGAGCAAGTTACTGAGCTTGGATTGCTGAGATATGAGAGCTTGAACAGCAGAATTTGAAGGAAAATTCGTGTTCCGAGAAAGGTGTAGGCAAGCCTCAGCTGAAAGCTTCTCATAATTAAACCACAACTTATCTTCACCCTCTCTTCTTCACACAATCCAGCGTGAACCTATAATACAACTCATTTAGTTCAAGTGTTCAACTAGATTCAACTTCTAACGAGGTTCAGCCAACAACTTCTGGTTATTACTAAGATGTTACTTTAGCATGTCAGGGGAAGAATAGAAAACGATCCGAGTCCCTCACCTAATCAGATAGCTAACGATATGACAGGAATTAGAAACTCCAAATTCCAAACGAACTTTGAAGGATTAATAAAGAACAAAGATAAAATAAAATTGTATACCTTTAGATACATGTCCATTGCATGGTAGAGTTCGTCATATGAATCTCTCGCATAATCAGGCAGTGCGGTGGCAAGTGCCATGAACTTGGAAGGTTTCAAACAAGGATCAGGGGCTATTTCTGCTATATACAAATCTACCAAGATGGCAACTTTCTTCATTCGAATAGGAGTTATCAGACTGGTTTTCCCTTGTCCTAGGAACGCTTTCAAAAATCTCAGAATGAGATTCACATCGTATAATTTTACGCTTTGCCTCAGTTGCAGCAGTCGAAAACTTGGCTTTTGATAGAACAACAGAAACCTACTTATCACAACTTGGTCCAATTTTCTTACAAGCATTGATTGCACCAACTTTTCAATGTTCGGGGGACTCAAAAATACTAGATCATCAAACCACCATGTTGAATGAGAGAAATTTGTCTTGATACTCTCAGTGCTTTTAGAGTCGCATGAAAACCGAAGCCCAGAACTGTCTGGAGAACAAGTAGATGGACATGGACTTGCTTCACAGCCTAAAACCAGCCTCCCAACAAGTGAATCCAAACATTTTCCTAGCATCGATGAAGAATCTGAGACTGACTCTATATTCTGGCACTGCTTCAAGGCAATCAAAAGGTCCGACCATGTCCAATAGCTAGTCTCCGGGAGCAATTTTTCAGTTTGCGCCGATAAATTAGAAAGCCCAGCCACAGATTCTTTCATTTCCATGAATTCAGCAGCACAATGAGCGAGGACCAAATTGGAAGGAGTTATGTCAGTTTTTCCGTTACCATAACAGAATCTTAACATGAGCTCAAAACCTTCTGCACCT
Organism: Neltuma alba; assembly: GCF_004799145.2. Classification (NCBI taxonomy): domain Eukaryota; kingdom Viridiplantae; phylum Streptophyta; class Magnoliopsida; order Fabales; family Fabaceae; genus Neltuma; species Neltuma alba. The sequence goes on along the minus strand of NW_021636543.1, from coordinate 53,969 downwards.
CCTGGAAAGTCATGGAATATTACTTTAAGCTTTCTGGTGCTGCCGCTACTAGATTTGCCAAATAGTTTCGATAATTTACCCGAATACTGAGCAACGATATCCTGCAAATTAGACCCATTGAAAAACAGAGTTACACCTGAAGGGACAAAAATGTACGCGATGCCAAAAAAATAGGATCAATGTCAAAATAACCCACCAAAAACATGGAATCAATGGAAAAGCGCACAAATGAGAAAAGAAACGAGGAGAAAATATGAAAAGGAGACAATGAAAAGAAAGTCCACAACTAAAGGTCTTTAATCACCAAAAGAATTAATGTGGTGATAGGGAGGTCGTTAAATTATACATTATGGCAAGCAGGAAGGATCACTATCGAAGTTTCTCGCATAGAATGGTGGAGCAGACAAAGAAATTTCCTTGAAAGCAACCCTTGGCCCCTCTTAAAATACGTGAATAAAACAATCAAAAGCTCTAAAACCATTAAATCCCCAGGACCCCAGCAAACCATGGCAGTAGCAATTAATATGATGTGCACCCAAAACAAAAAAGAGAACCAAAAAAATAAAGAACATAAAGTGCCTTGTGCTTGGGGTTGGGCTTGGGATGATGATAATTTCTATGGCCAGAGAAATGATAAAACAGCAGTTACTGGACCCATACCCCACCTCCTACCTCTCTGCAATGTAGGTGCCAATTAATGATGAGTGGAAAAGTAGGACGTGAAATTACCAAGGATAACTAGAAAACATGGGATGAAAATTTGCAGAAAAAAGACAGGTAGTAAATCATTGGACAGTAATGATTTTTAACTTTTAAGAGTTAAGTTGCAACATTCAGGACCAAGAGAAACCTTCAAACAAAAGATTGAGAAAGTTGAACCCTGTGTGCGTTTACTGTAGATCCCAAACAAACGAGAGAGAAAGGAAAAAGATCTATATCTTTACATTAGAGGACAAACGACCAGATGAAGGAAACCAGATTGTCTTGATAAAAAGGCAATTTCGGCAAAAGGGGAAATACAATTTCAAAGTGGAGCCAAAGGCAGATTTTAAAAACGAAGTTTTGGAGAAGAGGCTTACCTTGTCCACCAGGAAGGTTTCTTGTCCATTTACATCCACTTCAAGTACAGAGCAAACTTCCATAACTAAAGCAATTAAGGAAAACCCAAAACCCGCTTCAAATCAAGAGTACCTTACTTTTTGAAACCTGTATCAAAAGATTCAAGGAAGAGAGAGACGTAAGAGGGCCATAATGGGCGGTGAGAGTGAGAGGAGACCAAACAGACCATATTCTTGCATCAGCAAGAGGACAAAAACAATAGAGACAGACAAGTCCCTTGTAAAGAGGGTCGTACAGTAGTAGTAAATTGGCACACAAGTAATGCAGTTCTCGACACGGGAGAGGATACGAAGACAAAGCTCGAAGTGTATGAGAAGCAACAAGGCATATAAAGACAGAGGAATGGCATATAAAAAATAAAAATGCATGGACGGACTATGAGTCAGAGAGAGATATTGAGAGGAAAAGAATCAGAAAAATAGAAATTAACCTGCTGTTTAAAGTTTAAACCAGCAAAGCACCAACACTCACCTCCTTCAGTCCTTCTGACATTCCTGCAAAAATAAGAGTAGGCGCCTCCTATAAAAGTATATAGTTGTGTGAACAATTCCGGGTCATGAGGGAGTCATAGAAAAGCCTTGAAGCTCAAGCTTTATTCCATTTTCATCGCTGCTCAAGTCTCTAGATCTCTGCACCTACCGTTTCCCCCATTATTTTAGTCGCCTTCATCCTCCGTCCCTCTCTCTCAATATCCCAAATTTACCACCATGTGGACCATTTTTCTTGGGCAGGTGGGTGGGGGGACCAATCCTCTTCGGCTTCCCCACCACCACCTTAGTTCTCCGCTGTAAGGGTCGGCCCTCCCGTCAATTTGATGCTCAATTGTTTTTAATTTTTAAAATGCCATTACTCAGATTATTTTTCAAGTTGATACCTTTAATTATTTTTTTTTCTCATCCAGAATCATTTGTTCCAGCGACTAAAAAATTGCTCTGCTCCGACACTGCGAAAGCGCGCTTCTCCCGTGATCAAAATAGCAGCTCCAAGAATCGCAGAAGATCATAAATCATCGAAGATGACAGTCATAATTGAGGGGCGAAAAAACAGAGACTGTGATACTAACTGTAAAGGTCACTGCGGCGCCGCACTTTGCCTGTTAAGCGCATGATTAGATTTATGAAGTCGCCTCCCACATTTGCTTAACCGTAATGCAACTGTGATTTTGTAATGATTAGCCAATTATCTTCCTTATAAATTGACTTTTCTAATGAGCGGCTCAGTCCCAAAAAAATTGTTAAGAGTATATGTTAAATGGAGCACAGCATCTTTCAGTTCCTGATTTTGTTGTCAACATTTTAATAAATAATTTATTAGCTTAATTATAAAAATAAAAGGGAAAATTCCAAAAAAGGTCCTTGAAATATGGGAAATGCCAGATTGGGTCCTTAAATTTCGAAAATGACAGAATGGGTCATTGACCCAATCTGTTATTTGTGAAATTCAGGCGAATTGACAATTTTGCCCTCATTTATTCATTCACTACAATGATTCAAGGAATCATTATAAGAGTTTAGGTGTTACCTAGATTCGTGTAGCGAATAACTACTCACTTTTTCATAGTCAGGTGTCTTGTTATTAACTACAACTAATTCTGTAATCACTAGAACAATGTAAGCATTACCTAGATTTGTGTAGAGAATAACTATTTATTTTTTCATAGTCAGGTATCTTATTATTGTCAGGTACCTTATTATTAACTACAACGAATCTTGTAATCACTAAAATAGTGTAAGCGTTACCTAGATTTGTTTAGAGAATAACTACTCACTTTTGCTCAGGGGCAAAAATGTCAATTCGCCTGAATTTCACAAATGACAGATTGGGTCAATGACCCATTCTGTTATTTTTGAAATTTAAGAACCCAATCTGGGATTTGGTAAATTTCAAAGGCTTTTTTTGGGATTTTTTCAAAATAAAATTCATAGGCAGCGACGCGTGCCTCTAGTCAAGTGTTTAAAATACTTAAGGATATCGAGCTTGGACATTTTTTTTTAAGCGTGCTTGGATATTTTTAGTAGTGTCTTTTACTATTTTTTTGTTGTCTCGGCGTTCTTCTATTTTTAATTTCTTTTTTTTTTTAAGTTAAAGGGCAGGCTTACACATGCCGTGAAATTCTAAGACATTTACTTTTAAAGATTTCGTTTCTTCACACTTTCATCTCCGATTGAACGGGCAAGTGATGCAGTGCCACGTATCCATCAAGGCATTTTTCTTGAAAAAAAAAATTGACTGAAATATTTCTAATCTACAATCTCACTTATAATTATAAGATCTCATTTGTAATCTATAAATAAAGTACTCCTCCGGTCCTTATTATAAGACCCCATTTGACTTTTTATTTGGTCCTAATTATAAGACCCTAATCCATTTTGTCTATTATATTTATGCATTTTTTTCCAAGATAATCCTTCTAATAATGATAGTTTTAGCCAATATACTAATTAGCAAGGATATTTTAGGAATGACAACACTTATTTATTATAAATAACCAACTTAACTTACTTCCTTAATCTCCTCAAATAAGTCAATTGGGTCTTATAATTAGGATCGGAGGAGTATTATATTTAAAATCAGAAGTAATATTATTATTTAACAGTATGTCCTGTCATATTTTGGAATTCGTAAAAGAAAATATTCACAAGGTAATTTTGGAGTCGGGATTCAATGTATGCAACAATTCATGGATGCATGTGAAGGGGTACGCAATAAATGTGACATTCACGCTCCTTCCATGGCGAGGCGGGTAAATCATGACCCGGCTACGCGTTTAACACAGTCAAATTACTCTCACTTTCCGTTATCAAGGGGAAACAAGCAGGGGCAGCCAGTGTTCTAGCCAGACAGGCCTGATCGATTAGCGCGCACACGGCACAACGCATCCCTGCCATAATGAGTTAGACCAGCATAATTTTAAAGCGAAACAAAGAGAATTTTGTCCACTGCGGCATTTTTCTCGTATGTTTCCAGCGCAAGGGTTGTTTGTCCTCGTACACAGAGTCTTTCTAACCAAAACTTAAAAATAAAAAAATAAAAAATAACAGCGCACATTTTATAAAAAATTATACTGTTTGTATTAATATTGATTTATTGACGTGAATTGGTTGATTGATCTCATTTTCTTATAAATGAACATGCTCACGAGACAAATGAACGGATCATTCTTAAGTCGTAGAATATCATCTCATAGCATGATAAGACTCTATGAATCAAAAGAAAACTCAGATTAAACCTACAGAGAAAAACAAAAACAAAATTGTAAATTATGGGGTGGGCCAAAAAATTAAGGAGATACTATTTTCGATCCTATTTATAAGTTTTAAATCTAAAAAGAGAAATGATTCGTTTTATAAATTTTAAGTTTGATTTGTCTTAACATTTAGTGTATTTTTTCTATATTATCCTTAATTATTTTTTTGTCTTAATATGAGTTAGGCAAATGAGTTTTAAAAAATAATAAAATGGAAGACATAACAAATTAGTATATTTACCACAGAATTCAACCTTTGAATCAATTCCCATACTTTAGAAAGAAGTGTATACTACATGTACTAATTATAAGTTTCAAATAACGAGCTATTAGTTAAAAGTAATAAGTAGGTTAGAAATATAATTTATTTTCAAATATGTCATTGTAATAAATGAGATGAATGATGAAAGAGAATGTATTAGAAAAGATGACAGGAGAGAGCATGACAAAAGAGAGAGAATAAATGGTTAAGGACAAAATAAAAAAAATGTATTAAATGTCAAGACAACATTAAATTGAAGTTTATAAAATGGATCACAGCTCTTCCTGAATTTGAAGCTTATAAATAAGATCAGAGAGAATATAATTTAATGTTGCATATGAGTATTTTAAAAAAATCAAATCATATTTATTATAACAAACGAATTCATCTAATTGTTTTAATAAAGGGGTTGAGTTTTTTTTTTGTTGACCTTGGAGTTATCTGAGATTAAAAGAATGGAAGTAGTAATTAATCTGTATCCTCAAATCACAAACCCCGCATCTGTAAAGAGATAATATTGTGGAGGAATAAAAGAACAAACAAATAGATATAAAATAACGAAGCGACGCCACAAACACCATCCGACCTTAGCTCAGTTGGCAGAGCGGAGGACTGTAGTGGTTTCTCAGACATCCTTAGGTCGCTGGTTCGAATCCGGCAGGTCGGAAGTTTTGTTTTTTCATTCTTGGTATAAGGTCTGACTAGACGAACGACGGATTTATACAAACCTCATGATGCCCAAATTCCTACCAAAAAAAAAAAAAAAAAGCAAGACAAGCCTGTTACGAGTAAAGCAGGCTCAGGCAAAGGCATACAATAAGCCCAAGCATGTGTCATTTAATTATTTAAATTATTATTAAATAAACCCAGAAGAATAAGGCCAGTAAAGGCAACAACTAACAAAACAATCGCATAAGCAAAAATACAAAATAACTCTTGTTATTTCGGATAATAATACTCCTCCAGTCCTTAATATAGGATTCAATTATTGAGTTGGTTTTAGTCCTAAATATAAGACCCATTTATCATATTTATCAATTTTCTCTAAATTACCTCTATGAATACTCTCTCAACCATAATCAAGTAGAAGAGAGATGGGTATTAAGAAAGATGATTATGTTATTTTAGAAAAAACGTGTCACATTTATTATAATTAACTAACTACCTAACTTTGTTAATCTAACTAAATTAGTTAAATGAGTCTTATATTAAAGATCGGAAGAGTATTACGTTTATCCAGGCAAACTAAACAGGCAGCACCCAAGTAAAGGCTTCCCCCTGTGTCAAGTACGCAGGCCTTATGAGTTGCTTTTGGTTCGAGAGAAATGAATATTTTTTCAAAAAATTGTTGGGAGAATCTTAAAAAAACTTAAAATTACTAAATTGGTTTGTTAACAATACTTTAACAATACTTACAAATAACAACATATTTTGGTGAAAAATTTTTATCTAGAATTTAATAATTTCAAGCTTTTTTTTAGAATTATCCTAAATTGTTGATCGTTTAATATTTTATCAAATTCAATGAGAATATGTCAATTAACACGCAACAAAGCAATAATAAAATGGGGCAAAATAACTTAAAAAAAGCAGTAAAGTGCGTGAAGTGGATAATTTTTTTTTTTTAACCTTCAAGTGGATAAATTGAGTTGAACCACCTTCAATCCTTAATATAAAAGTTAGTTTGACTTTTAATTTGATTTTAAATATAAAACCCCAATTCACTTTGTCTTTCTTATTTATCTATTTTTAAAATAGTTATTGAAATAATTGCACATGTTAAAGATTCAATTAAATGATAGTTTTAACTAATACATATGATTAGCAAGAATATTTTAGGGATTTAAGTAACTTAACAGACTTTCTTAATCTATTTTTATTTTAATCTTAAATATAAAATCCCAATTTACTTTGTTTCTCATATTTATCATTTTTTTAAAATAGTCCTATATAATAATAGTAATTCTAGCCAATACACTTGGATAGCAAGGATATTTGGATAGATAACACTTATTTATTACAAATAACTAATTTAATTAAATTTTTTAATCTATTTAAATAATTAACTAACCGTAAGAATTAGATGGTACGTAATAATATTGAAAACATGGCTCTTTAATGTTGGCAAAAAAAAGCACTCTTTAATGTTATGCGCTATTTTTCTGATCCTTAATATAAGACCTATTTAACTAATTTGAAAAGAAGTTAAGTAAATTAGTTAATTATAAGAAATATGGCATGTTTTTTCTAAAATACCTTAATCATTTTTTCAAATATCCTTTCTCCCTTATTTATTTGATTATCGTTAAGAGAGTATTCATAAGAGTAATTTAAAAAAATTGATAAATATTAAAAATAAATTTATATTTAAAATTAAAATTAGTTTAATAATTATGTCTTGTATTAAATAAAGTAGCCGCTGGTTTGCTAGTTGTGGCGCCCGCAGGTTTTAGACCCGCAGGGTCCCGGACACCAACGCAGCCGGCGCTAAAGGGTAATGCCCAATAAAAACGGACAAACTGCTCCTCTATTTTTTTTTTTTGGCCAACGACAAACTGTCCTCGTTTAAGGCATATATACTGCTATACACTTTTTTGCAAAGAGTACATATTTTTTTCCTAAACGTCTTGCCCAGATAAATAATGAGATAAAAAGAACGCGGGAAAAATGTTTCTTCGTCCTGCTGGCCGAGTCGTGCGGTATTCTTTATGTAAAAGTCGAGTTGCCGAACCTAATTTCTATGGGCTGCCAAATCTTCGTTAAATCATCTACAAACAGTATACTTTATCAAATGACATTTCACAATTAATAACTTTTAATTAAGAACTTGTTTGAACCCCTTTGTAATACTACCTCCGGTCCTTAATATAAGACCCCATTTATTTTTAGTTTGATCCTAATTATAAGACTCCAATTCATTTTGTCTCTTATATTTATGTATTTTTTTCCAAGATAGTCCTTCTAATAATAATAATTCTAACCAATACACTTAATTAGCAACGATATTTTAGGAATGACAACATTTATTTATTACAAATAACTTACTTAACTTACTTTATTAATCTCTTCAAATTAGTCAACTAACTCTTATAATTAGAACAGGAGGTAATAAGTGTTCGTGAATACTTTTATGAAAATCAAGATAATTTTTTTTCATATAGTATTTTATCATAATTAAATCAGATTGGTCAGTTGTTTTTTTTTATATATAAAACATGCCAGCTGGATTAATAATGCTCTGGTCATCTGGTGACTCGTTTAGTGGAGATTCCAGGATAGCGTTGACGCAATCAGTAAGTGAAATAATAATAATAATAATGTTAAACCAATCCGATCCGTCTGAATCTTAGGTCTAAGGATAAAGACAAACGCTGATTGGGGGCCGAAGTGGACAACCCACCGACCCATCAGCGTTTTTGAGAGCCAGCACTCTCCCTTCAACCCTTTCCTTCTTATCCCAGAGAATTTCTCACCAACATATCTCCTCCTGCTGAGGCACCACCCATTGGATTTCACTGTTATGAAATTGTTTTCGGAATTCAGATCTTGTTACCGTCCCCAGAACACTCCGGCATCGACGGCGCCGCCCTCCGACACCGACGGCCACCGCGATCCGGATCCTGCTTCCCAGCGGGGCAGACTTCAGCGTTCGCATTGGCGGCCTTCACTTTCCGTGATCATGGAGGATTCTGTGGATCAGCATCGCCACACCAGCGTTGATAAAAATAACAAGTCTCAGAAGAAATTGTTGGCTAAACCCAGATCATCGCTCAACACTAGCTGTTCCTTTCACACCGACACCCGCACGTAAGTGCATCAGTCGCTCGATCTATTCCCCCTTTCACAATAGATTTGATTATTTGATCTTGCAAATGTTTTACTGTTTGTTTCGTTGGGATAATTTTCAGGAGGAATTGTATTATGCCGCCGGTGATGGTGATCTCTCCTTTCTCGGCTACACCGTACATGTTTTGAGCTTCGCCTCTCAGTCCTGTATATATTCGTGGTCATTTAATTAGCTTCATCCGCTGTACAAGATCGTTCCTCATCTTGAGAGCGCAAAAGAAAGCCTCTCTATTGCGGATCTTTCTTTGTTATTTTTTCCCAGTAACAGTTGGATTACATTTCCACTTTCTTTTCTTCCGTTTCACTCTGTGCTTTTTTATTGGTGAACTCAAGTCATGTGGGCCCACACTCTTTCTCGATGGATGGGGAAATCATGCCACCCGGAATTAGATATTTCTTGGGAGTCATGCTGAAGGGAGGTCGTTAATTGTAACTATAAACTATAAATATAATAAAATATCATTAAGATAAACATTTCTCTTGAAAGATTTGAAGTTATATAAAATTATATAAGAAACTGAGGAAATAATGGATTTAGTGGACTAAATACTGAAACAGAGAATTGTGCCACTAGCCCTTTTCCCTCTGCTTTAAGTAACTCCGAGCATTGTGTCGCCACTTGGGAGGAATCAAAACGTGACAAAGATTTACAAAACGGTACTCTTGGCTGCTATGAAAATTGAAGGTATTTGTATTCTCTTGGCTACAATCTATATGTCAAACACCCCCTGAGAGTTAGAACGAAACTGGCTTCATGGGCGGCACATCCACCGAGAGGACCATCCAAGTTAGATTCCTGTTGCCCGATTCATCACTGACTCTGAGCAAAAGGTTGTGGTCTAGGGGCCGAATCATCCCACTGTAACGGTCTCACCGGGCCTCGTGTCTTGTTACTTCACTTACATGTCTATATATGCACTGATGCACAGTGATATTGAATTCCATGAGCGAATAGCACGATGGAATGATCAAATTCCATATCACTAAACCAACAAACTGATATTGGGACGGATCAAAAACAGATACAGGCGAAGTATTTGGTGACAAATGATGAAATTCAAAATAAACATAGGTAACGTGAATGGAGCCGCAGAGAAACGCCAGAGACATAATAGCTCTTAACTTGCCTCCACCTTCATTCTGACCTCACCAATTTCTCTGCATTTTGCACCTCTTTCGTCTTTGAAAACCAGAGAATGACAGCCTCTAGAAGGCAAGAGGGGTGTCAAGCCAAAATGAAAAATGAGAAGGCACACTTGTAAGGCACCAGTAAAGCCACTGCAGTTGCAGGAATTAGAGAGTAAAATATTACAGCGTTACCGGTTAAAGTGGGAGTGAGCACGACGCTCATGATTTAACACGAAAATGATGGAGTTAGCAGCAGGGAAAAGATCGAAACAAAATGTGAAAATAAAATGAATGACAAAAGTAACTTCTGGACAAATATCCTATTCTTCATTCTAGCCAGATGGATCACAAAGAGGACAGAAACAAACCCCCAACTCGTTGAAAACCAAAGCCCAAATCAAGAGTCTCTACACTCCAACAAGCCCACGCACTCTCTCCAACAAGAAGCATTTGTTATTGACAAACCCAAGGGATCATCCAAGCTAGATGGAATTGCAGAAGGAGGAGGAACTGCAACGGATCGTGTGGTTCTATGGTCTACCCTTGATGATTGAGCAGCACCGTCACTGGACATCGGTAAAATAAAACTTGTTGCCTTGAGGGGTCTATTCGCATGGAAGAACTGTGGAAGCCATGTGATCAGCCTCGTTCCTGTGTGGTATACCTCGTTATTTACGGCTCCAAGCTTCTAGAGAAAAATAAAGAGAAGGTGGAAGCCCGTGTTTGGAATTTGGATGAACTTCTGCAAAGTAGGGGTGTTCAAGGCCGGCTCGTCCCAGTCTTATTGGCACGGGACAGATCCGTCCCAAAATTTTCAGGACGGGATAAAAAAGGGACCGGGACAGGACGGGACACGGGACGGGGTCGTCCCGTCCCGGTTCCTTTTTTTAATTTTTTTAAATTTTTTATCCTATTTATATAATATCATTTTTTTCATATTTTTTTTAAGATTTGAGACTATTGTATGGAACTATAGATATATTTATTTAGAGTTTTTATATTTGTTAATGATTTGAGATTATTGATGATTAGAATTTTTAGCAAATTTTTATTGTGTTAAAAACTTTTGTTTAGAGTTTTTAATGACTATTATATGTAATATTTTGAGCTTTTGTTTAAGAGTGCCCAAACAAATAAAATAGAAAAAAAAGATGTTTTTATAAGATTTAAGCTCAAAAAAATATAATTAAAAAAATCAGATTTTTTTAAAAAAATTTTTTAAAAAATTAAAAATTAAAAAAAATATTTTCGGGACGGGCCGAGACACGAGACAGAAAATCTGTCCCGTTACTGTTCATCGGGATGGAACCAGGACGGGCCTATCCCGATCACAATCCGTCCCGTGAGCAACCCTACTGCAGAGAGGTTCTTTAGACTTTAGAGCATAGTTCCTCTCCTTTTTACCAGCCACCCGGCCGGGAAAAAGCAATGCTTTTTGCTTCTCACCTGGACTTATTTGTTTGCATTTGCAAAATTGACTTTTATTTCAGTTAAGTTTTATGAATTGAAACTAGATAGAAGTCAATTAACAGTTTATAATTCAAATTGAACTATAAACTAGATGGTATATTAAGAATTAGATCTAGTATAATTTGCTTTAGAAACTCTTTTGCAAAAGCCATCTTAAACATATATTTTAGTCCAAACTAGGTTTTTCGGATTTCAAAAGTCAGTTATAAAAGTACAAAAACTATAGTAATATAGTATTTTCTTATAGATTCGGTTAGCTTTGTGCACAGACGGAGTAAATATAATATGACAGCTAACTAAAAAAAATACTAAAATATAATATAAAATGTGTCTTGGGTGTAAATCATATTCAGCTTGCATGTCATCTGATTTGCAACTAATACTTTCGTATGTGTGACAGTTTAAAATGATAATCCTCCCTGATCACTAATATAGATTCTAATTCTTAAGTTGATTTTAATTTAAATATAAGACCTGTTTTTATATTTATTAATTTTTTTTCTAAATTACTCATATGTATATTCTCTTGACTACAATCAAGTGGGAGAATGGGAGGATATTAAGGAAGATAATTATGGTGTTTTAGGAAAAATATGTTATATTTCTTATAATTAACTAACTTACATAATTTCATTAATAGAATTAGTTAAATGGGTCTTATATTAATAACCAGAAGAATATTTGTAGCTCACTTTTTAACTTTTTTTTTTTAACTAATCGACATCGACAGTCTTAGATAAAACATAATAATTAGTATCAAAGTTGTGTGGAATGATGGGTGGAGTGGTTTGTGGTGAGGAAGAATCAGGTAGCGAGAAAGAAGAAGTAGTAGGGTGATAAGAAAAGTCATCGTCAAGAAAGGATGACATGGTCTGTATGGAAGTATCAATAGGTGCACTTGAAACATTTGTAAAAAGAAACACAAGTTCATGAAAAACAACATTTCTAGATAAAAAGATCTGATTTGTATGTAGATTTAATAAAATATAAGCTTTGGAACCAAAAGGAATGTCTAAAAAAACACATTTTTTTAGCTCTAGCAGAAAACTTGGACTGATTATGAGACAAAGTGAAAGCAAAACATAGATAATCAAAAACTTTCAGATCAGAATAAGATGGAAAAATAGAATGCATTTGTTAAAAAAGAGTAAGATTATTTATGACTGGAGATGGTAATCTATTAATGATGAAAGTAGCATCCATTATGGCAAAAGATCAATATGAAACGGGAATGTTAGATTAAAATAAAAGTACACGAGCAACATTGAGAATGTGCTGATGCTTTCTTTTGACCAAACCGTTTTGTTGAGGTGTTTCAACACAAGAGATTTGGTGGACAATACCTTTTAAATCATAAAAAGCTTTCATAACAAACTCGGGACCATCGTCAAATTTCAAAGTTTTAACAGCTGTGGAATATTGAAACTAAAAAATTCGTAAGTTGGGTTCTTGTGTCAGACTTAGAGTCTAATAGAAAAATCCGAGTGTAGTGTGAAAAATCATCTACTATGGTAAGAAAGTAATGATAACCTTGAACAGAGGGGATAGAAAAAGGACCCCATATGTCACAGTGAATAAAATAAAAAATTTTATTAGATGAATTGTGCTTACAGGAAAGGATAAACATTTCTGCTTAGCAAAATGGCAAGCATCACAAGGAGGAGCATAAGAGATACAAGGAATTTTAGGATAATGGTTATTTAAAGCGGAAAGAGTTGTACTAGAAACATGTTCTAAACGTAAATGCCACAAAGTAGAAATAGAATTGGAAGCATTGATAGAAACTGTGTGAACTTGAGGATTAGGTGAAGAAACCATATTTGCATGAAGAATATAAAGCCCTTCAAAGAGTTTAGTTGAACCAATCATCTCCAGGGGATTGAGTGAGCGAATCTAACAAGAATCAAAGAAGAAAGTGAGAAAACAATTAAGAGACAATGTCAGACGAGAAATAGAGACAGTATTGAAGGAAAAATTAGAAAGAAAAAGGACACCGTGAGAATTAAAGAGGGAGATATCACAATTGTGCCAAAAATAGTTAAAACAGCTTGAGTCCCTGTAGGTAAGCTAACAGAGACAGGAGAAATGGAATGATATGAAGAAAATAGATCAAGATTGCTATAAACATGGTTAGTGGCACCCGAGTCAATGATCCAAGTAATAGAATATGGAGAAAAAGAATTGGATATACCTGTAATGGATTTGGTGGAAGCATTAAAATAATTGACTGAAGCAGAAGTTTGTGGAGGTGCTAGGATAGTAAGGAGATATTAATATTGATCAGATGTGAGATGCGGAAGGATGGAAGCCGTAGAAGGTGAGGAAGTAGGGAGAGATGTAGCAGTACGAGTTTCTTGAGCATTACTAGAACCTTGCGTAGAGAAGTTATTCACTGTAGCAGAGGGCCGAATTTTGAACCCTTAGGGAAAACTGTGTTTCTTATAGTAAGTGGCCTCAGTATGACGAGGCCGACCATAATAACCACATTGTTTAGTGACCATAGAAGTAGGCTTTGAGCCAACTGGAGCAGGACAAGGCGACTGGGATGGTCCTTTGGCAACCAAAATATTGGAATGAAGAGGAAGAGTGAGTTCCCGTTCTTGCTGGAGCACAAGAGAAAAAACTCGGTTGATTGTTGGCAAAGGATCAATAAGCATGATTTGAGACTTGATAGAAGCACATGGATCATTAAGACTTTTTAGAAATCTGATTATGTGATGTTGTTCATGATGAGTGTGTGCTGGGCTTGCAGAATTGCAAGTGCATGGCTTAAGAGGTCAAATGCTATCCAATACATCTTCCAAGGTCTTCAGACGAGTGTAATACTCGCTAACACTGAGACTAGCTTGCCTCAAACTATATATTTTCTCTTGTAGTTCAGCAATTCAAAATAGATCGGATTGAGAGTAACGCGATCAAAGATCGCTCCAGATATCAGAGGCCTTCTTGAACCAGATAATGCTTTTTGCAATTGTTGGAGAAGTAGACTTGGGCAGCCACCCTTGGATGAGGTTATTGCAACATTCCCAAGCAGGGAAAAGAAAATCATCAGGTTTCAGCGGAGAGATTGAGCCGTCGATGAACTTGAGCTTGTTTTTAGAGAGCAAAGCCATGTGCGTGGCATGTGCCCAGCGGTGGTAGTTAGATCCATCAAGAGGAGGGGAAACTGGTACCAGGGCGGGGTTTTCATTGGGATAAATATAATAAAGACTATTCTGATTAATGGAGGAAGAAGAAGAATCGGCGACCATGGAGAGGAGAAGAGAGGTCGGTGAGGGCAAGCCGGCAAGGGTTAAAGAGGAAAAGAACAATTGAAAAGTAAGGGCAAAAGAGGAAGGAAATGGCGGAAGAGAGACTAGGCTCGTGATACCATTTAACAATATTTGGTAAAATAGGTAACTTGTATTTCACTGATAAGAGAGTTATATTTATATAGGTAAAAATATATAATACCTAATATTTACAAATAATTGAATCAGTTTGAAATAATTAACAGAAATGTTAATTCTATCTTTCACAAAAGTTTTTCAAATGCATTATAATAAAAGTTCAATATATTTATCTTAACTTTGAAAAGAATTTTAACTTATATATTATTTACTACTTATCTGGTCCTTAATATAGAGCTTAATTGTTAAGTTAATTTTGATTCTAAATATAAAACCTATTTATCATATTTATCCATTTTTCCTAAATTACCCATATGAATACTCTTTCAACCATAATCAAGTAAGTGAGGGAGGAAAGATATTAAAAAAGATGATTATGGTGTTTTAAGAAAAACATGTCATATTTTTTATAATTAACTAACTTACCTAACTTTCTTAATATAATCAAATTAGTTAAATATGTCATACATTAAGGACTGGAAGAATATATATTAGGCTTATTTTAAGCAAATCAAGTCAACGCTGTTAAAATAAATTCTTTTAAGTTTTATAAAATAAAATAAATTTTTGGTGGTTAAATTGTCACCAGGCTAAATAATCAATACTATCTTCGATCCTTAATATAAATCCTAAATATAAGATCTCAATCAACTTTGTTTCTCTTATTTATTCATTTTTTTAAGATAGTCTTTGTGGTAGTTGTACATATTAAATGTTTCATTGAATAGTATTTGACTAACAAGATTATTTTATGAAAGATAACATCTATTTATTATAAATAACTAACTTAATTAATTTTCTTAATCTATTCAACTTAGTCAACTAGTTTTTATATTAAGAACTAGAAATAATACTATCCAATGGATAATAAACAAGCTGAACATTATTTATAATCATTTTTACCTCCTTTTTGAGGTAGTTGATTAATTTATTCTCAAACTAATTTTAATTGTGGTTTTGAATACCCTAGACTCTAATAAGCTTTATATTGAGTTTACACATCTCAGAATTTGTTTGTATCTGCATTTGATAAGAGCTTATAAGTATTTTTACGTAAATCAAAATAAAATTTTTTTTTGCATACTTACTTTATATTTTGCGTGAAAAAATATGCATATTACATCGTAACGTGGATTCCCATCCATCGCCGGAGATAACCTGGATTTTTTTGCATCACAAGACATCAACTCATCGGGATACTACAAGGAGACAAATACAAATCTTTAAATCTCCAGAAATTTTTCTCATCATCAGCAATACAGTTAGTTATCCAGGCTCAAAAGCTATCCAAGCTAAATTGCGCACTATTTACGCTCATTGGCCCAGTTAACCTAGAATCATAATATTTATTCTCTTTTTTTGGTCGTAGATTCCTTCTCTTGACTTTGCAGACGCTTGTTCATTTTTCGCGAACATGCGTGCGTGTGCTTCAATTGAATCGGACCCCCAACAATAAACGCACCAGCGGGAGTATTAAAGGGGCCAAGTTTGATGCAAGTTCTGTCCGGACATTACAGACTGATTGAGCAGCTCGCTTGGGCCAGTTCTGCGTCTCTCGCTTAGTTCCAACTTCCAAGGGCATTTTCGTATAAGCGGATTATTTCTCGAGTTATCAACGATAAAAACACCAGCTATACGTAAAAGCGGAAAAAAAAAAATTGACACGAAGTCGCCCCCTTCAATAACAAACCAAAACGAAAACACGCACATATTATATCGCAGAGAAGAGGCGCCACAGAGAAGATTTTCTAAAACATCTAGGAGGGAGTGACACAAAATTATCAAGAACTATTAACTTTTTCTGCGATTCGCGATCTGGGCTTGCTGAACTTCCTTCTCCTGTTGTTCAATTTTCAGCCCCTGGGATTTGTCTTGCCGATCTGTTTCTTCACTTCTCTAATTTTCTTGGTAGTTTTCTCGTCCTATTCTTTCTTCTTGTTTTCAATTGTGTTTCCGGATTTTTAATGGGGTTGCGTCTTGGGTTTAATTCAGCAGGTTTCATACGTCAGTATGCACTTTACCTCAATAAACCCTGCATTTGATTTGGTTCATATTTGAGTTGTGTTTTTTTCCCCCCTGAATTTTTGGACTTTAGGGTTTTGAACTTGGGCGCCAATCGAGAGAGTTGAAGCATTTGCAGTATGAGCATCGACAGCCCCGGGACAGGGGAGAATTAGGGTTTCGAGCTTCCAACAAGAGGTGAGACTTCCATGGGCGATGGAGGCGTCGCATGCATGCCTTTGCAGCAGCAGCATATTATGGAGAGATTGCCGAATGGAGAAAAAACGCTTTGCGGAGGCACGAATGGGAATGGGTTCAATTCTAAGTTGCTCCAGTTTGCTGACAGTGATCGGAAGAAGAAGATGAAGGCGAAGAAAGAAGAGCCAGCAAAGAAATTTCAGGTGGAAAGAAGTGAATTGGCATCGGACGGGGTAGGCAAGAGCAACGATGAACTTGAGAATGATGAAACGTGCGCGGAAAAGGTACAAAAAGAAGAAATGGAAGAGGGAGAATTGGGCACTATGAAGTGGTCAAGAAATGATCTGGAAAATGGAGAGTTTGTTCCGGAGAAGCCGCGGAGGGGTGAACTTGAGAATGGAGTGATTGTTATTGAGAAATGTAAAAAGGGGGAGCTGGAAAAGGGAGAGATTGTTTATGGAAAATGGAGAAGAGAGGATGTGGAAAAGGGGGAGATAGTTTCGGAGAGGAGCAGGAAAGGAGAGGCTGATAAAGGGGAATGTGGCTTGGGTAAAAGTATTATAGATGACATTGAGAAGGGAGAATTCATTCCTGATAGATGGCACCGAGGGGAAATAGGAAAGGATGATTATGCTTACAGTAGAATGCGCAGGTACCAATCAGGCAGGGACAAAGGGTGGAAAAGTGAACGTGAACGCACACCACCTTCTGGGAGATATACAGGTGGTGATTATATTAGAAAGAAGGAATTTAATAGAAATGGGGGTCAGCATGCCAAGAGTGCTCCTAGGTGGGAGAGTGGGCCAGAGAGGAATATAAGGATTAGTTCGATGATAGTGGATGAGGAAAAAAATGAGCATAGCAATGGGAGGAACCATGCTCGAGAATACTCTGTGGGCAGTCGGTTGAAGCGGCATGGTAATGATTCAGATAGCAGTGAGCGCAAGCACTATGGAGATTATGCTGGTTTAAAAAGTCGTAGGCTTTCTGATGACAGCTGCCGGCCTCTTTATCCAGAACACTATTCTCATCGTTCTACAGAGAGGTCTTATAGAAATTCATCAAAAATATCAGCAGACAAGTATTCTCGGAATCATGAATCTTCTTTACCTGGTAGACCAGCTTATGACAGGCATGGATGTAGCCCTGTTCATTCTGACCGATCACCACGCGATCGTTCCAGGTATTATGATCATAGGGATCGTACTCCAGTTCGCCGTGAGAGGTCCCCACTTGGCCGCGATAAATCTCCATATGTTCGGGAGAAATCGCCCCATGGCCGTGACAGATCTCCATATGTTCGGGAGAAATCCCCCCATGGCCGTGACAGGTCTCCATATGTCCGGGAGAAATCCCCCCATGGCCGTGACAGGTCTCCATATATTCAAGAGAAATCACCCCATGGTCGTGAGAAGTCTCCATATGAAAAGATTTGGGATAGAAGCCGTTACAATGATCATAAAATAAGAAGTCCTACTCATGGTGAGCGGTCTCCACAAGACAGACGTCGACATCATGATCGTAGGGATCGGACGCCAAATTTGGTTGAACAACCTCCCTTGGATCGGCCTAGGCTAAATGGTATACGAGAAAACAATTCTAAAATGATATCAAGTGAAATGCATGACTCACCACATAGTTGTAAGGATCATGAAGATAAGCACATCAGTAGGGAGTCAAATTGTTCAGCTACAGATTCTCACAGTGAAAGAAATTTGCACGATGTAAATGGGTCAATTGAGAGAGACAACAGTGAGAAGCCTGAAAAGGAAGAGCAGTCCTGCAGCCCTACTGTAGGCCGCAAAGAATCTCCCCGCATTGAACCACTTCCTGAAGAGCTGCCTTCTATGGAAGAAGATATGGACATTTGTGATACTCCTCCTCATGTTCCTGTGGTGGCAGATTTGTCATCAGGGAAGTGGTTCTACCTTGATTATAGTGGTGTAGAACACGGGCCTTCTAAATTATCTGACATCAAGTTTCTTGTTAACGAGGGAATACTGATGTCAGATCACTTTGTCAAGCACCAAGATAGTGACAGGTGGTTAACAGCTGAGAATGCAGCATCACCGTTGGCAACACATAGTTTTCCATCCATTGTGTCAGACTCCATAACGCAGCTGGTAAACCCTCCAGAAGCTCCTGGTAATCTTTTGGTTGATACCGGAGATATCCTTCAATCCGGAGCTGAGACTTTTCAGAAGATGCCAGCTCCTTTGTCGCAGCCAATAGTATGCCCTAATGACAGCGTGGTTGCCTCTGAACCTCTAGAGGAATTCCACATTGATGAAAGGGTTGGAGTTTTGTTAGAGGGTCATGATGTAATTCCTGGGAGGGAGGTTGAAGCAATAAAAGGTATTTTGTTCTGTCAAAAATATCCTACACAGTTTCTTTGTTTATGGAAAAGATAAAAAATTTGAATATTATACTAAATATAAATTTTTTTGTCCCCCCCCCCCCCAAGATACTTGATCTTTCTCAACTTGTCTATTTTATTGTCTTGCAGAAGCCTTGCAAATGAATTTTGAATATGCAGATTGGGAAGGGTTGGGAGGCCTTGAAGGTAGATATTGCTATACAGTGCCTGTACCGTTTCATTTTATTAAATCTTTTATCTTTTATCATTTTTTAATCAATCATCAGTTCTGAGTTTCTGACAATTTATATTTATTTTAAGCTGATATCTTTTGTCCAGAGTTGCCTTATGATTACTAGTTTGAGTAAGCTATGTTTGAAGAGTCGCTCTTTTTTTTTTAAAAAAAATTTTTAAAATTTTTTATTTGCATGTCGGGCTTGAATGGTTTGTTTGTCCTTTTTCTGCTGATTTTTCATCTCAATTTTTAATGTACAGTGAATTGACGTCTAATGATATTGAGGTTATCTTGTCAAAGTTCTCAGTTATGAGTGTCTTGGCTTGGTTGACTGAAGTTTCTTTTAATATTTTCTAATATTGCTAGTTTTTTACATGGTGATAAAATCCAAATTGTCATTCTACGGTGTTGATCTCATTTTGTTGATTTTTCATGATTCATTTAATATTTTACAAATCATTTTAGTTTTGGCAATGCCATCCTTATGTTCTCCGTGCCTGAAATTTCCATTTGAGTCAAATTGCTTTATTCATAGTCAGTCATTTAGGCTGGCTTAGTCTGTAATGTTGGCTTTAAGTAAACGGAGTGACATTATAGACTTAAATGCTTTTGGAAATAGGTTTTGCATGCAGATTAGATGAATGAAATATTAAAATCGCACATTTGATATGAACCAGTGAGATTTATATCATATATGGAACTTGTGATTTTGCTCGTCATGTAATGTTTCAGAGCTTGATTTGTAAATTTATGTTTATTTCTCATCTGGAGAATTAAAAAGTAAACATGGTGCACCTAGAGGTATGCGCCTCATGGAGAATTTTTTCTGTATAATTAGGTTTTCCTTGGCATGATAATTTTCCGAGAGAAGATTGTGATTCAAGAACTGATTTTGCATCAAGGGATCCTGCGACTCAGTCAAGCATGCTCCTTGACAAGGATAATGGATTTGCCTTTGGTGATCCTGGCGACTGGTTTTCTGCCCGATGGTCATGCAAAGGTGGTGACTGGAAAAGAAATGATGATGTCCAAGATAGATCTTCTAGGAAGAGACTTGTCCTAAATGATGGGTTTTCATTATGTGAAATGCCTAAATCTGGATGTGAAGATCCTCGGTGGACTGAAAAGGATGACTTGTATTATCCTTCTCAAGGCAGGAGGCTTGATCTCCCTCTTTGGGCTTTTTGTGCTGATGAGAGGGCTGACTGTGGTACTGTAAGCAGAACGGCTCAAACTAAATCCTTTTTGGCCAGAGGAGTGAAAGGAAATGTTCTTCCGGTGGTAAGGATAAATGCTTGTGTGGTCAATGACCAGGGGTCATTGGTTTCTGAGCCACGACACAAAATCCGAGTCAAGGACAGACATCACTCAAGGCCTACTCGCCCATTCTCTTCAAGCATTGATAGCAAGAGATCATCGACTGAAGAAGATTCTCAGTCAAAAGCCATTAGTGATCAAAGTTCTTGCCTGAGCACGGAATTTGTCAATACTCCCAAAGACCGACTCTGTACGGTCAATGATTTACAATTACATTGGGGTGACTGGTATTATCTTGATGGTTCTGGGCGTGAAAGAGGGCCTTTGTCGTTTTCAGAGCTGCAGGTTTTAGTAGATCAAGGAATTATAAAAAAGCATAGCAGTGTTTTCAGGAAATGGGATAAACTTTGGGTTCCTGTTACCTCTGCTGCGGAAACTTCTGATATTAGTCTTGGGTACCTCCAAGAAAGCAGCACAACAGCTGGCAAATGTTCGGGACTTCCATTGTTGCAAACTCAGGGTGTGTCATTCAGTGAATCTTGTACAAGCAGCAGTTTGTTTGACCGTGTACATCCTCAGTTTATAGGCTATACTCGTGGGAAGCTACACGAATTGGTAATGAAATCATACAAGAGCCGGGAGTTTGCTGCAGCTATAAATGAGGCTTTGGATCCCTGGATCAGTGCAAGACAACCAAAAAAAGAAAATGAAAAGCAACTGTATTGGAAATCAGGTAATGCATAACTTGTTTTATTATTTTACAGGCATCCTGTGTTCTATTTCAACAGCACCGTTGCTTGCACTGCCATTCAGTTATGCCGTGCCCTTTTTTCCCGAATCATTTCTCATCAGATCTCTATATCTTGCCCCTTATTCATATCATGTTGGGTTACTCTGTATGTAATTTATTCGTTATGTGTATGTGTTTCTATTATCTGCCTCCCTGCTTATGCTGGTGTAATCTATATTTATTCATGTTGCTTTAAGTGCTTGGTTTATGTCCGTAAAACCTCTTTAGTTAAAGTGCGTCTGCTTAATTTCCCTTTAGCCTTATTCTCTATTTTGACCTGTATGAATGCAGTTTAGTGGCTAGCAAATTTGCCTCGAACCAATATTTGTGGCTTTCTTGTTTTGCACACATGCGGTTCTATATATAGTATGGGACGATACTAAACGATTTCATTCACTTAGTCTCTTGATTAACTTCATTTTTATTCTTCTGGATGCTTGCATTGTGGTTTGGGTGCTGTAAACTTCAGAAGGTGATGCACGGGCTGCCAAAAGAGCTCGTATTCTGGTTGATGACAGTGAGGAAGACAGTGATGTGGAAGATGGTACCTTGACTCTCCTGAAGAATGAATCCGCTTTTGATGATCTATGTGGTGATGCTACTTTCCACAAACAAGAAAGTGGTTTCACTGATTCTGAAGCGGGAAGCTGGAGCTTGTTGGATGTTCATGTGTTGGCTCGAGTCTTCCACCATTTAAGATCTGATTTGAAGTCCCTTGTCTTTGCTTCATTGACGTGCAAGCATTGGAGAGCTGCTGCCACATTTTACAAGGGCGTTTCAAGACAGGTCAATTTGTCATCCTTGAGTAATTCTTGCACTGATTCCATTCTGGGGAGCATTATGGTATGTTTTCATACATTTTCCTTTACATATTTTAGATGGTTTCTATTTCTTCAATATCTAATCTGTTATTTGATTGCAGAATGGATATAAGAAAGACAAAATCGGATCTATGATTCTAACTGGTTGCACCAATATTAGTGCGGACATGCTTGAGAAGATTCTTCTTTGGTTTCCCTCTTTATCTGCAATAGACATCAGAGGATGCAGCCAGTTTAATGACTTGACTTCTAAATTTCTCAATGTGAAATGGATCAAGAGCCGAAGTTCATGCATAAGCAAAACTGCAGAAGAGCCACATAAAATTAAAAGCCTTAAACAGATCACTGAGAAAACTTCATATGTTTCCAAGACCAGCAATCTAGGTGCCATGGATGATTTTGGTGAGCTGAAGGACTACTTTGATAGTGTGGATAAGAGAGACACAGCAAAGCAATTATTCCGTCGAAACTTATACAAGAGGTCCAAACTGTATGATGCCAGAAGGTCCTCTTCCATTCTATCTAGGGATGCTCGTACTAGACGATGGGCAATTAAGAAATCTGAAAATGGTTATAAAAGGATGGAGGAATTTATTGTTTCTGGTTTGAGGGAAATTATGAAGGAAAATCCCTGTGATTTTTTTGTGACCAAGGTACCTTCATATATTCATATTACTATTTTTTCAGACGCCCTATATTATTCTCAAAATTTTATGTCCTATATTATTTTTGATAACAGGTTGCAGATATTGAAGCTAAAGTGAAAACTGGTTATTACAGTGGCCGGGGGTTGAGCTCTGTCAAGGAGGATATCAGCAGGATGTGTCGTGATGCAATAAAGTAAATGTTTCTGATGCTATGGTTATATGATAAGATTTGACCCTTAACATTGAACACTATTGAACCTGTTCTGACAATAAGATTAAAACTACCCTAAATTTTATTTCAATTTTGCTGATGTCCTGATTGAGTGCTACAAAACATGGTCAAAGTTTTCACTGGAGAAAAGGTCATTGACACCAATTCTTGCTGTCATGAATGTTCGTCTGTTATATATATGCTTCATTCCTTTTACATTTAATTGTCTTTTATCCATGTATGTTTGAGAGGTTCGCAGTTACATGCATCAAGTTCTTTTTACATCCTGATATTATCTTTGAAACTTTGTAAAGTATATGCTATGGTTGCCTCTGTTTATGGATTCGTATTGTTAAACTAGGTATGATTAACATTTCCCTCCTTCCGGTTTTTAATTTATCTCTTTATGTGCTCCTATGCTTAATGTTCACAGAGCAAGGAATCATGGTGATGCTGCTATGAATCATATTATTACATTATTCATTCAGCTTGTGACACGGCTGGAAGAAAGTTCCAAGTCTCTGAATGACAGAGATGCATCGTTGAAGTTAGGGGAAAGTGACTCATCATCCTTTTTTGGTTCCACCTCCTCAAAGTATAGGAAGAATAAATTGGTCACTGAGAGGAAGTACAAGAGTAATGGAGCACGTGGTAGTTTAGATAATGGAGACTATGTCTCTGATCGAGAAATTAGGAAACGTTTATTAAAGTTGAATAAGAAATCTTTTGATTCAGATGGTGAAACATCTGATGACACTGATATTTCTTCCGAAGACGGCAAGAGTGACAATGAAACCACAACATCTAACAGTGAAAGTGACCAAGAAATCCATTCAGAATGTCAAATTGTGGGGTCAAGAGGGGATGGACTCTTCACACCTGATGAGGGTTTGGATTTCATAGCTGATGATCGTGAATGGGGTGCCCGTATGACGAAAGCAAGTCTAGTTCCTCCAGTTACCCGGAAATATGAAGTCATTGACCATTATGTCATCGTAGCTGATGAGGAGGATGTGCAGAGGAAGATGAGAGTTTCATTACCAGATGACTATGCTGAAAAACTGAATGCACAAAAAAATGGCACTGAGGAGTCAGATATGGAACTGCCTGAAGTCAAGGACTACAAACCGAGAAAACAGCTTGGAGATGAGGTTATTGAGCAAGAAGTTTATGGAGTTGATCCTTATACGCACAATCTTTTGCTCGATTCTATGCCAGAGGAGTTAGATTGGTCTCTACAAGAGAAGCATTTGTTTATAGAGGACATGCTCCTTCGAACTTTGAATAAGCAAGTGAGGCATTTTACTGGAACAGGAAGCACTCCGATGAGCTACCCTTTGCAGCCTGTTATTGATGAAATTAAGAGGAGTGCTGAGGAGGACTGTGATGTAAGGATGATTAGAATGTGTCAGGGTATCCTAAAGGCCATAGATAGTCGCCCGGATGACAAATATGTTGCTTATAGAAAGGTATGTGCAATGTATTTTTGACTAAATATTTCTGTTGTAACTTTGCCATTTTCTCTAGTTGTTTCTCTTTTCAGTTTTTCTCTCACTAAGATTCCCTTTGTTCTGTTACTGTCAACTGGGTTGGACTGCACAGGGCCTTGGTGTTGTTTGCGACAAAGAAGAAGGATTTGGTGAAGATGATTTTGTTGTGGAGTTTCTGGGAGAGGTAGGGCTTTGTATCTGGTAAAAGATTGATGTGCATATTATGCATATTTGTGTCTTTCGTCTTAAATTTAATCACAGGTTTCCAATGTATCTATCTAAACAATAGTTTTTCTACTAGTCGGGGAAAAGCAGGAAGCTTCCGGGGCATGACTAGTTCCATGTTCTTTTAATATGATCAAAAACAATAATCAACCTAATTGAATCCTACATTTCCTACTGTTTGTAGGAGAATTCCATCTTTCATCACATGGCGTTGCTAATGCCATCTGCTATTCCCCTATGAAATTTTTATCAAAAACATGTGCATATAAGTAGATCTAGCTCAGTGGGTTTCCTAACTTTTATGCAGAAATTGGTGCCTCAAGATTTCTCAAATGCATAATGCATGCGTAGATTTTTATGGCTTCTTCAGCGTTTGGCTTTTCTGGTTTCCCCGGGGATTTGTCTAGGAAGAGGAACCAAATAAAATAATGAAAAGGCTCAAATTAGAATCTATCTAGTACTCTAAGTGGAGATGGCATGTTCCTTTGCTCAATTGATTTATTCAAATAATCCTGATTCATTTTTAAATATCTCAATTAGTTAATTACGGATCCATAAATCCCACATGATAATTACAGAATTAATTATTAAAAATTGATAAATAAAATAAATGAGAATTTTACCATCTAATAATGGATTACTATTCTGGCTTTGCTGGCTGAATTTTTTTTTAGAATGTCTCATGGCTGACTTCTATTATAGAGGGAACAATTAGCATTATGCGGCCATTATTTAGGTGCTAGTTCATGTTAATTGATGTGGCCTTACGGTTTAGTATATCTTCTATGAACAATCTTGTTCAGTACACCTAGTCTTCATCATAATATGCTGTATGATATTGCAATGCTGAGGCGTAATTTTCCCCGCTCAATTCTTTTTATAGGTTTATCCTGTGTGGAAGTGGTTTGAGAAACAAGATGGAATACGTTCTCTGCAGAAAAATAGCAAAGATCCAGCTCCTGAATTCTATAATATATACCTTGAGCGGCCAAAGGTGCTTATTATTCCAGAGTAGAATTCTGTTATATTAGCTTGTATTGTTGGATACTTGATTATACTTCCAGCTTTCTGTTTATCTACTCTTGCGTTGCACATGGCAGGGTGATGCTGATGGGTATGACTTAGTTGTTGTTGATGCCATGCATAAGGCTAACTATGCCAGTCGAATATGTCATTCATGCCGGCCTAATTGTGAAGCAAAGTAAGCCATTATTAGTTGTATTTTTTATTTGCTTGTGATTAAATCCCTTGATCTTTGTTTCTTAATTTAGTGCATTGCTTCTTTTTTTTCTTGGTGGGGTGATGCATATGTATAAGGGATTCTGTCATACTTCACCAAATGAATTTAAATTTCTATTTTTTTTATTATACACATCTTATTGTTGTTTCGTTTCTTTTTTTTTTTTTTTGGTATTATCCATATGAAGTACGTCACAGGCAACAGTCAATTGTTTGCTAAGTCTGAGAGTGGCCCAGGCTTTCCTCGAAAGTTTCAGTGCCTGCAATCTGCTTGTGGCATAAAAAGGCTCTAGAGCAAGTGATGTTCTCTTGTGACTAGCTAATTTCTTATTAAGTAAATTAATAGTTTAGCTTTGGAAGATCACTCTTTCTTCAAATTAGAGACAAAGCCAGGGTCACCTAATGACATTTATGATCTAGAAAATTCAGTTATAGACCGGATCATCAAATTAATGACATTTATGGTGAAAAAAGCCATATTTTGTCCTTTGATGCTAGTAAAATTGTGAGGCTGTTTTTTGACGAATTGGAAGCTATTACCTTTTTAGCTTAGTTATTTTCTTTAGCCTGGGTGGGGCAGCAAAGATGCTGTAGGACGACATCTAACTGATACTAAATTTTGTATGTCCATGTTTAACCCCTCTATTAGACATGGATATTGACTGTGAGATTAAGCAATTGACAATCTCTCCCTCTCTAGCACAATTTCCATTTTTATTGTTTCTGTCTTGAGTTCTTAATTTCACCTGACTTTTGTTACATTGTGGATCTACTTTTTAATTCCCGTTAATCATTTCTTGCTTTCCTTTCTTGCTCAGAGTTACAGCTGTTGACGGTCATTATCAAATTGGAATTTATGCTGTTCGTAAAATACAAAATGGTGAAGAAATCACTTTTGATTATAATTCTGTCACAGAGGTTTGTCTTGCTTTCCACTACCCTTTTATGCTTTAAAGAAAAACAGTGTCTCCTGCATATTGTCTGATAAATACCTCTTCATCTTACTGTAGAGCAAGGAGGAATATGAGGCTTCGGTGTGTTTGTGTGGAAGCCAAGTTTGTCGTGGGAGTTATTTGAATCTGACTGGTGAAGGTGCATTCCAGAAGGTTTGGATTTCTTAGCAACCTTCTTTTGCTTATGGTCACAAGCAAAGATAAAAAATTATGTAAACATTGTTAGCCATGGGTGTGTTTCCTGCGTGTGTTTATAATCTTGCTGGTGTTCACCTGGAGTTTGCAAAAATTATTTGAATAATAGTCATTCTCTTCTAATTTGAGAATCTTTGATCATTTTATCTGTTAACCGGAGTTTGCTGTCCATCCTCTTAGGTGCTGAAAGAGTGGCATGGAATTCTTGATCGACATTATTTGATGCTTGAAGCTTGTGAATTGAATTCTGTCTCTGAAGAGGACTATAATGATCTGGGAAGAGCTGGTTTGGGCAGTTGTTTGCTTGGCGGCCTGCCAGATTGGCTGGTTGCATATGCAGCTCGCCTTGTATGTGGCTATGTTTCCCTTTTGTGGGGCTTTTTTTAACTTTTTTTTTTTCTTTTCTTTTTTCCCCCCTCTTTTTTTCATTTTTATTTCTGCTGTTATTTTTAAATTTTTTCCCCTGACGCTTGCTTGTGGTGAAGGTGAGATTCATCAATTTTGAAAGAACTAAACTTCCTGAGGAAATTTTGAGGCATAATCTGGAAGAAAAAAGGAAATATTTTTCAGATATATGTCTTGAAGTTGAGAGGAGCGATGCAGAGGTTCAGGTTTGCTTACTTCCTTTTTGTTTGCCTTTTAAAAAAAAAAAATTTCCAAGGGATAATGTTTTGGCCCCAAAAAAAGGAGTACTTTGTAATTTTGTATGCTCAATTTTTGAACTGTTTTTCCCATCATTTATTTTTGGTATGGCTCAGGCTGAGGGTGTGTACAACCAAAGGCTACAGAATCTTGCTGTCACCCTTGATAAGGTGATGTTCCTTCCCCACTCTCTTTATTTTTTTCTGTTTTAGAAGGAACATGAGTATTAGTGCTTTGCGGTTAAACTGTGGACACAAAAGAAGGTAAAGCCTTTTTTTTTTTGGTTTTGTTTGGGGGTAAGGGCTGTTAAAAACAGTAGTCTGATGCCTTTGAATATATTAAGCTGGTTAGAATTACAATTTATAGGTTTTCAAATTTCAAGAATTCCACCTATCATGTTTTGATGTTAAGCCCTTCATTATTACACCATTTCATTTAAATTGGAAGTTCGTGCATTGAATTGCACAGGAGATCTCAATCTAGAGTCACGGTTTCTGCAATTATTTTGCTTTCATGTAATTTTAGGATGACATTAATCTTTAATTGTCATTACAGGTAAGATACGTTATGAGATGTATTTTTGGTGATCCACGGAAAGCACCACCTCCACTTGAAAAGCTCAGCCCTGAAGCAGCTGTTACCTTCCTCTGGAAAGGAGAGGATTCATTTGTTGAGGAGCTTCTTCAGTGCATGGCTCCTCATGTTGAAGAAGATGCCTTGAATGATCTGAGGGTCAAAATTCACTCTCATGATCCCTTGGCGTCTGGAGATATTCAAAAAGAGCTCCAGAAATCTCTGTTATGGTAAGCGACTTGCACCTTTAGTACCCTTGTCTTTTGCCTGAATGAATATGCAAAACCTTACCATGTGTTTTCTTCCCCTTATTAAAGGTTGAGGGACGAGGTCAGAAATCTTTCTTGTACATACAAATGTCGGCATGATGCTACTGCTGACTTAATTCATATTTATGCTTATACCAATTGCTTCTTTAGAATACGGGTATGTTGAGTCCTGAAAAGCTGTGCTTACAATTAAAAGTTTCTTTTTTCCCCTTGAATTTAATTTTATGATCTATAATGGCTCCCTTTTCTCGTTGCAGGATTATCAAGCTATTACTTCTCCACCTGTCTATATTAGTCCGCTTGACTTAGGTCCCAAGTACGCTGACAAGTTGGGAACAGGATTTCAGGAGTATCGAAAGACGTATGGTGAAAATTATTGTTTAGGGCAGCTAATTTTTTGGCATAACCAGAGTAATGCAAATCCAGATAATAGCCTGGCCAGAGCTCGCAGGGGTTGCTTATCTTTGCCAGATGTAGGATCCTTTTATGCAAAGGCTCAGAAGCCATCACAGCATCGTGTATATGGTCCTAGGACTGTTAGATCAATGCTGGCAAGAATGGTTAGTTTTGTTAGCATTGTCATTAAGTTCTCCTGTAATATTTTGTTGTGTGGAAAAAAATAACGTGTTCTACATCAAATTCTTTTCAAGATGCACAAATTATATGTCCCTGTATGCCTCTCTGGACAATGCGATTGCGTTTGTTTGAATAGTTTTTTTTAACCTTCATCTGACTGTTAATATGCTCTAGTGTTGTGTGAGATAGATATGTTCTCGTGATTTTGATTTTTTGTGGGGTGGTTGTTAATCATCTTCTGTTTATCCAGGAGAAGCAGCCGCAGAGACCTTGGCCCAAAGACAGGATATGGTCGTTCAAAACTTCTCCGAAATTTTTTGGCAGCCCAATGTTAGATTCTGTTATAAATAACACTCCACTGGACAGGGAAATGGTTCATTGGCTGAAGCACAGAAGAGCCGTATTCCATGCCATGTGGGACAGATGAAATTTTGCATAAGGTTTTGGGGAAGCTGACGTAGCCTTCTGGGCGGAAACTCTTGACATTAGACTATGGAGTGGTTCATTCAACGCTGCCTGCCTCTTTTAGCGTGGGGAGTATGTAATTATTGATCCAAATCATTATTCCTTGAGCCCTCTTTCCCCTCATTCTTGTGTACAGCTTTTCTTGACCTTTGATTTGTAATTCATTTGGTTTTAGGGCATTGTTTTACTCTTATCTAATATGAAATGAAAGGAAGGGAAAGAAAATTGGTCTACTCCAGGTCAATTTCACAGCGCCCCCCCCCCCCTCCATTTTGCCTTTCCCTCTCCTTTGTGGAAACATGGGAAGCGTTTAATTTTCGGTATGCATCATCATGAGTTGACGATAGAGCCTTGCATGGACGTGTCATGTGTGCGGAAGGCTAATAGGGCAGGCAGAAAGTAGCAAGTTGGCCTGCTGATATATGCGGGCTCCTAGCGAGTTGGCTTCTAGGAACCTCCTATTTGTGGCTGATAATCAGCGTTTTGGTTGCGATAAATGTTTTGACCCAAGTTATATCCTTGCCTTTTGTGCGCGTTTCACGGCTGATGTTTTCAACGGATTCCTTAACAATGAGATTGGGCGTCGCACCAGAATTTTAATTTTCAAGATGAAGTGAAATCTGATTTCTGTGAAAGGTCGTATCTATAACTCAGCAAGAGGGGAGAAATTGAGTAAATAAAAATTGTGTTTTTATTTTGGGAAAGGGTGGGGGTGGGGAAGATCGAGAGAGCGAAATAAGTAAAGTAAAACTGTATTAGGTTCTAACCATGCCGCATTTAAAAGCTCATGGCAAGAGTTGAGGCGTGGAGCAGTAGTTGGTATTTGATTTATCAGGAAGCCCGGAATGCCTAGACAATGGATGAAGAGAAAAAGAATATGGTAATAGAGAGGGCGAAAAGAAGGGCATGATCCGGAACAGAGCCGAAGGGGCCATTAAGTCGGTGTTAAAGGTGATGAGGGAAACATCTGACACGTCAGTGTCGGAGCTTGTCTGGGAAGCATCGCCACAAACGCAATGATTGCATTAACACTGCATCAGCTGAAGGGTTCCCTAATTGCCATGAGAGGAGGATGCGGATGGCCTTTCCCGTTCAACTCCGCCATGCGCTCCTCTTTCCCTTTGATCCTGTGCTGGCCGAACTCTTTCTCTGCTTCAGCCTTATCCACCACGTGTTCACCCACGCGCCCCCTTCTCATTCCCCCGCTGTCTCTCACTTGATATTTCAGATACCCCGAAGCTCTCCCTTCTTTTCTACCACCCTCACGACAATCTTACTCCCCGCTTCTTATCTCTATGCACACAGCTCACTATGACTAATCCCCTTACCCTATACAACTTGTGTTCCTTTTCTAACCAGACAAACCTTTGATACAGATTGCTATCGCAATTTAATTAGTTAATCAGTATAGTACACTTGCTTTCCCCTGAAATCATTTGGCACTTGAAATCCGTCCGCATTTAACTCAACCGGGCACTAATATTGAAATGCCCTCTTACGTTTGAAGAGATGCATGGACATGGACAGAATGATCCATAATGTACTATTTATTATCCGCGCGCACATGCTGATCCATGATGTGGAAAACAAGAATATATATATATATATATATATGGGATAAAGAATTACACCTATCAACCGTGCGTGCGTCAACAGGTGTTGCAAGAATCTGTGAATAAAGAAGCCGCCATAGATACACAGACATGTCGTGGCTAGGATTTAATAACACAACATTAAGATTAAGCAAGGGCTGCCTATGCTTTAAAGCGAGGGAATGGCGTGCATGAATGTGGGGATGAAGGAGTTCTCTTTCCATGAGCCTGCGCAGACGCAGAGAGAATGGCCCCGCAGCCATTAGATTAAGATGAACCTCATCCTACGGTGGACGTGAAAACTACTTTAAAAGACAAAAGAAGACAAAAGGACAGAGAAGCAGAGCAGAGGCGGTTTTCTTGGGGAGGAGCTGAAACGGCCAGAAAGCAAACGCAGACAAAAGCACCCACCTCTCTCTCCCCCTTCCGCCACCTCAACGTACCCTAACATGTACGGACCCAATCATCCTCGACCTCCTCACCCCCCCCCTCCCCTCACGTCTTTCTTCTTCTCGTAACCTCCTCTCCTTGCCATCTTTATTTATTCTTCATAGTTCATTCATTCCTTCTTCTACCTCACTCTCATTCCCACTCTTTCTGCCTCTTCTCAATCAACTGGATGGATCGCAACTTTGTCTCAGCCTATTCTGGGCCCGATGACTCCTCCTCCTCCTCCTCCTTGGACCCAATGTTTTCCGGCGTCAGTCTTCAGTCCATTCTCAGCCTCAATCCATCCGTCTTCTCTGATTACGCCGCCGGCACTGGGCTTCCCAGTCTTGCTTTCCTACCAGATGATTCCCTGTCTCTGAATCTGCATGGTGAAGCTGCTCAGGGCTTTAACAGTGATGAGGACCACATGGCAGGGACAAGAGAGAAGAAGCCCACTATCGTGCCCAAACCTGAGCCAGGTCTCTTCGAATACGCTGCCACCTGTGGGATCACTTCTCACCCCTTCGACTTCTTCTCCGGCTCCAGTCACTGCCCTACCAGCCTCTACGATTCATCAACCTTCAACATTCTCCCTCAACTCCATTCCATCGAGTCCTTTCCTCATAAGCGTCCCCGCTTCGACTCTCTCGCTTCCACTCCCAACACCATGCCGGCGGCGCCCCAACACAACCCCGACCCTGCCGCTGTTGGTAACAACTTCTTTGCCATCGCTCCTGCGCACAACACCAAACCAGCCTCTTCTTCGCTGGATGCTCCCTTCGGTGAAAAATCCTCTGCGGCGATTCCTCAAAGCAACCTGGCTCGTCAGCGACGGCAGAAGCTCAGCGATAAGACTCGGTGCTTGCAGAAATTGATGCCGTGGGACAAGAAGATGGACCAAGCCACGTTGCTGGAGGAGGCGTACAAGTACGTCAAATTTCTGCAGGCCCAGTTCAACGCTCTCCAATCCATGCCCTCCGATTCGCCGCCTTTTCTGTCCCACTGTGGTGCTTCGCATTCCCAATCCTCCGTTCAGAACAGCGCCGTATTTGGGGATTTGGAGAGGTTAAATCGCAACCAGGTGTTGCAGGTGCTGGTGAACTCGCCTGTGGCTCAAACAAGGCTTTACTCCCAAGGCTTCTGCGTGTTCTCTGTGGAACAGTTAACTCTGCTGAGCAACATGACAGGGAAGAGGCTTCTTCTGCCACAGATGATGTCTGATAACGCTTCTTCAAAATCCTTCCTTAAGTGATGCATGGCGCTATAGAGGGAGGACGATCTCTCACTGACGGCTGGTGGAGCGTGTGGTGAACGCGCTTCCTTGGAAAATCATTCTTGTTTTGGTGCTGATGGCTGGTAGTTAACACTTAACAATGGCCCTTAGGTTCTAGTTGCTTCTAATTATACGCATGATTTTGTTCTTTTTGATAGGTTTCAAGAGTTTACCATAGAACAAGTGTTAGTGCGTTTTGCGGTTACGAATCCAAAGTCTAATATGATTCCCCTTCCTGCATATAGCTTATCTACTTGTCATCATAATGACCGCTGGTGGGGCGGCGTGTGCGAAAGACGTTTCCTTTGAAAACCAGTAGGTTGGTGTTTACTGTTTACGCTTAGTTAAGGTTCTGCAATTATTATGTCTTTCCCCCATCAATCTCCGAGACTGTTCAGTTCCCTCATGCATCGCTCTGATGATTATTTCGAACTTACTAAGCTCGAACATCGTTCGTCTTGTGCGCAAACTATCCCAAAACAGCGATTTCAACTTACGTGGTTCCCCTTCCCCTGCATCGTCTGAGTTATGACGATGGGCTTTGACGAGAGGGTTTTATCGAGGTCATTGAGTCCGACCCATATTTCTCAAAAGCCCGGAATATTTAGCCAATCTGTTGTTGGGCCTTGTCCCATCATGGCAAGACCCAGCCTGACTTCATTTGGACCTTCTTTTCTACTTTGAATGGTACAAAACTCGACGATGGTGTCATAATTTAAAAGAAACGACGAGTGATGCAAAACATAAAGTCAGCAAAGCCATCCTGCGAGCAGCACCGTAATTGCATAAAATAAAAAAATTGCAATAACACATATGATAAGCATAGGTTTAACAGCTTGAAGCTCAAGGAAAGATGGGCATTTTGGTTTACTTTTTTGTTGGCTACATTTTAAAAGAAGCGCAAATTATAGGCGCACGAGCTCAGACTCAATGACTCGGTTTTACCCTTTTGGGCCTGCTTTTAAGGACAAGGGTTCGGATTGCTGCGGCGCTGGGAGAGAATTTTCAAAACCCAGGTAAGTCTGATGGGGTGATCACAAAATGCTACAGGAGCAAAGATGTGCTATATCAAGATTTTGGAGTTGACCAAAAAAGTTAGATCTAGCAGAAGGGACTAATCTCTTAAAACATGGCAAACTAAGATTTGAAGGCTTGCTAGGAGAATTATTCACATTTAGTATCTGACGGTGTTTCGAATAGGATTGTCTCCATAGGAAGATACTATACTTAGGGAAAAAAAAAGATTTTGGACTTGGCCCAAATGAGAAACAATAGCCCAGTGCACATTCACTGCCACGTCACCGCCACGTCATCGTCACGTGTCATGAAAGATTATGTCTTTTTATTGGGAAAGACGATTTGGGGGTGTTTGGATGCAAACCAAATCATGGTTTCAGAAGTGATTTACAGTCTACGAGGTAATATATGGATGAGTTATCTCGATTTACGAAAAGTGCTTCTGAGAATCACTTTTTGAGTATCCAAACACTCCCTTGAAATGGAATGGTTGCACCCAGCTTCCACGCATATTATTATTTGGTATAGGATCGAGGTATTTTCTCGTAGAAGAGATTTTCTTGCCTAGGAGGCCCTACACTTTAGGCTAGGGACGAAAGGTCTTAACGTCTTCTTCAATAAATAAAGCTTTCTCGAAGTTTGCCCTGTGATTCTTAGACGTTTTTTTTACTTATTCACTGAACGTGGATCAACCTTTCGAACATGTATAAATTCAAGAACATCATGGACTGACAAAAGGGCAAAGAGACATTTGGTGCCCATATGTTTTTAGTCGCCTCGAAATGCTGAAACAATACATGTTTGTACTTATAATCTAATAGCGTCTTGTAAGTGGAGGTTTACAGAAGGTTTACAGTTTGATCTCACTTCTAACTTTAGATTATTGGTGTTTATCCCTTTAATTTGAAAAAAAAAACATTACATGTCTGAACTTTGAAGGCTGTAGCAGGCAACATAATGGTTCTGAAATTATAATAGCAGAAACAAGTGATATGTCAGTCCTGCATCGTCAAAAGTCAAAGAAACGAGAAAATTTGTCACAGGTCTCATAATTGGGCCCTTATGTAAATGTCTATCGCCACTACTGAATGAGCTGGTTTACACTGAATAGTTTAATACCCAGCTTTCTCCTCTATCAAGGGAATCAGAGGCCGAAGGAGAAACAAGACAAGCAAATTAAAGTTTGCACTGTGGATTAAAAGAAGCTTTCACGCTCCTTTCCCACCCCCTTCCAATCCCATTCTGTACACTTTTCTTTACTCCATATATATATATATACACACACACACACATACACACCCGATACTTCTTTTTTCCCATCCTCTAGATCTCTTTTTTGAAACTTAAAAGCAAGGAAACCTGAAAACAGATAAACTCCTCGGAGAAATGGCAAGAGGGGCAGGCGTTTTTCTGTGTTTCTTGATCGTAGTCATGGATGGGGCAGCTGGGTATCTTGGCATCAGGGCTGAAAGTGAACAAAACAAGGTATGCTTGAAGCTCCCTCTGTTTCCAAATTGCAAGCAAGAAGAAACAAAATACACACAACATCGCAAGTACATCTTGAATGCAGCAAAGTCTATAACTAATTCGTCCGAGATGTTTTGAACAAGCAGGTTAAGCACTTGAAATTGTGGATATTCGAGTGCAGAGAACCAAGCCATGAAGCTTTCCTGTTGGGGTTAGGTGCAGCAGCACTTTTGGCAATAGCCCATGTTATAGCCAATATGCTTGGTGGCTGCGACTGCCTTTGTTCTCAACAAGAGTTTGCAAAGGCTCCTCCCAATAGACAACTCTCAGTGGCTTGCCTCATTCTAACTTGGTATGTATCTTTCCTACTACAGGTTTTAACCATATTATTGCATACTAAGCAAATCTTCCCTTCTGTTTTCTTTCTATCTTTGTGTGTGTGGGGATCAGGATTGTGATGGCCGTTGGAATGTTCATGCTGGTGATAGGAGCTTTGTCCAACAACAAGTCAAAGGATTCGTGTGGTTTCTCACACCATCATTTTCTGTCCATTGGAGGGGTTGTGTGCTTTGTTCATGCCTTGTTCTCTGTAGCATATTACGTTTCTGCAAATGCCTCTGTTGATTAGTGACGCTGACTAGGATACATCTGGAGTCCACTATTATCTGCTTTTGTGTTTTGGCTTCTTTCCTATCCTTTAGATGTTGATGTTACTTTATGGACTGTCCATTTCTATGCTACTTTCACCGAAAGAAAAGAAACCTGCGACCGTTTCTGAGGCCACCAAAGACCAAACTGCTCTTCCCAGTGTAAATGTGTGATTATTACAGATGGTGGTCATTTTTTTTTTTGGCTTTTCTTCCCGCAAATTTATCTTCATAGCACAGTCATAGAGATAGTGCTTACTTTACCTTTGTATTCTTTTTCCTTTTTTAAGCAATTAGTCACTTAGTTGGCAGCAGAATCTCTTTGCAGTGAACATTAAAATGGGAATGTAAATGAGAATAGATGTGTTTGAATTTCTAAATTGCAATACTGTATATGGAAGAAAATAAAACAAGGAAAACGAGAATAAGTGGGATTCATCACAAAATATAAAATTTATAAAATCAGCACTATTCATAAATGCGAACATTGCGGTTTCTTTGACAAAATCATTAGTTGGGTTATGTGGCCTTTTCTTTTAATATTCTTTTAATTTTCCACACTTTCAATACAGCCAAAAATATCACGGGTATGATTTTCAAAAAACTTGCAATTTAGTTGTGTTTTACTACATATTTTTTCATGCTCATTATCACTCATGCATTTTACAGTAAAAAGATTTAGCTTTGATAAAAATATCAATTTTTTCTTTTTTTCTTTTTGAAACACCGTGTGCTCTAAATTATAGATGTAGAGGATGTAAAAGCATGTCTGAAGCGCAAAACGCAAAGCTAACCGGTCTCAAAGGCGAAAGCGGTTTTTTTTTTATTTTTTTTGGCCGAGAAAGACGAAAGTGGTTAAATAAAAGGGTTCTCATCCTTTATCCAAGTTGCATCAAAGGCAACTGACAGTTAACCATATTTTGGGGCTATGGTTCGTTAATCGAAGTTTATTTGTCTTGCAATGCTGAAAAGCCGTTTGACGTGAAAAGGTTCAAGGTATTAGCTGTTTAACAGTACTCCTCAAAAGACCTGCAATTCGCTATCCCAGAAGACAAAAAGCACAGAGCGGTGCGTTAGGAGAAATATAGATGAATTAAATAGAAGGCCCTATTCGAAAGACAAATCCTAGAAAGTATGTGCGTTCATTTCACCGAAAAATATGGTTAACAAAAATAAGTGTCTGTCTGTCTTTGTAGCACTGAGCTGAGAAGGGAATCAAAATTCTAGGACAAGCAGGGTCTATCCATGTGGTCGGTGCATATTTTATTTATACGGTCACATGCCAAATACTCTTCCAATCCTAAATATAAGACCCATTTTATAGTATATATATAAGTTTTATATTTAGAACGGGAGGAGTTGGAGTTTTTAATATCCTTCCACAGCCAAAGCAGAAGAAGGAAGGACTATTAGGCATAAAAAAACAGATTCAATGCAATTCCGTCAAGCGAGATTCTCCTAAAAGATCACTTCAATTGCTCGAATCTGTGTCCATTTGGCTGTCGTGATACTGAATCTTTGGTTCACATCTTTGTTTCATGCCCTTTAACTCGCTCCATTTGGTTTGGAAGTTTTCCTGCCCACAGCTTCCGTAGTTTTCAACTCTGGCTCAAGGAGAGCTTGTTAAATCTACATAGAGATGAGCTCACGCTAATTATGAAGCATATAATAGTGCTGCTGAACGTTATTTGGAGGAAAAGGAATTTAATTCTTCATCACAGATAGCTCCTTCACCTCTATATCAGTGATTAAAAATTCAGCATCCCCTTACCTTTGCAGCTCTCGCTTTTCAATCTGATAATACTCCATGCTGCTCAAGAGAGTCTATTCCAATTTCTAAGAGAACTTGGCAATGCGCCAAGATCTGTCAGGCAAGAAGGCTGGACCATCATTATGCGCAAATGTAAATACGGAAAGAAAGCTCATTGCGAAACAGGGATTGTTTTTGAGGGACAATCTGTACAAAAATGTCCTCTGGACCACTCCGGCTTGTCTTATTTTAGAGTTGAATTGGATCCGGAATTCAGTTTTCTATTGCAACTCAAGGAACCAAAGCCTGGAAGTTTTTGTTTTAAGAAGCAGTTCCAACTTCCGACTGTGATCCATCAAGACACCTTGCCTTTACTAAATTTATTTTCTCTTTCTAAGGTTCAGTAGCATCTGGCATAAGTTCTGAAGACCTTTTTTCTTCAAACTCATGTCTACAGTCCTTGTATGCTGAACCTTTTGTATTAGCTTTTTACCGATCCATTTTGACCTTTTAGGGGGAAGAAAGGATAGCACTCGTGGTTCTCGTCTGTTAACATGTTTGCCACAAACCAGGAACCATAATCATCATCGGTTTCAATATCAATATTTAAAGTTGCTGGAAGATGGAACTGTAGGTGAGACGATTCCCAGCAACAAAGAAATCGAATAACTTTGGGCGCTGCTTCGTCCCAATGTGAGCTTAATTAAGGCTTACTTTGCAATCGAAAAATTGACAAGAACTCGTACTTTCAATACAAACTCATGCTCTCATTCCCACTCATATTACAGTTCAGAGGTAATCGACTAATTGTCCTCCAATTGACCCAAGGTAATTGTCAATGGCCTCTGAAGACTGAAATCAAGACAAGAATCTGATCGAGAAGGAGAATTAGGAATGAGACTAGTTTGTTTGGACTGCAATTTGTAATGCTAATCATCTTATCTGGAAAGCTCATCATCATACAGAAGGGGGGAAAAGGAACAGCCTCCGACGATCTAAACACAAAAACCAATCAAACCATCCTGAAAGCTTATTGTTCATAGCAGATTATGTCTACCATAACTCAGTTCCCTTCATCTGCCTCTCGTAGTCCATTTCAAAGGTCATGAACACGAGAAAATGCTCGCCCGGATAGAAGACCCAATTGAACTAGCCAAGAAAATAATGGCCCCATAATTCTTTCCCTTAATCGCAGGCTATTCCGAAAGTCATAAACTAAGAAAATACTCATTCAAGTCATCACATTATTCATATGTTAAGACGAATGGGTTAAATAAACCTGTCGAATACAACCACAATGCAAAGGCATTTGTCTGACACCAAAAGGGGGAATATTCATTTCTTAGTAACATAGCTTTCAAAAATCAAACCAGAATCAGTACATACAAATATAAAGCAAGCAAAAGGTGTTGATCCATTAGTAACTCGAAAAACTATGTCTGCCATGAAAATTCCAACAAAGTATTTATCTCCTCTGCAAAAAAACCTACAATGGTTACTCTTCATCAAAAAATCCTATGGCACCAAACTATATTTCTCAGAAAGTCGTAATGGACCTCACCGTGGCCAGGGTAGTTACTACATCGATGATTTTATTACAGCCAGTGCTAGTTTTGCGCTATCATGAATCAATTCCACCCTCTTTAAGTACAACAGAAATTCATCCTTCTGCAATTCCTTCCCTCTTCGTTCCAACTCCTTGGCCTTCGAACTCCCGATCAAAGGTATTGCTTCCTTCACAATGTCCATGGCAGATTCAGGTAACGAAAGCTTCCCGGAGACCAGAAACCCATCCAAGACGGACGATTTAGAGCATGATTTTGCTGGTATAGCATTCACGTCACCATGTGGCTCATCTTTATTCTCAGCTATTTCCCGCTTTGGCGATACTACAGTAGAAGAATTCTTGCCTTTGCTCTGGGTTGGCTTTCTCTGATCCACTCCATTAGCAGCTGCAGATTCCCAAACTTTTTTGGAAAGCTCAAAAATTTCGCGATCACGCGGCTTAGAGAAAACAGGGTCCTCACCATTTTCACCCTTTCTTGCATTCGTTTGGAATTTCCTCTTCAGACTCCTGATTTTGTTCACTAATTGTATCTTGGATACATCAGCATGGATCTTATTCTTCATGTATTCATGAAACAACGACATCTCAGAGCATGGGTCAACACCTCTCTTTGAATGGTAATCGATCATGCCCTTTAAGATCGCGATCTCATCATCCTCATTCCAAATACGTTGGACACCAGATTCCTTTTTTACATCGTCATCTTGACTTTCCGATACCTTCTTCTTCTTGGACTCTTTCTTCTCCGCGTTGCTCTCATTAGAGCGCTTTGAGCCTCCGGCAGCGACGATCGTCGCTGGCACAGGAGCCGAATTGTTGTTGGTAGCATGCTTCATAGATTTCGTGGAGTCATTGATTGGCTTGCTAACAATGGGCTTGATAGTGAAGTCCGACACGGACGGCGAGGGCTGAGTGTTGTCGGACTCGGTTTCGGATTCCTCAGCCGATTCATCCTCAGCATCGCCCTCAGACTTTCCATCTTCGCGCTCTATGTCGTCAGAAACACCGTTGGCTTCCTCTTCAACAGCATCGCTCTCTGATTCTTCCACTTCATCTTCTGCAGAAGAAGCAGCAGCAGCAGCAGGAGGCGAGTCTTGAAGGCGACGCTTTGGAGCCATTTTGAACGGAACGAAAGGGATAAAGACGTTTTGGAATAACGGGACAGCCGGCCGAATTGTAGCAGGGGCAAGGGCGGTGCCGTTGCACCGGGCTTCTTAAGATTTGTCTCCTAGGGTTTTAACCTTGTGAGTTTTTTCTTTTACTTTATTACAGGAAAAAAGGTCTCTGACCATCTTTAGTCTTTTCTTTGATGCAAATTGAAAAAAGGGTTTCAATTTGGTATGAGTTTGTATGACATCTTATTTTGAAGCTTTTATTTTGTCAAAGTTTTTGTTTTCGAGTAATTTTTAAAATATGATCAAGAGTTTCTTTTTAACATCATTATTAATTTTTGTTGGCAAAAAACATCATTATTAATTTTTAAGTTCGGTATTAATTATTTTTACACATTAATCATTTAATTATCACAACTTAACAAAAACTTGAAATTAACTATACATATACAAGTAATACAACCACTTGTGTCGTCAAAGCCTCCCTTCTCAGACCAAATTTACATTATTTATTATCATCCCCGATCATAATTATAAGAGCTAGTTGATTAATTCAAGGAGATTAAAAAAATAAGTTAAATTAGTTATTTGGAATAAATATGTATTGTTTTTTCTAAAATATCTTTGTTAATCAAGTGTGTTTGCTAGAATTACCATTATTAAAAGGTTACTTTAAAATAAATAAATAAATATAAGAACAAACTGGATTAAAATTTTATATTTAAGACCAAAATAAAAACCAGACGAGATTTTATATTAAGAATCAGAGATAATAATTTATTTGTCATTTAGAGGCTCTAATATAATAAATGATAATAAGGACAGAGGTTGTTTACTCCCCCGCCCCCCCTTTCCCTCTCTGTTTTTACCTAATCTATTGATCAAAATACTCCTATTCTTGTAACGTTTGAAATTTGAAGTTGAATTGAGAACTAGCAGCTTCATTGTACATACTGGAAATTTATATATAAATAACTAAGTTTTCATATTTACAACCATATTGTTGATAATTTTTTAGTTAATCTCCCAAATTTTAAAATGCAAATAACACATGAATCAGGTTTCAAATAATTGCAAATGGTTTTTAGAATTTTACAAATTATTTGTATCGTAGATCAGCTAGCTTCTGCTAGAAGGAAGTTGATTGAAGAAATTAGATTGACTTGTTTTGTTTAGAGTTTTTACTATAATAAATTTCAGTTCAGTATTATTCGGAAAAACATTACAAATTGTTGCGTTTTCAACCAAAGTATGCCGTTTTAGTCCGCGGTTTTCCTTTTGGTGATAACTGATAAACAACCTTAATCTTTCCATGGGGGTGGGCGGAAAACAAAGAAGCACATAATCTCTGGATTCCAATTTATTACTCCTCCGGTCCTTAATATAAGACCCAATTGGTAAGTTGGTTTTGGTTCTAAATATAAGACCCATTTATCATATTTATCAATTATCTCTAAATTACCCCTATAGATACCCTTTCAACCATAATCAAGTAGAAGAGAAAAATGAGGTATTAAGAAATATGATTATGGTATTTTAGGAAAACGTGTCATATTTATTATAATTAACTAATTTACCTAACTTCCTTAATCTAATCAAATTAATTAAATGGGTCTTATATTAAGGATCGGAGGAGTATTTTAGAATAATTGGAGCAATTTATTATTAATACACTCGTGTGGCTAACTATCACTAACTTTTTCTCACAGTCCTCTTGATCCTAGACTCTTTCCCAATATGCCTCGTTCACCTTTTAACATCGGCCTATAGTGAAAATAGATCACATTTCTCATGTATTATCTCATTTATGTTCTTCACCCTCTTCTTTCTTCCGCATAATATCATCAAGCAGTAAGGTTCTTCATAAATCACCGTGAAAATAGTGTTTTTGGATATTCCGCACAACTTCGAAGTCAGGTGACATCACCAATATGTAATTATGGTATTGCTATTTCCCATGTGTAGAAACCATCGCGCAGTCTGTACACATCTTTATAATAAATCCTCTGCAGAAATTTGCAGGATGAATGTTGTTCAATCCAACATGATTAATAACCAAATAAGGATACTAAAAACACATTCATCTCATCACACCAAGCACCGAAGCATGATTCCGACTTCTGCTCAAGGTTCCAACAAATGTCTGTTCCCCAACGTGTTAGGAGGCAGGTAGGAAAGATAAACTAGACATTACATAATTAGCCCATAGCACATGTTGCTTTACAATATATATGCTCCTTCAACATCTTTTAAGCACAGAACTTGTTCGCGAAGCCAAATTTCCCTTTATTTTGCTGGCATTCGTACCTGAAGCGCAGAGCAAGGTCTAAGTCAATAATGACTATGGTGATGATGATGAGCTTTCATCGTCGGAATCGGAGAAACCCATTCGCCGCTCTGCAATTGCGGGGAATAGTCGCCGATGAATATCATGTGGCTGCCGAGTCTCTGGAACAGATGATACGGTTGGACTCTCTTTCTTGGAAGCCTTTGCTGATTTCATGTTTGTGTCTTGAACCTCTTTACATGCCTTATCCAGCATTATCAAGAAATCGCGCACCACCACGAACAAACGCAATCCTTCGTCTCTTCCTGCAGTCCCATGGAAATAATCGCCCGTGCTCTTTACCAGAGCCATTATCCTCTTCTCTTCCTCCAGCAGCCATGTGATCTCTGACTCTGCTTTCTCCACAAAACATTCCAAGCAACGATGGAATTCTGAGTCTTCATCAAGACTCCTCATCTCCTTGTTGAGGAACTCTTTGGCCTTCACTAATGACTGGCCAAGCTTTGAGACTGTGGCTGTTATGCCTTCACCGTCTACAACTGCCGCCTTTTTGACGTCTTCCAGCTCCTCGCCTAAACCTGAAACCACCTGAAGACCCAGCCTGCGATAATGCTCTGCTGTTGATTCTTCATTGGTGTCATCAAGGAAATCTTCGGTTTTCACACTAGACCCGCTGGTTTGGTTAGCTTTCTGTGTCCGTACAGCTCTTATGCCCTCAGATCGTATAATCTCTTGGACGACGAAGTGTAATAGGGTTGTTTTGCCATCAATTCCTTTTACATCAGATAGTTTCAGTAGTGTGTCAAGCTTAAATGCCTGAGCACCGCCACGATAGGTGCCATCATTCATTCGGTTGCCAGTTTTCAGAACTGCTTCTAATAGTTTCAGGAATAACCTGCTTTTTCTGAGGTTGTTGCAGGCAACCTGCCATTCAGATATAGCAAACAATAAGCTTACATTGCTCTTTGTTCTTGGTCCTTTTTTTTTTAATGGTAACTGTTAAATATATGAATAGATCATATTCGACGTAAACGTAGGAATCTCATTCATACCTCTAGTGTTGTAAAGGACTCCTTGAGACTCGTGACCTCTTCTGTAAAGGTAGTCATGAACATCAAAGATTCTAGGCGTTTGAAAGCGAAGGGAATGTCAACCAACACCTTGAGAAATCTCTCAGCAGGGCCAAGT
This sequence comes from Neltuma alba, assembly GCF_004799145.2. Classification (NCBI taxonomy): domain Eukaryota; kingdom Viridiplantae; phylum Streptophyta; class Magnoliopsida; order Fabales; family Fabaceae; genus Neltuma; species Neltuma alba. The sequence goes on along the minus strand of NW_021636543.1, from coordinate 10,036 downwards.
TGATTTAGGTCGCCAGTGAATAGTCTAAGTTTTAATTCCTCGTCTGCTGTTAGCGTCATCCTCAGCAACGCGTGGATGATCTCAGCCGGAATCTCACTTCCTGATTCAAATTTAAACCCACAGATTGAAAGTGATTCTTGCTTTGAAATGCATGAGTGCGACTTCAAAAAGTAACAACATGAGGAGATTTAAACAGAACTGCTCCCAAGTCCTCACTCATAACAAAGACATAAATCTGCAGAGTGGCCATTGGGTCATTGCAGAGTTTCAAATTAATGGCCTAAGTTGTTAGATCCAGTAGCATACTCAGGGACGTGTTTTTGCTATTTAATGTTGGTGATAAGTGAATAAATCAGTCAGATCAGAAGCAGTTCGCACAGAATAACTTCTCCGCGGCAACATATATAATATGCAAAATATAAAGAGGGATTAGTGATATTTTATTTTTCTTTGACTGTTTGTTCATTTAGCTTTTAAATTCTCATTTATTTTTAAGAAATTTCAGGCTGGTTCAATTTTGAAATTGGCAAAAAAGTTTAACAGAAGCAAATGAAGGCATGCTTATAAAGAATTAGTCACTTCATTGGAGCTAAACTAATTTTTTTCCTACATGCAAACTGAACACTGCCCTTCAAGACTGAAGAATGTCACCTTCTTCAAGGGCATCAACAACTTCTTCCGTTGTCACATTCAGCGCTCGCAAGAGAATTGATAGATTCTGTGCTTTTCTAGGGTCAATAATCTGAATGTATTGAATTGCAGGTTCAAGTGATGCTTCTTTCTTGCGTTGATTTTTGTTCTGGTTGCCACAACCAAATAAAGACTCGATCATTTCCTCATTGAACCTGAAAATGGTCATGAGGATCAGTAATTATGTTAGCATAATTTACTTCAGTTATTCATGCATAATGATAAGTTAGATTTTGGCAGGACTATTGGTCTTACTGGAATGATCCCTGATTGATTTGTTGCCAAACCATGCCTTGATCAGCTTTGTTAACTTTATCCCAGAAAAATGGCTTCAATTTGGGTTTTGGAGCATCACATTCACCGCCCTCTCTAGAGTTGCCCTGTGCTTTATTTTTACCTTGAATTGATTTCCGGGGAATTGGCGGAACCTTAGCTTTTGGAGGTGGAGGTGGTGGGGCACGAGGAGCAGCTGGCGGCGGTGGGGGCGGCGGCTGAGGAGGCGGAGGAGCTGATTTTCCCGGAGGTGGTTTCAGAGGAGGGTTAGCCATTTGTTCAGTAGACGATGTTGTTGTCTCAGTTAGTGAGCCGCCGCCACCTTCAGAGTTTGCCATCAGACCGCCGGTCGTAGTATATACTTTCTTGTCATGCTTTTCCAAAACAACAGCCTTCTGCGAACCTGAAACAAGAAATGAAAATATAACAATAAAAAGATCAGAGGACCCATGTAAACGGATTCAATGGGCTAATGTTAAGGACCAAACATAAGCTTACCAGAAAAAACATCTGCGGAGGCTAGTGTGACTGTAGCCCGGTCGCCTTTGTGTGCCTCTGTTGGGTCGTCGACTTTGTTGGTTCCGGCACCCCAGCAGAGGCAGATTAATAATAATGCTGCGATTGCACATACCGTTACAGCAGCAATAAAAATTAATTTTAGCATATGATTGCCGTTATCACCTTCAGGAGGAGGAGGAGGAGAGGAGTCTAAAGGCACAGATGGGGGAGTACGTTTAGGAGACCTAGGTGGTAGTGGCGATTGATGTGGCATAAACTCATCTGGTGAAAGAGAACCAGAAGGGGAATCGTCAGATGGAGAATCAGAAGACTTTGTGTCATGGCTTGGTGATTCACTTGCAAGACCAGGAGACGGAGATGACGGAGATGGAGACGAAGATGACGGAGATGAAGAAGGAGAAGGAGAATGAGAAGGAGTAGTGCTTGGGGGAACTTTGTCAGCCGGTGAATCAGCAAGCAGGTGCCTTTCACAGCCACTGGTCAAGTACGTGGTAACCACAGGTGGAGAGGCAGCATTATTGTCTAGAGAAACAGGAGCATGGGAAGTTTTGGTTTTGATGCAATCCAGGAAGTTTTGTTCGGACTGGAGTCCCAGAAACTCAGTCGCTTGGCGTAGGATGTCCTCAACTCCAAGTGAAGGCCCCAGGTCACTGCCCCCTGCTTCTGTTGGATGCAACTCAGAATCTTGGTTCCCATGGCTCCTCGCTGCCAACTCTTTCCTACAGTGTTTCCAAGCTTGCTCTAACTGTATCAACCAACTCATGCAATATTTCTCGTGTTAGTATTTTTGTCTGATTCTTTTGCAAATTTTTATAAACATATTTTTCGCATGAAGTTAGCAATCATAAGAAGTGAAAGGTAAAATTAGTAATTCATTAAAAAGTTGTTGCATGCACAGCACACTTTAACTCGTTAGTATAGTACTACATTTTTTGTTTATAAACTAATATAATCTCTCGTGCGCCGTCTAGGGTATAAAATTAAAATGAATTACTAAGTACGGTTTTAAATATAAGAACTAATTGATTAATTTGAGTAAATTAACAAAATAAGTTAAGTTAATTATTTGTAATAAATATATGTTATTTTTTTTAAAATATTCTTGCTAATCAAATTTATTAGTTAGAACTATTATTATTACAATAACTATCTTTTAAAAAAATCAATAAACATAAGAGACAAAATAAATTAAGATTTTATATTTAAGACTAAAATAAAAATTAAATAGACTTTTATATTAAGGATTGGAAGTAGTATTATATTACGATAGGAGATAATAATATCTAGTCTAGGATGTAAAATAGATTTCTCAAAATTTCAACCTTGCACATGCTTCGCAAAGTAATAGCAGCAGGGCATGTATTGGTCATGGTTGGGCAAACGAAGTCCACCTTATACATACGGAGATACATTGTATTTCGAAGTTCAAACAGATCATGGTCCACCAATCCTACTAACTCCACACGTAATATGTACGTAGGCTTGCCTATGTAACAGACATGCACAATACTAGGCTTGATATTATTAGCAGATGAACGAGTTTTCGTCTCGAAGACACATTTCGTCCATTCATTTAGATCGAAATAAAAATTCCTCATTACAATCATGAAAAGGGGGGAAAACCAAAAAGATGGAAAACAGAATAAAGCTCTATCAGATCGAAATTCCAAGGAATTAAAAGACGTCAAAATGAAATGAGAAAAACGAATGTTTGAAACAGGCAAGCATATACCTTTTTCCCATCTTCAAGAAGTGACGACGACAAATGACATTCTTCATTGAGAAACTCCCGCAGATTCCACCTCTTACCTTCGCAGCCTCCTTTAGCCAACGCGCAAAGAAGAATCACGTAAATAACAGCATAACTGGATCTTGACATCTCCATTCCCTTTTCATCCCATTGAACCTGAAGATTCTAGCACCTCTCTAGAGCCTGCGATTCATAAGCTTTTAAAGAAAAGTGAAGCAAAAAGAGCCGCTTTCCTCTGTTTCCAAGGTCACGCCTTGGGGAAAGCCTCTGGGTCTTGAGAACGCAGAACCAGGTTGAAACGCGATAATAATGATCGCAGAGGAAGAGAATGTATCAAGAATTTGACAGAACAAAGGATTCCGTGCGCTTGGTGTATGTTGATAATGCAAAGCGTCCGGCGAAGAAGCAATCAAATGAAAATGCAGAAATGAATTAAGGAGCAAGTACTCGAACCACAGCCTAAAACTTTGCTGAAACTTTAGGAATGGATTCAGCAAATTTTTTTCCTGCAGGTTCGAGTGCAAGATATTCTCCTGCAAAGGAGGGAATTTGTTCGTGCCAGAGTTTCTTGTCCTTCGGTGCACCTAGAGGAGAGAGAAAGACAGCGACGCGTTGAGACGTGAGGAGAACAATGTGGGACGCCCATGATGTCTTGAATGATTTTTAAAAAACAATCTGTTATTGTTATTAATTTATTACTTCTTTTAATTTGATTGTTTCTTTGAGGGTTTTTAATTTTACGATTCCTCCCCAGTATTTTTTTTTAAAAAAAATCTTGCCCTTGCTGTTATAATTCCAATGCCTATTATTATCTTGTGCGGGAAAATAAGTTATAACAGTGAGATTTTTCTTTTGAGTGGATAAATAAAAGCTTTCTCTTGAATATTTTCCTTTTATAAAACTAGATTTTTATTTAGTTTGAAAAGAAAATAACCCACAGACACAAATATTTTATGATTATAAAATTCATCTACTGCTATTATTTTATTTGCAAAATTCATCAGCTGTCTTTCCACATATATTCTTTGACCAAGATAATTTAAAATTGATCCCATACATCTTGTGCAGTTTGTATTTAGAGGCGGCAAAAGAATTATCTGCAAATATAGGGACCATATTTTAACTGGCAGTTTCTGTAACTGAAAGTTTAAAGAATTGATGGAGAAGTAGGAAGATAATCCATATTTTAAGCATGTTTTTCAACTGACCGGAAAGACAATGACCATTATTAATCTCTCTCTAAACTCTGTCACAACGTCTGCAAAACAATATCAATTATTCTCCTCGATCGTGTCCAGGCACCAAATTCTCAGTCCTTAAATATAAAGAGGACTGAGTTTTATTTTCAGACTAAACTTCATTTTAACTTGAAGTCTTCAACCTGATATGCCATTTCGTGCCTAGATCAGAATCATACTGTATGCATGGGGCGGTTTATAATTTTAGTTAGAACCACAGCAGCATGATTCTGCGGCCTAGACCAAATAAAATCAACCATGAAGGAGCTTTTAGTATCCATACACCCTGATTAATTAGAAGGTTGTTAATTACATTGAATGCTATAAAGAACTATGCCTCCAACCATAAAGAATTTTAGGATTTAACATCAAGAGTTTATTGTATTTGAAGGTTGGAAAAAAATGTTGACGTATTTGCCTGTGCCAGATTCAATAATGTTTAATGAGGCATGTAACGTTCATTCCAGCTATATATACATAAATGCGTGAATGCTGTGTGATGACCACAAGCTTGGGTACCTAACAGGTATTTTCGTGTCTTCATAATATTCCCCCTCGCTGAGAATGAGTCCTTGACGGTGATTGAAAGTTGTTGCTTTGTAATTTAAAACATTCTTTGAAGTCGACGCATGTAGCATTCACTTTCCTTCCGGGGAGTAAAAGGTTGACATGTTAAGTCAGATTACATTAATAAATACAACCATGGGGATGTAGCTCAGATGGTAGAGCGCTCGCTTAGCATGCGAGAGGTACGGGGATCGATACCCCGCATCTCCAAAAGAAGTTTTGATTTTGATTTTTCTTTATTATTATTATTTTTTCAAATCCTCCATTTTCTTCCTCCGTTTCTCGCTACTTACAAACTTAATTCCCCGGTCAGGCGGTCACCACCGTCTTACTTTAAGCTCTAGTAATATACTTTGCCTTTACCCTCTTGCTGTGCTTCTCCTTCATGAATGGCACCTTCTCCTACTCAAATCTTCATGCACCCCGTCACTCATTGGCCGGAACAAGGTTTTATCCGCCCGGTCACCTCTTTACAATGCGGAACCGTTTTGCTGTCACTCGCCAATACCAGATCCTACGGAAGTGCCTGCAACTTCATGTCCACACAATCACTTGCGGTACTCTGGTACACAACAACTATCTGAATACCAAGCTCACTGCCTGCTAAGCTAGTTGCGGTCGCATGGCTGAAGCTCAGGTAATATTCGAACAAATTGTCTTTAAGACTTCTTTTTTATGGGATTTCATGATTAAAGGTTATTCCTGTGACGGGAACGCATTAAGGTCTCTTGTTCTGTATCGTCGAATGTTCAGTGTTGGACGAAAGCCAGATAATTTTACCTACCCATGTGTTCTCAAGGCGTGTGGTGATCTACTACTGAGTGAAGTTGGCAGAAAATTTCATGCATTATATTGGTATTGATTACTGGCTTGGCATGTGATGTTTGCTTTTAATGTATCCCAAAGTTGGGTATATGGAAACGGCAAGAGTGTTGTTTGATAATATGCCTGTGACGGATTTAACATCTTGGAACACTATGATAGCGGGTTACGTGAAGAATGGAAAAGCAATAAGAGATGCTTTTATACTATTTGATCACATGAAAAAACTGCTGGATTTCGTGGAGATGAAACGACTTTACTTGCTCTCCTGTGGTTGTGGTGATCTCATGAATTTAGAAGTGGGAAAGACTATTAATGGTCATGTTGTTCGAAATAGTGGTAAGTTATGCAGCAAGTTCTAACGAATTCCCTAATTGACATGCACTGCAATTGTGATTCAATATCTGATAAGAATTAAAAATGAAGGATACTATATCATGGAATTCTTTCATTTCAGGTTATGAACGACATGGAGATGCTTTGAAACCTTGAAACTTTTCTGTCAAATGATCGTGGAAGATGTAGTTCCTGATGAAGCAATTATTATTTCTATGCTTGGTGCTTGTAATGAAATCTTGGCATTACTGTTGGGCTCATCTATTCACTCATACATTGTTAAAAATGGTTTCTAAGCTCATGAGTGGAGAAATCATCATGCGAAATATTCGTAGGTTTCACCGCTTTAGAGATGGAGCATGTTCATGCAGTGATTATTGGTGAATTGATGAGAGCTTAACGAAATAGTTGGTTGAACCCTATAATTTTAGCACTGTCATAGTGCCATGCTACCTTTACACCTGACATTATGCTCAATGTAGAGTGGAATTAAGCTAAGACAAGCAATGCGTGACCTGCTGAACAAGTTCTACGATCTGCTTCCGGCATCAGAACTTTGTTCTGATCTCCTCGTCGTAAGACATCATGCTGAAAATGGCATAGTGACGAGGTAGAATTCTTGCAGTGAACACGACAGCGTTGGCAAATAATTGATTGGCAGCAGAAGGAAGAAAATGTTTATCTGAGGCGTCGTGAAATTTACTTTGACTGCTACTTGAGTTTCAATCTGAGAAATGCTTTGTTGGCCTGGCTTCATCTCTAGGTTGTTGTCACCATGATTTAATCATTTTTTTGGGACACCGTGTTAAGAAGAACTTCCCTTTCTCTGGGAAGTATGTGCCATTTGATTTCAAAAATAAATCGTCAATATTTAAATAGAAAGTAGCAAATATCAGAATTCTAATTGTAAATACTTGAAGTTGAACCATAAGAATTATTATTGATCGGAAAGAATATATATACAAAAGTGAGCTAGAGAGCCGGAGACTATCTACATAACAAACTGTAACTAACTCTTAACAATATAACTTATTTAACAAAATATCTATGTTACACTTGACACCCCCCCGCAAGCTTGAGCATGGATGTTTTTCATGCCAAGCTTGGAAATGAGTTCATGGAAGCGTGTGGGATGCAGTGGCTTGGTAAAGACATCAGCCAGTTGATCAGCAGACTTGACTGGAAGAAGATGGATGACTTTAGCCTGTAGTTTTTCTCTAACAAGGTGACAATCAAGTTCAATATGCTTGGTTCTCTCATGGAATGTAGGATTAGCTGCAATCTGGAGAGCAGATTGATTGTCACAGTATAATGGAGCAGCAGCAAGATGTGAAACATGAAAATCATTCAGAAGATACAATAACCACTGAAGTTCACATGTAGTAGAAGCTAGAGCACGATACTCTGCCTCAGAGGAGGAGCGAGATACTGTCATTTGCTTTTTAGCTTTCCAGGAGATAAGAGATGAACCCAGAAATATAGCAAAGCCAGTCACAGATCTCCTAGAATCGATGCAGCTAGCCCAATCAGAGTCACTGAAACCTTTCAGTTTTAAATCAGAATCTGAAGGAAGGAATAAACCAGCACCAGGAGAGGCTTTTATGTATCGTAGGACCCTGTGAGCAGCTTGAAGATGAATGTCTCTTGGATCAGACATGTATTGGCTGAGTTGTTGAGTAACAAAGCTAAGGTCGGGACGTGTGGTGGTGAGGTATTGCAAACGCCCAATCAGCTTCCTGTAGACTTGAGAATTTTCCAGTGGTACTCCTTTATCTTTGGACAGCTTGAGATGAGGGTCCATTGGAGTTGAAGCTGGTTTGGATGCCAAGTATCCTGTATCTTGAAGAAGTTCCAGAGCAAATTTCCTTTGTGAGAGAAAAATGCCCTGCTTGGAACGTGCCAGCTCAATTCCAAGGAAGTAACGAAGCTCACCAAGGTCTTTTATGGTGAAAGCCTGATCAAGTTGCAGCTTAATGGAGTTGATCTCATTCATATCATTTCCAGCTAAAATAAGATCATCAACATAGACTAAGATAACTGTAAATGATGAAGCATTGGCAACTTTGTAAAAGAGAGAATGATCAGAAGAGGATTGATGATAACCATAAGACAATAAGGCAGAAGAGAGTTTTGAATACCACTGGCGACTTGCTTGTTTTAGGCCATATAATGATTTCTGCAACTTACAAACCATATCAGATCTAGGGGCTATGAATCCTTTTAGAAGATCCATGTACACCTCTTCATGGAGATCACCATGAAGAAATGCATTATTCACATCTAGCTGGTGAAGAAACCAATTTTTGGCAGAAGCAATGGCAAGTAACATACGTAAAGTAGTCATTTTTGCAACTGGGGAAAAGGTATCAAAATAGTCTAAACCTTCAGTTTGTGTGTAACCCTTTGCAACAAGACGAGCCTTATGTCGTTCTATATCACCATTGGCTTTATACTTGGTTTTAAAGACCCATTTACAACCGATGGACTTCTTACCGGGTGGTAGAGAGGTGAGAACCCAAGTGTGGTTCTGTTCAAGTGCTTTGATTTCTGCATTCATGGCATCCCTCCACTGAGAATGTTTTACTGCTTGATTATAGGTGGTTGGATTAGATGTGGTGGAGACAGCCAAGACAAAACGTGTATAGGTAGGAGCAAGACAAGAATATGATAAAACAGATGATAAAGGATAACGAATGAAAGTCTTTTCTGATGATTGATTAGAAGTAATAAGGGCACAGTGATAGTCATGCAGATATGTAGGTGGGTGATGGGAACGAGTGGACCTTCTTACTGGTGGAGAAACAGAAGTATGAGATGATGTCATGTCAAAAGGAGGGGAAGGAGAAGGAGGAGAATGATGCTGAGAGAAGGATGGAGTGTCTTGCAAAGGCATGGTGGAGGATGACATGTGAGGGGCTGGAAGTGGGATAGAAGTTGATGGAATGGAGCAATCATCAACTGGAGGAGATGAGGAGGGTTGGATAGAAGGTAAAATAGGTTGAGAGAGGGGAGAAGTGACAGAATCTGGTTTGAAAGGGAAGACAAGCTCATGAAAAATGACATCCCTAGATTGAAAGATTTGGTTGGTGTGTAAGTCTAGTAAAATGAAGGCCTTGGAGGTTGATGGGAATCCAAGAAAAATACATTTGTGTGCTCTGGAATCAAACTTCAAACGATGAGGAGATACTGTGGAGGCAAAACAGAGTGATCCAAACACTTTGAAATGAGAATAGGAAGGAGGTACATTGAAAAGCTTATCAAAGGGTGTGAAGTTATGAAGGACAGGGGAAGGAAGACGATTAATGATGTAGGTAGCATGTGAAACAGCAAAAGACCAGTATGATAAAGGAATGTTGGACTGAAAAACTAAAGCCCTAGCAACATTTAAGATGTGCTGATGTTTTCGTTCAACAATGCCATTTTGTTGTGGTGTGTAAACACAAGAAGTCTGGTGAATGACACCCTTTGATGTATAAAAATCAGTCATACAAAATTCAGTACCATTGTCAGACCGAAGGATTTTAATGGAAGTGAAAAATTGATTCTGAACAAAGCAAAGAAATTAATGATGTGGGTGCGAGTTTCAGATTTGGGTTTCATCAAAAATGTCCAAGTATAACGGGAAAAATCATCTACAAGGGTCAAAAAAAATATTTATGACCATGAACAGAAGGAATGGAAAATGGTCCCCAAATATCCGCATGGACCAAATCAAAAATATTATTAGTAGAACTTGTGCGTACAGGAAATGAAAGACGTTTCTGTTTGGCATAATGACAAGTATCACATGGAAGGGGGTGGGGGGGAATACAGGAAATATCCTTATATTGTTTATGTAAAA